>NC_059332.1:61763356-62090231 GCF_018350155.1 Leopardus geoffroyi | reverse complement strand
TATCACAACCCAGCTGGAATCCTCTCTTTTCTGGACCAAACACCTTATTTCCTTCAGACATTTCTCATGTGACATGGTCTCCAGAATCTCCAATCTTTATATCTGTTTTCCACTGAGTTTGCCTCAGTTTGTCACAGTCCTTTGTTGCCTTAATTGTTGAAAGTATTCTATACTTTAACTTTCCAGTGTACATACCAAAAAAAAAATCTATTTGTTCACTTCAAATGAATAAACATTCATTGAATATCTATCTACTTGGCCAAACTCTGTAGTTACAAGGATGAAAACAAATGGCTTTTAACTCCCAGAAATGAACTAATCACTGATGTATTTAACACACAATTACTAAGGACATACTCCATATAAGACATATTGTAAGACATTTGAGAGAGTAATAATAGGAATAATCCCCGCCCTTGTGATGATTGCCTCTATTGGTAGCAATAGCTAAATTAACAGCTAGCCACTACTTAATTATAACTGGAAATGTGTCAGATGTCTCAGAGGATAAAGATATGATGTTATGAGAGGTGCGGAAGGTATGTTGTGGGAGAAGCGAGACAGGAAACTTGCTGTGAGAGGGCAGAGAACGTTTACCTAAGAAGTGACATATAAGCAGAGATCTTCAGGACAATAAGAGATTAGCAATCATTCTAGGCAAGGGGAATAGAGAACGCAAAGATACTGAGGCAGGAGGAAGCAGCACACCTTCTAGAAAAAGAAAGAAAAGCTGAGCGGAATGAAAAGAACAAAAGGGTCCGTGGCAATTGATGAATTTGTTGGTAAAGATTAGGATGAAAATCAGTGAGTCTTTATCTCAATAGCAGTATTGATTAAAGGATTGCACACAAAGAAGTAAGTCACTAAGATTTATGTGGTTTTTTAAATGTTTATTTTTGAGAGAGAGCACAAGTGGAGGAGGTGCAGAGAGAGAGGGGAACAGAGGATCCAAAATGGGATCTGCACTGACAACAGAGAGCCAGATGCGAGTCTCCAGCCCACAAACTGTGAGATCACAACCTGAGCTGATGCTTAACCAGCTGAGACACCAAGGTGCCCCACTCAGACTTACATTTTCGACAGTTCATTCTCACTTCGGTATGAGGAATGATTTGACGACAGTCAGAATGGATGTGAAGAAAGAAATTAGGAGGCTATGTAAGTGAGAATTATGACATTAGTGGAAATGGAGAAAGAGTATCCAAAAGACATTTAGAGGCAAAATCAATAAAATTCATCAGTGGTTAGATATAGGAAAAATGACTGGATTTGGATAAGGGCGTCTATTAGTGAATCTGCATACTGCTGGCTCATACTGAAGTGACAGTCAATCACAGTACTTAGATGGATTTAGTTAGTTATTATTTATTTATACATACATACAATTGAATTTTTATTTGTGTGTGTGAGAGAGAGCGACAGAGAGAGAGAGAGAGAGTAGCAGCCTATGCTAATCCTCCCTTAACAGGAATATGCCAGATTATGCCAAATATTTTGGAATAAGAAGCATATGTATTATGTCTATAACATTCTTCTCTTGTAATGTCCCTAGCAGAGCTTAGTATATCCAAGCTGGTTCTATTTATGACCATTTTGTTTTTTATATATTCACAAACCACCTATTAAATGATTTCTTCCAATAATTTTTCCAGGGATCAGTACTGAATTCATTAAACTATGATTTCTAGAAATAAGTTCTATCTCCCTTTTAAAATAAAGTCAATATCTACCATCTAGTACTGCGTCTTCCCTGTGCCCACTTCCTTTCCAAGATTTTCCAAAAATCATTGAAAATGGTCTCATAAGAACTTTTATACTTTCCTTACATATACTCCGATGCAATTTTTCTAGACCAGGACATTTGACATAAAGTATCTAAAATTCCTTTTACTATTTTCTTTTTTTTTTTTTGGGGGGGGGGGGACAGAGAGAGACAGAGCATGAACGGGGGAGGGGCAGAGAGAGAGGGAGACACAGAATCGGAAACAGGCTCCAGGCTCTGAGCCATCAGCCCAGAGCCCGACGCGGGGCTCGAACTCACGGACCGCAAGATCGTGACCTGGCTGAAGTCGGACGCTTAACCGACTGCGCCACCCAGGTGCCCCTCCTTTTACTATTTTCTTGATAGGATTCTCAAGTATCATTTCTCTCAAACATCACTGGACCACACTTTCAAGGTGAAGGATCATTCTTTTTTTGGTAGAAGATGAAATCAAAATAGGAATTGAATAAAGTTGCTTTCCCTCTGTCTTCTTTATCATTAAACACTCTGTGCCATGAACATAGAGTTCTTTTCACACTTACTGTTATTATTACATATTTAAACCTTTTTGTTTTATCTTTATTTATGTGGGCATCTTTGTTTTTAATCTTTGTCCTTACAAAATTTTAACTAAATTTGAGGGTTCCTAGTAATGCCACTGACTGTCTCTCAGAATTTTGGCCTTAATTAACAGGAGTTATGTAGATTATCCATTTTGGGTGATTTTTTTAAATAATTTAAAAATATATTTCCTTAAAGATAAGATGATCTATAAAAAAACCTTCAAAGTTGTTTGGAAAGCAATTTGATAAACTATCTTTATATATCCTGATTTTTAATATCATGAAGAATTTGACAGTTCCAATTTATATAGAAGCCATTTAAAAAAATAAGTTATCTTTTAATTTTGCTATGGAGGTTAAATCTCTGGCAAATTTGCCATTTTCATATCGACAGTCTTTCCATGATCTTAGTTGCTCTACTAAGGGAAAAATTGGTAAACAATTCTCACAATATTCTTTTTTTTTTAAAGCCTCCTAACAACCTTAATTGACTCTTTCGGTGTCAACATCTGAAACAATTTCTCTGCATCCCTGTATTGCTTTGGAGTTGATGCTATCCAGATTGTAGTCACAGTACTTAGGTGACGTTGTAATCCTTACAACTATAAAGAAATGATTGAGTGACTTAGAAAAACAAACTGCTAATTTGATATCAGTTATCTCAATGTATCTTCATATTTTCCTTACAGGAAAGAGAAAATTATTTATTTATAGGAAGCAGGAGGGGTTTCAACATGGTTATATTAATCTTTTCCCTCTGTGCCTCTTTTGAATCAAACTGAATGAGAACTAGTAAAAACTTAATGTTAACCTACCATTAAGATATAAAAATGCAGATTCGTACCAGCTTATTCAGTTTCCCCATAGCTAAAAATGAAGCATCCTTACTGAACAATGATTACCTTCTGAATAAACAAAGACATTAAACATATGAAGAATTTCATGCTTCACACATGCAACTTTCTTTTACTCAAAATTTCATTCTTCTCAGGGTTCTCATTTAGAGTCTCCAGTAACAACAGAATATAAATGAAGCTACATTTTATTTTCTTCAAGAAAGTAACTTATAAACTGGAAAAAATCTAGATTAAGCACAAATATTGGCAATGATAAATCATTTGGTTTATTTACTCTACATTTTCCACATAAAACTTTGTCACAGAATTATAAAATAGAATTACGGATCTTCGTAACTGTAAGCAACACTAGAAACACTTCACTCCTACCTTTCTGAAATTTGCCCCGTCATCATTGGCAACGGTGGTGTTCATTGAAACACACACTCCTGAGACCATTCCTCAATGATTCTGATTCTCTTGGCTTTCCAAGCTATATTTGTAACCATGACCACAAGTGATTGTTATGATCAGACAAGTTTGGAAGAGAATGGTGTAGTTCAAGGTCCTCATTATACAAATAAGGAAACTGAGACACAGGCATTAACAGTGAATTATCCAATGTTACCTAGCTAGGTAATGGCAGAGCTGAGATAAGAAGCTAGGTTTTTATGGTCAAGGCTTACCATTCCCAAAATGATTTTTATTTTGATATTTTTTACCTTAATCCCTGAGTGACATAGTTATTCATCTAATTCTCCAGAGTACATGTTATTATTGTATTAGATTGCATCAACACAAAATATATAGCATTATATAATGCTTGATAATTATTTATCTTTCTGCACTGGGACTGGCATTATAGCTGCTGAGAGTGGGCAACTTTCACACAATGTGAACTAATGCTGGTGACCTGTCTTATCTAGGCTTAGAGATATTGAACATCTTTAACTGCTGACAGTTTTGATGGGTGCACTTTGAAATTAATTAATTAAAATTTTGGAGGAAATTCGTGGAAGTAAAAGAGGGCTAGTCATAGAACCAGTAAAATTTATTAATGCATCTATTTAAGAAGAATGTTTGTTGTATCTTTGTTCCAACAGCAAATATGAAGTATTGTAAATAATTCAAAGGTTATCATGGCCCACAGTACAAAGATAACCAAAATGTGTTAGTGCTGCAGCATAGATTTTGAGACAGACTAAAGTTTGAATTCTGACTTGGCCTCCTAATTACTGGGTAGACATGGACAAATCACTTCACATCTAAATCTCAGTATTTTATTTTTAAAAAAATTTTCAAGTTTATTTACTTTGAGAGAGAGTATGTATATGAGCAGAGGAGGGGCAGAGAGAGAGAGAGAGAGAGAGAGAGAGAGAAAGAGAGAGAAACCCAAGCAGGCTCTGCACTGACAGAACGGAGCCCGATGTGGGGCTCAAACCCAGGAACAGTGAGATCATGACCTGAGCTAAAATCAAGAGTCAGATGCTTAACTGACTGAGCCACCCAGACTTAATATTTTGAAAAATTAGTTATTAAGTCAATACCACTTACTTTATATCATTGTCCAGAAGATTAGGCGTAACATGAGAAGTGCCAAATATGATGGAAAAAATGAGAAGGACCTCGGTGAATGGTAACTCTTGGCACTTCTACAAGCATATTTATGTAATAAATATGAGCCAAGCACTCGGGATATAAGGATGAGTACAAATCCATTTTGCCTTTCCTGCTGTCAAGGCAAAGGAAATTTTTGACCAATCAAATATTCCTAGCAGTCTGCAGAGAAAAGTTCAAAAGAGCTAATATACCTACCTACACTATGTTATGGTTTAACTGCTAAGATATAATTATTTAAGCTTATTTGATTATATATTTTTTTCCTTCCATGAAGAGCCAAAAAATACAAACAAACAAACAAAAAACTTTCTATAGAAAAATATTTATATTAAACAGTTTTCTAGAGATAGTAACATTTAGGTCATAATCTTTGGAGTCTGATTATCAGTAAATTCTAAACATATGTAAATTCATTTCAAAAAGTTACTGACATGATAAGGTATGAATTATGTTTTTAAGCAGTAAATATACCTAAATTTGTAAATTTTATGTGTGACTATAGCATGTATTTATTAGTGATGTAACGCACCATGCATATATATTCCTAATTATGTTGAATAATTTTATATAATCAAATTTTTTTATATAATCAAAATTTTCAGGAACAATGTTGGCATTTTAAACTTAAATTTAGTCTTATTTCTGTGAAAATGGAGGAAATAGTAAACTATCAAAATATCTGTTTAAATTTTCCTGCATCTAAGAAAGTGGTACTATAATCTTTAAACTTATTTTTCATCTTTGATTATTTAATGATTATCTTATTGATTTAATGATTATCTTATTGATTATTTAATGATTATCTTATTTTCAAGGGTTGCACAAGAATGGATCCAAGATATGTTACTAATTTTTATGTTTTTCAATCCATGTGATTAAAAACTTTGCTATAAGAAACTTTGAATGTAAAGTTTTATTCTGAGATGAATATTTCTAGCTAATGTCAAATTACTCATAACCTCCTGAAAAACACTCAAAGAATATGCCTTTGGTAGTATAATTGAATGCTTCCATAATAAAACTGTAGTAATTGGAAAATTAAATTTCTGCCATGTGTTTACAGTAAAAAACAGATTGAAATAATCATTGGGGGCGCCTGGGTGGCGCAGTCGGTTAAGCGTCCGACTTCAGCCAGGTCACGATCTCGCGGTCCGTGAGTTCGAGCCCCGCGTCAGGCTCTGGGCTGATGGCTCAGAGCCTGGAGCCTGTTTCCGATTCTGTGTCTCCCTCTCTCTCTGCCCCTCCTCCGTTCATGCTCTGTCTCTCTCTGTCCCAAAAATAAATAAACGTTGAAAAAAAAATTAAAAAAAAAAAAAAGAAATAATCATTGAAAACAATTCCTAGGAGTTTATATTTAATAAATTAAATAAATAATATTAATTTAATATTAAATTCTGGCTGTTATTAGTTATTGACACTTTTAAAAGGTATTAAGTGGTGTTTTGTGGTCCTTATTATGTGCTACTAAATTACATTACTCTTTCCAAGCAATTATTAGGTATAAGAGTCTGATACAATAACCAATATTTCTATTTTTTAAAAAATTGTTAAGTTTATCAATTACTTTAATGCAAAATAAGAAAAGGACTCATGGAAATTTTTGAAGAGAACATTATACAAATGGTCAGGCAATTCTTCTTACACCTCTGAGCTTCCAGAAATAATCACTGTGTAGCCAAGGTATCAAATTCTCATATCAATACCCATGGAGTTCACAAAATCTTAGAATTCCATTGAAATTCAATAAGACTTTTAGAATCAGGTTATCTCACCCATTATGTAAAGAAAATTGATGTCGAGACCTGCAAAGTGTATCAGATCTGGTATAATGTATCAAAAGAAGTTTTAATTCTTTGTATATTCTCCTCATGTCCTTTGGAATATGGAATGGAACAAGATTTTAGATTTAACAAATCTAAATTTTAATCAAATTCCTACATCTTAGGGGCGCCTGGGTGGCGCAGTCGGTTAAGCGTCCGACTTCAGCCAGGTCACGATCTCGCGGTCCGTGAGTTCGAGCCCCGCGTCGGGCTCTGGGCTGATGGCTCAGAGCCTGGAGCCTGTTTCCGATTCTGTGTCTCCCTCTCTCTCTGCCCCTCCCCTGTTCATGCTCTGTCTCTCTCTGTCCCAAAAATAAATAAACGTTGAAAAAAAAAATTTTTTTAAAAAAAAATAAAAAAAAAAAATTCCTACATCTTATATTTGACAGTTTTAGTATTTTAATTTACTTTCTTTTTAACACAGGTATTTCACTTCCATCTTTTCTCAACCTGTTCAGTTGTAAAATTATATGAGAGATACTGTTACCAGATAATATTTAAAAAAATTCAAAACCTATATATGATAAGGAAATATTTGAATGCACCCCCTAGTAATGAAAATGAGTCAGTCAATGTAGGCAATCTGCTTAGTAAATTAGGTAGAGTAGATAGGTAGATAGATAGATAGATAGATAGATCATTCTGATGTTATTGGAAGTCTTTTCTGTCTCCCAAGTCTTAATAAGAATGCTTTAAAACCCTAATTTCACATCTGTGGAGTCATTATATTACAAACTATGCAATACATAATCTGACATTATACATTAGACATTTGTATTAAAAAAATCCTTTTAATTATATAGCCATCTTCCTCTTCCATCTTTTTTTTTCCTCCTTTCCAGAAACAATGACTGAAAAATTATCTTGTTTGCAATCACTTCCCCGTACCCATGTATTCAAATCTTACCTCCAAGCAGCTCACCAATGTGTTTTTCCAAAAAAAGATATTTCCTTCCCAAGCAATGTTCCAGTACCAGCTGTAAAAATAATTTCAGTCTTATATAGCTAAATCGTTATTAACTATGATACTGATATTGATAATTATATTTTGCATATTGTATTGGCTAAGGGAGCTAATTCTGAAATAAGAATACTGGGTTTAATTTGTAATACTACCACCTATTTGAGTTTCTTAACTTCTGAATCTATTTTTTTTATCAGTAAAATGAGGAGAATAATGTTCACCTTATAGACTTGTTCATTAATAGTAAGGAGTGTTAAGTACTGATTATTATCCCCAGTTCCTCAAATATATTGAGATAGTAATAATACCTGTTTCATAAAGTTATTGTGATGCAGTAAGTGAAAAAATGCAACTAAAATGCTTAGCACAGTAAACAGCACATGGCAAACTGTAGTGAAAAATATATTTTCTTGCTGCAGTCTTAGTGGTAACTCGACACCATTTTTCTATACATAATATATATTTAATATATCCAGAAATTAATTATAATAATTTATCATCTATATTATTTTAATAATATTTAATATATATTATTAAATCATATAGTTTATTATTGTCTACACTATAAGCAAGCCTTTCTACTCAGTCCACAAATCAAAGTCAAATATTAGCATGTATTTAATAGATAAATATAAAAATGCCTAGGAAGAGACACATACTCTCCCTTTGATAGTCCTCGGTGTCCAAACCATTATTTAGTAGTAAAATTTGCATTAGAAAAATAGATAATCCTGGGCATGTGGGTGGCTCAGTCAGTTAAGCGTCCAACTGCAGCTCAGTTCACCATCTTGCGTTTGTGGGTTTGAGCCCAGCATCTGGCTCTGCTGACTGCTCAGAGCCTGGAGCCTGCTTTGGATTCTGTGTCTCCCTCTTTCTCTGCCCTTCCCCTGCTAACGTTCTGTCTCTCTCTGTCTCTCAAAAAATAAAATAAAAAAATGTTTAAACAATTTAAGAAAAATGGATAATCTGCAATCCTTTTAATCTACTCACTTAGATGTTCATAATAGAATGACAATCTTCTTGGCAAAGTCTTCATAGATTATGGTTTTGTGTGTGTGTGTGTGTGTGTGTGTGTGTGCGCGCGCGCGCGCGCGCACGGGCGCATGCACGCTCTTTGATGAGGCTAATACAGGGAGCAGTAAAGCAGAAAAAATACATAAATCATGATAATAAACTAGATCAAAATGATTGACTTACAAAAGTATATGTGGCTTTCAACATATCACATAGGTAATTTAAGACATATCCAGCTTCTGTCAAACAAATTGTAATCAGAATAATTTCACTGGTGTCTAAGAGATTTCTGACTAAATACTTTGACTAGGTTCATACTCAGTTCCTTAGTGTAGCCTTTGAAATAGTGACCTGGAAATAATCCCTAAAGATCCTTGCTTATTAACATGATTTGCGATCATAGTAACAACAAAATCTCATTCTAGATAGCATCTGAAAGAATCAGTGCAATGCTCTACCTCTTACCTCAAAGGCTAGGGTTAAAAAAAAATTATTACATATCTCTATTCTCCTGGCTAAGTTCATATCCTCTTGATATCAAGCCAATTTTTAATTGAATTCAGTTAATTTAATTGCTCCTCAGAGATGTCCATAAAATGTGCTCTTCCAGATTTCCTAGCAGAAGTGCCATTGTCTCTGCTCAGCATTCCCAAGCAGACAGCAAAACTGCCATCAAACTCCGTCTTGCTCAACAACGACTCTTTAATGTGGTCATCTCATGTGCTTTGTATTTCAATTATAATTTAGAATGAATTAAAATCTATTTAAATGTATAGCATCATCTCTTAGGACTCTTGATGGAAATCCAGTTCCGAATATTCTATCTTTTAAGGTAGCACCATAAAAAAGTGTGTCATGTTACATACTTTTAATTTGGTATCATCAATATTATTTGCCTTTATAATTTAATCCTACATTTTCATATATGTTCATTAATCAAATAAAATATAGCAGTGTGTTTATGCCATACACTTTTCATAGATGAAGAATCAAAACTTTACACATAAAGATATATTTAAAATTCTAGGATTTTGTATTTCAATAATATAGAGCAGATTTTATAATCAAATTGTTCATGGATGTGAATGAAATTATTTGCTGTGATATTGAAAGATCATATTATATTTTAACATAAAAGTATCTCACAGCATGAATTCTAAGTTTATAAAAAATTACCAATAATAACATCATGCAAGAGAATAGCAATTTATAGTTTACAAAGGAGTCCATTGTGGTGTATTTGATCACTTATATCAAACCTGTGAAAGAGCTAGGACTGGCGTTATTCTGCCTGCTTCATAGGTCTGGATTTGGCAAACAATGGCCTCTGGGCTAAATCTGGCCAACGACTTGCTTGTGTAAATAAAATTTTATTGGATCATAGCCATGTCAGTCATTTATGTATTATTTATGGCTTCTTTGGAGTACAAGGGCAGAGTTAAGTGTTCCTGAAAGAGAAGTATAACTCAGAAAACCTAAAATATTTACTATCTGATTCTTTAGAGAAGTTTGTCCAACCCTGTTACAAATGTCTAAACTGAGGGGCGCCTGACTGGTTTAGAAGGTTAAGCATTTGACTTTGCAGCTCAGGTCATGATCTTGTAGTTCGTTGGTTGGAGCCGCATGTTGGGCTCCGTGCTTATAGCTTGGAGCCTGAAACCTGCTTCAGATTCTGTGTCTCCCTCTCTCTCTGTCTCTCCCCCACTCTCTCTCTTTCTCTGTCAAAAATAAGTAAATATTATTTTTTTAAATAAGTACCTAAACTGAAATGCAGAAAGTTTGACTAATATTCCATATTAATATGTCTAATCCAATGCACAAATAGAATCACTCAAAAGCAAATTGAAATCTTTTCAATCTAAGTCCAGGGTTATTTTCTCTTTATCATCACATAAATATTAGCAGCAAACACCTATTCCAATGCTGAAAAGCCTTACAGTCTATTTTTATTTGATATGATTGTATCGATGCCCTTTCGGTGTACAACTACTTAATTACCTGAAATCTACAAGTAAAATTAAAGCATGAGGCATTATGTTTCATAGCCTGTATATCAATCCTGAGAAGCAGCAGTACAAGGTTGATCGATTTTTGCCATAGAAATATGCAATGTTTTGGAAGCCAAAACTCAGGAACAAAGAAGAAAGTTTAGGTGAGAGGGATTGTTGATGAAATATAAAGTCAGTGGGACCTATATGAACCAAATTTGAGGTTCCAAAGAAACAAATAAAAATATCCAGGATTTCCAGGACATGTCCTCTGCTCTAATAGCTGCTTTCTGGACTTCTGGAGTTCTTGAAGCTGTCCTTGGTCATTGCTGTAGGTTTTACTTTACTAATAGTCATCTGAGTTTTTATCATAGGACTCACTATGCCATTTTAACAAATACCATGATAATTAAGCACGTTTTACTTTATTATTCCAATCTCTGTTCATGGCTTGACAATTTCAAAGAATTTTACTGCCTTATTAACAAAGGTCAGGTATTTCAGTGTCATTTTTTTCCTGAACATAAATTTTATTTTATGTTCATCCTTTGCTTCTTTATATTTATGCTGATATTTTCTTTCTTCGTAATTTTTTATATCTCTAGTGGACTAATGTGTTTTATTTTAATTTTTTCCTTCAAATGAATTATGATCTAACATATGTCCATACAGATTGCATACATGTTTAAATAACTTTGGCTTATATATTAAACACTTTGTAGAGACTAAAAGTTTTAGACCCCACTCTCACCTACATAATACTAATAGTTGAATAAGTCTCTCAGCTTATATATTTTCATTGATTTATGAATGCTTCTTATGAAATTATACACATTATTTGCATATGAAATTATTTGCACTCTTTGAGTGCAAAGAGCAAAAGTGACAGAGACAAGAAAAGATCAGAGAAAATCTCCAGAAATAACAACTAATAAAATGGCAACAAATACATATCTGTCAACAATTACTTTGGATGTAAATGGACTAAATGCTTTAATCAAAAGACATAGGGTGTCAGAATGGATAAAAAAGCAAGACTCATTAATATGCTGCTACAAGAGTCATTTTAGACTTAAAGACACCTACAGATTACATGTAAATATGCAATTATATATATACATATATATATATAATTTCATAAGGAATATAGCATTTTTTAAAAATGTTAATAGCTTGAGGAAGAAAATACTCATAACACAATAAAATTTGTACTTAAAATTATCCACATTGTTGATGTGCATAAGTCCATTTAAGTATGTATACACAATGGTTTTTTAAATCAAGGGAAAACTAATGCTACTGTATAAAACCATTTATGTAAACTTTCAAAATTAAAAATCATATAGTAATCACAGAATAATAAGAAAAAAACACATAAGAAAACAAACAAAAAAAGTTTCAAGATAGGGGTTAACTTGGATAAGGAGTAAAGAAGAAAGGATAGTGGTAAAAGTGTTTTAAAACTGCATCTGTTAAATTTTATTTCTTTGTAAAATAATCTGAAATAGGTTGCAAAATTTAACATTTGCTAAATTTGACTATATCATTCTGTTTTTATACTAGTACCATAATGCTTTGATTACTATAGCTTTATAATATAGTTTGAAGTCAAGAAGTGTGATGCCTCCAGCTTTATCCTTTCTCAAGATTGTTTTGACTATTTGGTTGCACGTGAATTTTAGGATTCCCTTTTCTATTTCTGTAAAAATGTATCTTTGGAATTTTCATAGGAATTACATTGAATTTGTAGATCCTTTTAGGTAGTACAGACATTTTAACAATTTTAATTCTTTCAATACATGAATATGGGCTATCTTTCAATTTATTAATGTCTTCTTCAATTGTCTTAATGTTTTATAATTTTCAGTGTACAGGTCTTGCAGCTCATTGGTCAAATTTATTAGTCAGTATTTTATTGTTTTTAATGCTATTGTAAAGGAGATCGTTTTCTTAATTTCTCATTCTGACACATCATCATTAGGTATAGAAATGCCTAGTTTTATATCAGTGTGGTTGGAAAAGATGCAAGATCTGAATTCAGTCTTCTTAAATTTATTAAGATTTGTTTTGTGACCTAACATGGTCTGTCCTGGAGAATGTTTTGTGTTCACTTGAGAAAAATGTGTATTTTTCTGTTGTTGAATGCGATACTCTGTATTTGTCTGTTAAGTCCATTTGTTCTAAATAATAATTCAAGTCCAGGGCTCCTGGGTGACTCGGTCGGTTAAGTGTCTGACTTTGACTCAGGTCATAATTTTACTGTTGGTGGGTTCGAGCCCCGCATTGGGCTCTGTGCTGAACGCTTGCTCAGAGACTGAAGCCTGCTTCAGATTCTGTGTCTCCTCTCTCTGACCCTCCTCCACTCATGCTGTCTCACTCTGTCTCTCAAAAATAAATAAATGTAAAAAAGTTTTTTTAAAATAATAATTCAAGTCCAATGTTTCCTAATTGATTTTCTGTCTAGATTATCTATCAATTGTTGAATATGGCGTATTGAAGTCCCCTACTATGATTACATTGTTGTCTATTTCTTCCTTCATAAATGTTAATGATCTTTAATATATTTAAGTGTTGCAGTGTAGGGTACACATGTATTTATAATTGTTATATCCTCTTAGTGAATTAAACCCTTTATTGTATAATGACTTTATGTGTGTCTTGTTAGAGCTTTAAACTCGAAGTTTATTCAGTTTGATATAAGTAGTTACAGCTGCCCTCTTTTGGTTTCCATTTGCATGGAAGATCTTTTTCCATCTCTTCACTTTCAGTTTGTGTGTTCTTAAAGCTAAAATAAGTTTCTTGTAGGCAGCATACTGTTGGATCATGTTTTTTATTTATTTATTTTTTTACATGTCATTCAGTCACTTAATCTTTTTTCTTTAGAAAGAGAGAGAGAGAGCATTTGAGTGGGGGAGAGGGGGAGAGGGAGATAGAGAATCCTAAGTGGTCTCTACACTCAGCATGGAGCCCATACAGGGATCCGTCCCACGACCCTGAGATCATGACCTGAGCCGAAATCAAGAGCCAGATGCTCAACTGACTGAGCCACTCAGATGTCCCAGTCACTGTTGTTGCTGTTGTTGTTTTTGGAGAATTTAATGCATTTAAATTTAAAGCATTATTGAAAGATAAGGACTTCCTACTGCTCTCTTGTTAATTGTTTTCTAGTTGTTTTTTAGTTTCTTTTTTCCTCTTTTGCTGCCTTTCTTTGTGATTTGATAATTTTCTATAGTGGTGTGTGTTGACTTTTTTCTACTTGTAAATCTACTATTAGCTTTTTCTTTGTGGTCACAATGAGGCCTACATAAAGCATCTTATAGTTATAGTAGTTTATTTTAAGATAATTATTTCATTTTAATTGTATACAAAATCTCTACTGTTTTACTTACCCTATTCCATTTGAGTGTTGATGTCACATTTACAGTTTTATATTATGCATCAATTAAGAAATTAATGTAACTATAATTACTTGTAATACTTTTACCTTTTAACCTTTAGCCAAGAGTTTAGAGTTTAGATACTACCATTACATCATTAGAGGGATCTATTTTCAACATACATTTACTTTTACTAGTGAATTTTATGTTTTCACATTTTCATGAAACTAGTGCCCTTTTATTTCACCTTGAAGAATTCCCTTTAGCAACTTTGTAAGGTAGGTCTAGTGGTGACAAACCCCTCAGCTTTTGTTTGTCTGGGATATTCTTTCTTATGGCTGAGTAAGAGGCAATTGAATATATATATACCATTTCTTTATCCATTCACCTATAGAAAGACACATTGTTTGCCTCCATAATTTGGCTATTGTAAATAATGCTTCAATAAACATAGGGGTGCACATATCTTTGTGAACTAATGTTTTCATACTCTTTGGATAAATACCCAGTAGTGGATTACTACATCATATAGTAATTCTCTATTTAGTATTTAAGGAAATTCCCTTCTGTTTTTCACAGTGCCTGTACAAGTTTGCATTTCCACAAACAGTACATAAGAGTTCCTTTTTCTCCATATTCTCGCCAATACCTGTTGTTTACTGTATTTTTGATTTTAGCCATTCTGACAGATGTGAGGTGATATCTCATTGTATTTTGATTTTCATTTCCCAGGTGTTGGTTGATGTTGAACATCTTTTCATGTGTGTGCTGGCCATCTGTATGTTTCTTTCGAGAAATGTCTGTTCATGTCTTCTGCTCATTTTTAAATTGAATTATTTGGTTTTTTTGGGGGGGTGTTGAGTTGTATAAATTTGTTATATATTTTGCATACCAACGTTTTATCAGATATCCCATTTGCAAGTATCTTCTCCCATTGAGTATATTGTCTATTCGTTTTGTTGATTTTTTTTTGTTTTTTGTTGTTTTTTTTCTGTGCAGAAGCTTTTTATTTGACTGTAGCCTCAATAATTAATTTCTGCTTTTATTTCTCTTGCCTCAGGGGACATATCTAGAAAAATGTTTCTTTGGTCAATAACGGAGAAATTACTGCCTGTGCTCTCCTCTAGGATTTTTATGGTTTCAGGTCTCATATTTAGATCCTCAATCAATTTTGAGTTTATTTTTGTGTATGGTTTAAGAAAGTGGTCCAATTTTATTCTTTTTTTCAGTTTTCCCAAAACCATTTGTTGAAGAAACTCTTTCCCATTGCATATACTTGCTCCCTTTTCCAAATATTAATTGACCATATAATTGTGAGTTTATTTCTGGCCTCTATTCTGTCCTATTGATCTGTCTATTTTTCTGACAGTACCATAACTGTTTTCATTGCTACAGCTTGTAGTATATCTTGATATTTGGGACTGTGATACCTCCAGCTTCATTTTTCCTTTCCTAGACTGCTTTGACTATTCAGATGTCTTTTGTGATTCCATACAAATATTAGGATTATTTGTTTTTTCTTTTTCCTCTTTATTTCTTTCTTTTCTTTTGTTAAAATCCAAGTTAGTTAACATATAGTGTAATAATAATTTCAGAATAAAATTTGTCAATTCATCACTTACATATAAGTGTGCTCATCCAAACAAGTGTCCTCCTTAATGCCGCTCACCCCTTTAGCCCATCCCCCGACCCAACACCAGCCAGCAACTCTTGGTTTGTTCTCTGTTCTCATATGGTTTGGCTCCCTCTCTGTTTTTATATTATTTTTGCTTCCTTCTCCCTTCCTTTATGTTCATCTGTTTTGTATCTTAAATTCTACATGAATGAAATCATGTGGTATTTGCCTTTCTCTAGCTGACTTATTTAGCTTAGTATAATACATTCCAGTTCCATCCATGTTGTTGCAAATGGCAAGATTTCATTCTTTTTGATGGCTGAGTAATATTCCTGTATATATACACACACATATACATATATATAAATACATTTACCTATATATATTTATTATGTATATTTATATCTATATTACCACTTATTTTTCCATTCATCAGTCAGTAGACATTGGGCTCTTTCCATAGTTTGGCTATTGCCAATAGCACTGCTATAAACATTGGACTACATGTGCTTCTTTAAAACGGCACTCCTGTATCCTTTGGATAAATACCTAGTAGTGCAACTGATGGGTTGTAGGGTAGTTCTATTTTAATTTTTAATTTTTAATTTTTTGAGGAACCTCCATAGGTTTTCCAGGATAGCTGCACCAGTTTGCATTCCCACCAGCAGTGCAAAAGAGATCCTCTTTCTTCATATCCTCGCCAACATCTGTCATTTCCTGAGTTATTAATGTTAGTCATTCTGACAGGTGTGAGGTGGTATCTCATTGTGGTTTTGATTTGTATTTCCCTGATGATGAGTGAGGTTGAGCATTTTCATGTGTCTGTTCTGGGTATCTTCTTGGGGAAAGTGTGTATTTATGTCTTCTGCCCATTTCTTCACTAGATTATTTGTTTTTTGGGTGTTGAGTTTGATAAGTTCGTTATAGATTTTGGATACTAACCCTTCATCTGATATGTCATTTGCAAATATCTTCTCCCATTCTGTCAGTTGCCTTTTAGTTTTGCTGATTGTTCTTTCACTGTGCAGAAACTTTTTATCTTGATGAGGTCCCAGTAGTTCATTTTTGCTTTTGCTTCCCTTGTCTCTGGAGACATGTCAAGTGAGAAGTTGCTGTGGCTGAGGTCAAAGAGGTTGTTGTCTGTTTTATCCTCTAGGATTTGGATGACTTCCTGTCTTACATTTAGATCTTTCATCAATATAATAGTTATAATTGTTAGTTATCTAACAACAATAGTTATAATCTATAGTTATAATTGTTAGATCTTGGTAGATAGACCCCTTGATGATATAATGCCCTTCTTCATCTCTTGTTACAGTATTTTTTTTCTTTTTTAAATATTTATTTATTTTTGGGAGAGCACAAGCAGGGGCGGGGCAGAGAGAGGGGGAGAGAGGATCTGAAGTGGGCTCCGTGCTGACAGGCTGAAAGCAGTGAGCCCAATGTGGGGCTGGAACTCATGAACCATGAGATCATGACCTGAGCTGAAGTCTGATGCTCAACTGACTGAACCATCCATGTGCTCCTCTTGTTACAGTCTTTATTTTAAAAAATAGATTGTGTGATATAAGTATGGCTACACCAACTTTCTTTTGATGACCATTAACATGACAGATTGTTCTCATCCCTTTACTTTCAATGTACAGGTGTGTTTAGGTCTAAAATGAGTCTCTTGTAAGCAACATATAGGTGGGTCTTGTTTTCTTATCCATTCTAATACCCTATGTCTCTTGATTGGAGCATTTAGTCCATTGACATTTAGAGTGAGTACTAAAAGATATGAATTTAGCGCCATTGTGTTGCCTGTTGCATTGCTGTTTCTGATGATGCTCTCTGGTCCTTTGTAGTCTTTGTTGCTTTTGGTCTTTTCGTTTTGCTTTGTCTTTTCTCAACTCAAAGGATTCCGCCTTAAAATTACTTGTAGTGCTGGTTTAGTGGTCAGGAATTCCTTTAGTCTTTGTTTGTCTGGGAAACTCTAACTCTCCTTCTTTTTAAAATGACAGCCTTGCTAGATAAAGAATTCTTTGTGGTGTATGTTTCCCGTTTAGCATGTTGAATATATCCTGCCATTCCTTTCTGTCCTGCCAATTTTCTAAGGATAGGTCTGCTGCAAACCTGGTCTGTCTTCCCTTATAGGTTAAGGATTTTTTTCCTTGAAGCTTTTGTAATTCTTTCCTCGTCTGCATATTTTGTGAATTTGACTATGATATGCCTGTTGGTAATTGAGTTTTGTTGAATATAATGGGAGTTCTCTATGCTTCTTGCATTTGAAAGTCTGTGTCCTTCCCCAGATTAGGAAAGTTTTCCACTATAATTTGCTCACATAAACCTTCTTCCCTTTTTGTCTCTCTTCATCTTCTGGGACTCCTATGATTCATATGCTATTCCTTTTTATAAGTCAATTAGTTCTCTAAGTCTTGTATCATGATCTTTTGCCTTTGTTTTCCTCTTTTTTTTCTGTTTCATTATTTTCCATAATTTTATCTTCTAAATTGCTGATTTGCTTTTCTGCTTCATCCATCCTTGCTGTCATGGCATCCATTCAACATTGCATTTAGGTTATAGCATTTTTAATTTCATCCTGACTAGATTTTATTTCCTTGATCCTTTTTTCAACCCCAGTTAGTATTCTTATTATCATGGTTCTAAATGCTAGTGCAGGCATCTTACTTTTGTCTGTGTTGATTAAGCCCCAGGCTTTCACTTCTTCCTGTTTTTTCTTTTGGGGTGAATTCCTTCATTTTTCATTTTGTAGGCAGAAAAAGTAATAAAGAATAAAAATTAAAAAAATTAAAAACAAAACAAAAAATCAAATAAAGGAAGCTATATCCTAGGTGTGTTTTGGTCAGCTTGTTGAAAGGAGTTTGACAGAGAAAAAGGAGGGTGGGGGGAGGGAAAAAAAAGGTAAGAAAAAAAATTTTTTTTTTATTTTTTTTTTATTAAAAATTTTTTTTTCAACGTTTATTTATTTTTGGGACAGAGAGAGACAGAGCATGAACGGGGGAGGGGCAGAGAGAGAGGGAGACACAGAATCGGAAACAGGCTCCAGGCTCTGAGCCATCAGCCCAGAGCCCGACGCGGGGCTCGAACTCACGGACCGCGAGATCGTGACCTGGCTGAAGTCAGACGCTCAACCGACTGCGCCACCCAGGCGCCCCAAGAAAAATTTTAAAATTAAAAAAATGTGTATGTAATAAAATAGAATAAAATGAAATAAATTAAATTAAATAGAATTAAAAATTTTAAAAATAAAAAATAAACTAAAAACATAAAAACAAATTTTTCTCTTTCTGTATCCAAGAATGAGGGAAAAAAGAAAGAAAGAAAAAAAAACAGTTTAAACAAAAACAGAAGTGAAGAAGATGAACTAATAAGTGAACCAGCAAACAATGAAACCTGAATGAAGTTATATCCAGCTTCCCCTTGAACTGAAACTGTGAAGCTTTCTATAGCTTGGACACTAAGCAGGTGGGGTGACTTGTGTTGGTCTTATAGGGGATGTGCTGTAGGGTGCAGTTGGGCAGGGCTTGGTGTAATGGCTCCATTCTCCACTAGGTGACACTACTTATCTTACTGGGGTGGATCAGTGTGGTGCTCATGAGAGGTGGAAATGACTTCACCTAGCTTCTGAGTCTTTGTCATAGGAAACTTGCACTCTCCCCGACCCACGATCAAGCACTCCTCCTTTGTCTCAGGCCTCTATTCACTCACCACCTCTACTATGTCCATGTCCAAGCTGTCCACCTGCCAGGCGGCACCTCCCTCCAGAGTTTTATCTCAGATGGATTGTGTTTCACAACCCCAGACTCTCTGGGGAAGGGTCTCACAGAGCAATGGCTGGGTGCCAGCTTGCCCCAGAAAATATTCATGCAATCACATAGTGGCAGAGGTTCAGAGGTTATGGCAAACCACAACACACAACACAAGCAGAGCCAGGTTCACCACTCTCTGGCATCTTCGTCCCAGTAACAGCAAATATGGCTGCTCTCTGGGGTCCGCTGGGACCTTTGCCTGTGGGGAAGGCTATGACCTCTACCAAATGCACTCCAAGAAGGGGAAGCACTTCTCCCCTTGTCACATGGACCCCTGAGACCCTGCTGTCTGCTTCTGGGGATTCACCCTACTTCCTCACCAGAGCACCGCCAGTCACTGAGCTCTGAAACTTCAGACTGTGCGCTCCACTGTTTATAGAATCTTGGTGGTATTGAAACCCTCTCCTTTCTTCCAGTCAGTGGTTTGAGGAAACAGATTTCTTGTTCTGTCCCCTGAAAGTTTTTTTCACTTTTTCTCTCTCTTTCTCTCTAGCTACTTTGTGGAGGAGGGGTGCTTTTCTTTCATGATCCCGCTACACTGCAATCTCACCCTTTCTCTTTCTCTGTCCTCTCTCTGCAAAAACAGCTCCCTGTCTACTGTGACTTTTCTTTCCCCCAGTTCACCTCTCCACACCATGTACCTGCTGAGTTCTGTGGCTTAAGTTATGGCAGATTGTTGTGTTAATCCTCAGGTCAGTTTCCTAGGTGTTCAAAATTGTTTGGTGCTGATCTAGCTGTGTTTCAGGGACTAGACAAACTCAAGGTCTCCATGCCTCTCTGCCATCTTAACTCAACTCTCCCAAATGTCAGGATTTTTATTCTAATTGTGTGAAAAATGCTGTTGGTATTTTGATAGAAATTGCATTAAATCTGTAGATTGCTTTGGGTAGTATGGACATTTGGTTCTTCCAGTCCATAAGCATGGAATATCTTTCTATTTGTTTTTGTAATCTTCAGTTTCTTTTTATCAATGCTTTATAGTTTTTAGAATACAAGTCTTTCACCTTCTTGCTTAAGTTTATTCCTAGATATTTTATTATTTTTGGTATAGTTATAAATGAGATTCTTTTCTTAATTTCTCCTGATGTTTTATTAATAGTGTGTATAAATGCAACAGATTTCTGTAGATTGATTTTTGTATCCTGCAACGTTACAGAGTTCATTTGATCAGCTCTAGCAGTTGTTTTTTTCTTGCAATGTTTAAGTGTTTTCTACAAATAGTATCATGTTATTTGCAAATAGTGAAATTTTATTCTTCTTTTACCCATTTGGATGCTTTTTATTCATTTTTTATGTCTGATTTCTGTGACTAGGACTTCAGGACTATGGTGAATAAAAGTCATGAGAGTGGACATCCTTGTCCTGTTCCTGATCTTAGAGGGAAAGCTCTCAGTTTTTTCTCATTGAGTATGATGTTATCTGTGGGTTTTTCATATATGGCCTTCCTTATGTTGAGGTATGTTCCTTGTAAACCTACTTTGTTGAGGGTTTGTTTTTTATCATGAACGAATGTCCTTTATCAAAAGATTTTTCTGCACCTTATGAAATGATCATATGCCTTTTATGCTTTTTTTATTGATGTGAACTATCACCGTGATTGATTTACAAATATTGAACTACCCTGTCTGGCATCTTAAGAGCAAATCTCACTTTATTGTGGTGAAGTTTTTAAAAAATTTTTAGTGTTTATTTTTGAGAGAGACATAGCATTAGTGGGGGAGGGGCAGAGAGCGAGGGAGACACAGATTCTGAAGCAGGCTCAAGGCTCTGAGCTTTCAACACAGAGGCCAATTAGGGGCTCGAATCCACAAACCACAGGATCATGACCTGAGCCGGAGTCAGATGCTTAACTGACTGAACCACACAGGTGCCTTGATGATTTTTAATGTAATGTTGGATTTGGTTTGCTCATATTTTTTTTGAGGATTTTTACATCTATATTCATGAGAGATATTGGCCCATTTTTCTCTCTCTCTCTTTTTTTTGTAGTGTTATTATCCTGTTTGAGTATCAAGGAATGCAGGCCTCATAGAATAAATTTGGAAGTTTTACTTCTTATATTGTTGTTTTGGAATAGTTTGAAAATATGTTTTAATTCCTCTCTAAGTGCTTGTTAGAATTTACTTGTGAAGCCATCTGCTCTTGGACTTTTCTTTGTTGTGAGGTTTTTGATTACTGATGCAACCTTATTGGACAGAATGTTCACATTTTGTATTTCTTCCTGGTTCAGTTTTGGAAGGTTATGTTTCTAGTAATTTATCCATTTCTTCTAGGTTGTTCAATTTGTTAGCATATAATTTTTCATAGTACTATCTTATAATCTTTTATATTTCTGTTGTGTCAGTTGTTTTTTCTCTTCTTTCACTTCTGCTTTTGTATATTTTACCCTTTTACTTTTTTTTTTTTTTGACAAGTCTGGCTAAAGGTTTATCAATTTTATTGATCTTTTCAATGAGCCAGCTCCTGGTTTCATTGATCTTTGTTTGTTCTTTTTTTTTTTCTAGTTCTTTATGTGTCAGGTTAGGTTATTTTTTTGAAATTTTTCTTGCTTCTTGAGGTAGGCTGTATTGCTATAAACTTTCCTCTTAGAACCACTTTTTTCTGCATCCCCAAAATACTGGACTATTGTGTGTTCATTTTCATTTATCTCCACGTATTAGTTTATTTCTTTATTTTGAGACAGAGAGCCAGGGAGGGGCAGAGAGAGAGAAAGAGAGAGAGAGAGAGAGAGAGACAACAAGAGAGAGAATCACAAGCAGGCTCTGCACTGTCAGCACAGAGCCTGATGCAGGGCTTGAACTCATGAACCATGATATCATGACCTGAGCCACAACCGAGAGTCAGACGCTTAACCAGCTGTGCCATATAGGTGCCCCTATCTCCATGTATTTTTTTGATTTCCTCTTTTGTGATTGACCCATTTATTGTTTAGTAGCATGTTATCTAACTTCCATGTATTTGTGCTGTTTCCAGATTTTTTCTTGTGATTGATTTCTAGTTTCATAGCATTGGGGTCAGAAAATATGCATAGGATGGTTTCATTATTTTTGAACTTGTTGAGAATTGTTGAGACTTGTGGCCCAACATGTGATCTTTTGTGGACAATGTTCCATGTGCACTTGTAAAGAATATATATTCTGCTGTTTTAGGATGGAATTTCTGAATAGATCTGTCAAATCCATCTGATCCAATATGTCATTCAAAGCCACTACTTCCTTATTGATTTTCTGTTTGGATGATCTGTCTGTTGATATATAAGCAGGATGATAAATTCCTCTACTATTACTGTATTACTATTGATTACTTTCTTTATGTTTGTTACTAACACCTATAAGTATTTAGATATTTAAGCCACCACGTTGAGTGTTTAAGTTTTCACAATTGTTGCGTCTTCTTGTTGGATTGTCCTCTTTATGATTATATTACATCCTTCCTTGTCTGTTGTTAAGTCTCTTTTGTCCATTATAAGTGGTGCTACCCCAGATTTCTTTTTACATACATTTGCATGATAAATGCTTCTCCATTCCTTCACTTTCAATCTTCATTTGACTTTAGGTTTGAAATGAGTCTCTTGTAGGTAACATATAGGTGGGTCTTGCCTTTTTTTAAGTCCATTTTGTCACCCTGTGTCTTTTGATTGGGATGTTTAGTCCATTTACATGCAAAGTAATTGTTGATAGTCATGAATTTATTGTCATTTTGTCACTTGTTTTATAGTTTCTTTTGTAGTTTTTCTTTGATCTTTATGTTTCTCTCCTTTCTTATCAACAATTGGCTTTCTATAGTGACATATTTAGACTCCTTTTTCTTTATATTTGCATATATATTATTGGTTGTTGATTTGTGGCTACAATTAGGTTTGTATATAACATCTTCTGTATATAAGCATCTATATTAAGTTGATGGTCACTTAAGTTTGAACCTGTTTTTTACTCCTCTCCTTTCCATGTTTTAGGTATATGGTATCATACTTTGCATTCTTTTATTTTGAGAGTCCCTTGACGGATTTTACAGATATACGTGTTTGTACTACTTTGTGCCTCCTTCTTTCATTACTATTGTTTAAAGTCTTTCGACTCAAGTAGTCCACTTTAACATTTCTGTAGGTCTAATTTAGTGATCATGAATTCCTTTAACTTTTGTTTGTCTGGGAAACTCTTTATCTCTCCTTCTAGTTTGAATCAATAGAGTATTTGCTGGATAGGATATTCTTTGCTTCTATGTTTTTTTTCTTTCATCACTTTGAATATATCATGCCACTTCCTTCTGGCCTGCAAAATTTCTGCTGAAAAATCTGGTCATAGCCTTATGAGATTTCCCTTATATGTAACTGCTTTCTTTTGTCTTGCTGCTTTTAAAATTCTGTTGCTATCACTACTTTTCACATCTTTATTACTAGGTGTTTTGGTGTGCACCTCCTCTACTTGATTTTGTTGGGGGATCTCTGTCTCCTGGATCTGGATTTTTGTTTCCTTCCCCAGATTCAGGAAATCTTCAGCTATTATTTCATCAAATAAATTTTCTGCCCCCTTTTCTCTTTCTTCTCCATCTGGGATCCCTACAATGTAAATGTTATTACACTTCATGGTGTTGCTGCTTTCCCTAAGTGGAGTCACATTTTGCATATTTTTTTTCTCTCACCTCCTCAGATTGATTTCTTTCCATTGCTCATCCTCCAGGTCACTGATTTTTTTCTTCTACTTCATCCAGTCTACTATTTATTCCATGTAGTATATTTTTATTTATTGTGTTCTTCGTCTCTGATTGGTTCTTCTTTATTTTATTATTAAGGATATTACTAATGTCCTCCACTCTTTTGTCAAGTCCAGTGTCTTTATCACCATTACTTTAAATTCTCTATCAGGCATATTACTTACCTTCATTTCACTTATGTCTTTGCTGTGATTTTGTGTTATTCTTTCATTTAGGACATATTTCTATGTCTCATCTTGTGTAACTCTATAGGTCTCTTTCTATGTGTTAGGAAAGACATCTCCTGCACTTAAAAGTAGTGGTCATATGACAAAAGGAGCCTATAGTGCCCTGTAGTACACCATACCCTGGTCATCAGAACCTGGCCCTTCAGGGGTGCCTCCTATGTGTGGTCCATGTGCCCTGGTATTATGGCTGACCTGCTTTTTCCCTCAGTCCAGTCATCTTCAATGGCTCTCTTTGCCTTTTGTGGTAGGATTTGTTCCCTGTGATGTTAATTGGTCAGTCTAGGGTAACTTGGGCTTGAGTTGAGTCAGACCAGGTATTTGCCAGAAATGCAGTAGCACTAAACTGCAGAAAACTTTCCCTGTGTTTTCCCCTGAGTAGCTTTCCTTAGTGGGAAGGACCTGTAGTCATACCAGTTGTCTGTCCCCAGCCCACTGCTGATGGAGCAGTTGGACTGGTATGTGTGGTTATCCTTCCCTCTCTCCAGGACAAGAGTCACTTTGGAGTGGATATGAACCCTGTAGGGTCTCCTTGCACACTGCCAGGCCTATGGCATGGACCAGTATGGACTCTTGGTCAATAGTATATTAGAGAAGCAGAGCTGGGGGAATTGATGGGTATGGTGCAGTGTGGTGGTAATGCTAGCAAGATTTGTACCATGGTTCCTCTGCCAGAGGGGCCCTGCAGTGCCTGAACTGAGACAGGTTGTCCAAAGGGGTGTATTGGTAAAAGCACAGCATGGACAGCAGAGGGGAAGTGCTAGCAAGTTAGGTATTCAGTCCCACAGATGGCCCTGTGTTTAAGCTGGGGGGCAGGAGGACTATGAAAGAGGGAAATGGTGCTTCTCAGTTCCTTTTTCCTGGAGGAGTTACCCAGCAATTTCTTTCCAAATGGGCAACTCTGAGATTAGTAAATAACTCTCCCTCCCATATGCCCCAGGTGCCTTTCAAATTGTTGCCCCTATGCTGTATCTCCACTGGCTGTTTGTTGTGCTATCTCTTTATTTATTTTATTTTTTTTTTTAATTTTTTTTTTTTAATTTTTTTTTTCAACGTTTTTTATTTTTATTTTTGGGACAGAGAGAGACAGAGCATGAACGGGGGAGGGGCAGAGAGAGAGGGAGACACAGAATCGGAAACAGGCTCCAGGCTCTGAGCTGTCAGCACAGAGCCCGATGCGGGGCTCGAACTCACAAACCCAGTGAGATCATGACCTGAGTCGAAGTCGGACGCTCAACCGACTGAGCCACCCAGGCGCCCCATGGAACTGCTGATTATTAAAGTTGGGCTGGCTGTTGGGCTGTTCTGGTTTTCAAAGCCAAACATTGTTGGGATTCATTTTCCCTGTGCAGGTTGCTTCTGTCTGCGGTGTCTGGCTTGGGTCTGTCTGCTCCTCTGTCCTCTCTGTGCCTGTGGCATTCCTCCCTCCCATGGATAGTCACATAGGTCTGTTGTGCTCCCAACTGTATGTCACCTTTCCTACCCTATTCAATGTGGCTTCTTCTCTACATTTAGCTGTGGAGAGTCTGTTCCGCCAATCTTCATTTTCTGGGTTATTTATACTGATGTGCGTATTATCTAGTTGTATCTATGGGATGAGTGAGCTTAGGATCCTCCTACTCTGTCCTCTTCCCCAGGAGTCTTCTCAGCCATCATTTTCTTAAATGAGTTTTCTGCCCCCTTTTCTCTCTCTCTCTCTCTTCCTCCTGGGACTCTCATAATGTGTATATTGTTCACTTGCTTGTTCGCATAACTCATGTAGTTCTTCACTTTTTTCTCCTTTGATTGGATTATTTCAAATAATCTGTCATTGAGTCTACATATTCTTTCTTCTGCCTGATAAAGTTTTCTATGATTATCTATTGAATTTTGTATTAGTTACACTATATTCTTTAGCTCTAGAATTTCTGTTTGGTTATTTTTTATGATTTCTATCTCTCTGTTGAAACTCATTGTTTATGTATTATTTTTCTAAATTTATTGAGTTGCCTTTGTCCTCTTGAAGCTCACTGATCTTAAAAACTATTATTTTAGTTTTTAAAAAAATTAATAGTTTTATTTATTTTTGAGAGACAGAGAGAGACAAAACATGAATGGGGGAGGGGCAGAGAGAGAGGGAGACACAGAATCTGAAGTAGGCTCCCGGCTCTGAGCTGTCAGAACAAAGCCTGATGAGGGGCTTGAACTCATGAACTGTGAGATCATGACCTGAGCCTCATTCAGACACTTAACTGACTGAGCCACCCAGGTGCCCCTAAAACAATTATTTTGAATTCTTTGTCAGGCAATTAGTAGATCTCCAATTTTTGTGTGTTAATTACCTGAAAATTATTTTGTTCCTTTGGTGGTACCATATTTCCTTGGTTTTTAATATTTGTTGAAGTTTTGCATTGTTGTCTTTACATTTGAAGAAGCATTCATTTCCTTCAAATTTTACTGACTGGCTTAGGGGAGAAATATTTTCACCAGTTAGTTTAGTTAGGGATTCTTAGGCATTTTCAGACATTTCCTATGGCTGTGCTTTCTCTACTTCTTGTTTCCTCTTGTATGGGGGGTGATTTTTACTATTGTATGCTTTCCCTCAATCCTGTTAAACAAATGAGTGTGAAAACCTTCCATTTGTTTTCCCTAGGAGAGTTCCTTGAAGTCCTCAAGTTTGTGCATCTTTTCTCAATCCCACAGAATTGGGAAGCTTTCTGTGTTTACTTGATAGTCGACTGCAAGGGCTCATACTTTCTGTCTGTAGAAGTATATGCTGGGATCTGGCCATGATGGGGTAGAGGATTGTGGATGAGTTGTGTAAGCATGGGAGCCATAAGACTTATCTTTGTAGGTCATCTCAGTATTCTGGGTGGGGTGAGGAATATGTAGGCCTGTGGGCAACATCCTGCACAGGTGAGGAAGCTGGCCATACACTCAGTCTCATTTTTTACCCATGAGAAAAATCATGGGCAGGGAAAAATCTCTCCTGGCACTTAGCTCTTCTACCTTGGATGACATGATGTGGGTAAACTGAAACTATTCTTACTCTATTCAATGTATAAATTCTCAAATTTTGCTCTAATGATATGCTAGAACTACTTTGCTAGATTCCTGGACTCCCATATATCATCTGTGGTGATTGTTAAAATTGATGCCCTGGTGGTGGTGGGATGTCCATAGAAAACTCTTATTCTGACTTCTTGCTGATGTCCCTTTCTCAATCTTTGCCATATTTGAAACTTTTCAACAAAAACTTTTAAAAATGTTTAAAAAACATTTTATTAATCATCACTTTTTTTTCCATCATTACTTTTAATGACTATGTAAAATCCATCATATGAAAGTTTTATAGTCTATTTAAACATTCTCCTATTCATCATTTTGAATGTTTCTAATATTTTTGTACTATAAGACATATTGTAAGGATCAAACTTTCTGCAATTCTAATTAAATTGTGGATAACATTTCTAATTAAATTGTGGATAAAGTATTTATTAGTAAAAATGATAACAATTTTTAAGAATTTCTGTATATTTATTTTGCCAAGTTATCAAAGGTCATGAATGAGTTTGTGTTAATTCACACACCAAATAACAACAGGCAAGAGTGAGAAACTCAGTAAACCATCTCCCACTGCAGTACTTATTATTAAAAATATTTTTGTATTGATAAGCAAGTAAGATATAATGAAGTTTTGGGGTGATGGTGGGGTGGTGTCCATAGCCAATGGCCAAGAAAGAATACTTTGGTGCAAAAAGGTGATTTTATTAAAGCACAGGGATAGGAACCATGGTCAGGAAGAGCTGCCCTGGACCCTGTGGAGAGACTGGTTATAGACTTGGGAGTTGGGGGAGGTAAATTCAAGGGGAAATTTTCAAAGAGATTTTCATATACTAAAGAAGACTAATAGGGTACTTGAGTCCAAGCTATTGTCAAGCTAATGTTGTTTTTCCCTCTAGCAAAGCATTAAGAGTAAGACAATAGGGAGTTCCTGCCAGTCTCAAGTAGCTGTCAATGGGCAGCAGGTTACAAGGAAATTTAATTTTACCTGCCATTTTCTTCTTGCCTTTGTTCCCCATATCACTATGGAGGGGTGATGTTGAGGCTCCAGAAAACTGAGTCTACAGGTTTCTGGATATTAGGCTATTGATAAGATTGCCTTTTTCTTGTAATTTACCAAGACATTTGTAAACCAATGTAGACTAATGTCCTGCATGACTGTGACCTCCATCAGTTAACCATTTGTTTCTTTCTTTTCCCTTGTTTTTGGGTAGTGAGGAGTGTCTGAGGAATATTACACATATCCCACCTGGGAGTTGGGAGGGGTGCCAGCTTGTACTTTGACTTCAGCCTGCCTTATGTTCCCTCACAAGATATATTGCTTATTTAAGTACTGTTTCTTTTGATTTCTATGTAGAACTATTTTCATGCATTGACTCTTTATATATCTTTAGTGTAGTAGAATGGTTGAGGACATGGCCTTCATCACAGAAAGCTGAGTTTGAGAACAAGCTCTGGTATCATTGGATGTATTCCCTTGGACAAGTTGATTAATCTAAGGCATCATTTTGCTTTATGCATAAAAGGTATCTTATTTATTTGCTATGAGTGTTGTGGCAAAACACTACAAATGGTTAGCTTACAAACAGAAGTTTATCTTCTTATAGTTTTGAAGTCTAGAAATTTGAAATCTAGATACCAGCAGAATTGGTTCCTTTCAAGGGGCCAAGAGGGAAGGATCTGTTTGAAACCTCTCTCTTTGGTTTATAGATGGTTGTTTTCACTGTGTCTATTCACATCTTCTGTGTGTGTGTGTGTGTGTGTGTGTGTGTGTGTGTGTGTATCTGTGTCAAATTTCCCCTTTTTATAAGTTTACTGGTCACATTGGATTAAGGCCCACTCTAATGATTTAATTTTAGCTTGATTAACTATATAAAGACACTGTCTCCAAACAAGTGTACATTCTGAAGTACTGGGGAGTTAGAACTCCAACATACCTTTTTGGAGGGGACACAATTCAATTCATAGCTGGTATAATATTATCTCATCACAAACTCATTGTGGATATTAATTGATAGCATGTATTTAGCACAGAATATAGCAGAATTAAATCAATATGAATATGGGCTTGTCTGATGTTTTAAGATTCTTATACATATAATCATTCCATTTTCCCATTGAAATTATTTTTCTTAGGGATATTTGCATATGAACAATTTAGATGATAAATGTAAAAATATTTTTATCATTTAAATTAAGACAATTAAGAAGTATTTTGTAAACAAATATATTGTCCTCTTTTTAAATGATTTTTCCTTTTTTTCCCCCCAGAATAAGGTGGACTAAATATTCACCATTATTTTCTTCTAACTCTTTAATTATTTGATTTCCCCTCCTCCCCACACAACTTCCTCAAATACATGTCCTATACAATCCCAACCCTTGATTGTGAGTGACCTCTATGAATATGATGGGAAAGTACTCCAATGATTATGGTAGGTCATAAGCAGGTGATGGTATTTTGTGGCCATAATTAGGGTTCCTAATCAATTAAGTTAATCAAAAAGATCGTTCTGGATGTTTGTGACTCAAGTAAGCCCTTTGAAAAAGTCTAGAGGTGAGAAGTAGAAGAAGGCAGAAAGACTCAAAGAAAAGAAATATTATCCTATTGTCCTTGAGTTCACAATTTGCCATCTCGTGAAGAGGACCATATATCAGGAACAACCTCAGTCCAGTAACTGCAAGGCATTGAATTCTACAACAACCAGTGAACTCGAAGATGGCCATTAACAGTAAGATAGTTAATGCAGCAGGCTACAGTTTGAGTTAGCTTTTTTGAAATCCTGAACACAGAACCCAATAACACGTACCCAGCCTCTTCACTCGTAGAAACTATGAAATAATTTGTGTTTTTTTTTAATTTTTTTTTCAACGTTTATTTATTTTTTTGGGACAGAGAGAGACAGAGCATGAATGGGGGAGGGGCAGAGAGAGAGGGAGACACAGAGTCGGAAACAGGCTCCAGGCTCTGAGCCATCAGCCCAGAGCCCTACGCAGGGCTGGAACTCACGGACCGCGAGATCGTGACCTGGCTGAAGTCGGACGCTTAACCGACTGCGCCACCCAGGCGCCCCTATTTGTGTTTTTTAAAGTGCCAAATTTGTGATAAGTTGTTATATAGTAATAAATAACTAATATTCCTTATTACTTATTTCCAGGACTGTGTGTGGATTCTGAAAAGATATCTAAAATGCTACATTTCTATTTCTAAATATTTATATATTCTTGAATCTCTTGGAGAAACCAACGTGTTTAAATTGTTTAACTTTATAATATAGTTTTTATCTGGTAATTAAAATTTCACCTTTTTCATTTATTTTCCAAACTTTTCTAGGCAACTTTCAAGTTTATTAGATATAGATGAAAAGTGGATCATCATTCATAAAAAATAATAAATTTTATTTATCAAAAGATAGCAGTAAGAAAATGAAAATGAAAGGCATGGACAGAGAGAAATTATTCACAATATGCATGTGAATATTTACTAATAGTTTTAAATGTAGTACACAGAGACTTAAATGTTTGTGCCTAGCAAGCTAACATCAAATAATTGTCTTGCTAATTAAAGTTTATCAATGATTCAAGAAAGAACTAGATTAAAATGATTAACATAGTGCCTTAGCTTAAAGTTTTCTAAAAGTCAACTTGAAAAGAAATCTTCTTAAAGGTTAAAAAAACTCACTTGCGAATATAAGAACTTTGACATGGGAAATTAAAAGATAACCAGGTTCTCACATTTACCAATGCCCTACTGTCCTGGAGTTAGAATAACTTTGTTTCTGGAACTTATGATATAGACAAAAGAGAAAATGGCAAGGAAAATGATTGAAGTCAGGAGAAGATTGAGAAATTAGAAGGAGAAATGATTGCTTCGGATTATGCAACAGCTTTCAACTGGCTTCCACATTGCCCTTCTCCAATCAAGAGTACTTTTTGTTGCCAAAGTAATTGTTGTAAAACATTAGTTTTAGAATGTCATTTTCCTATTCAGGAAATTTTAACTCTATCGAATGTACCCCTTTTTGCTGGTCTTTTAAGATGATCCATAATATTTCTTCACTGTATGATCCGGGTACAGTTATGCGTCTCTTGAGTCAGGACTACTTATTTTACCAACCCACAACTTCATCATGATCATGATAATTTCTCTCTATAATTCTTTTTTCAGGGTCTTTTCTACCCATAAATTAAAATGAGTTTAGCAAATATATTCACTGAGCTCCTCCTCTATATAAGAAACTGTATGTTAAATGATCCAAACACTGCCCTCACTGTTGCACACTGTCTTTTATATGCTAGATGCTGAGAAAATACCCAGGTTAAGGAGTGAACAAATGAATAGTGCTATTATAAACAACCTTATTTCTCTTCACCCTTGATTTCTTGATAAAGAGTTAAGATATCAAAATTTATTTCTCTTAATTTCTCTAATTCTTAATGCTTTCTGTCTTCTGTAGCTCTTACAGTGTATACTCACTTCTTAAATTGTGATCCAAAGACCAGAGTTTATTAGAGACCTCAGATCCCACTCTAGACCTAACTAATCGGAGGCTGCCTTTTAATAAGATTTTTGGTGATTCATAGATACATAAAAATTGTTTTAATATTTATTTATTTTTTGGAGACAGAGAGACAGAGTGCAAGCAGGGGAGGGACAGAGAAAGACACACACACACAGAGAATCTGAAGCAGGCTCCAGGTTCGGAGCTGTCAGCACAGAGCCTGACACAGGGCTCGAACCCACAAATGACAGGATCATGACCTGGGCTGAAGTCGGACCCTTAACCGACTGAGCCACCCAAGCACCCCAGGTATATAATGGTTTTTAAGAAGCACTGATTTGTACCATGGATTTTGACATTTTAAAATATTATCTATATTATTACCTGTTGTTTCCTGATGAGCTAATTTCTTAACTTTCAAGCATAGAGGTTTTCACGTGCCACCAAATTCCCTTGTGGCAATAATTGACTTAGTATATAATAGAGCCTAAATAAATGCCTTTTATTGATCACATGCAGACATTATTAACACTTCAGTTATTTATAAATATTATATTATATGTAATATACAATGCTTGATAATGATGGGATATATAGTCATATAATATCACCTCATTGCCAGAAGAAAATATTAAACAGAGATACAGAAATCTAACATATATTCTATTTTTTAATAATTCCATATTTATAATAATTAAAAAATATCCAGAATTTAAGGCAATTTAAAGCACTGAGTTTAGTTGTAAAATCTCTTTTTATCTAGAAGAGCCATTCCTTTCCTTTTGTGCCTTTCATGATGTTGGTATTAAAAAAAACACACACACAACAGACAAACTGTTTTACAGAATGTCTCTCAATATGAATTTGTCTAATGAATACCTTATGATATTCAGATTAAATATTCTCTGGTAATAACATTAAATAGGTAATGTGTTCTTTTCAGTAGATCACAGCAGGAGGCACATAAGGTCAGGAGGTTCTATTATTGGAAGTTTTAATTTCAAAGGCTTGATTGAGGTGTCTGACAGATTTTTCCATTGCTAAGGTATCCTTTTCTCTTTTTAATTAATAAGTTATATATTAATATTAAATCTTTGAAAAGATGTGAATATCCTATTTCCCAACAATCATTCACCTAATGGTTTTAGTATCAACTGGTGACTCCTTTCTATATCATTTATTATTTTAATGTTTCTAAAGGTAATTTTAATCTGTCATTCCTTCTAATTTTCATCATTTTTCTGTAAAAAAACAGCTTCTCAGGGTACCTGAGTGGCTCAGTCAGTTAAGCATCTGACTTTGGCTCAGGTCATGATCTCATGGTTCATGGGTTCAAGCCCCACATCGGGCTCTGTGCTGATGGCTCGGAGCCTGGAGCCTGCTTCAAATTCTGTGTCTTCCTCTCTCTCTGCCTCTCCCACACTGATGCTCTGTCTCTTTGTCTCTCAAAAATAAATAAACATTTACAAAAATTTTTAAAAAAGAACAGCTTCTTCTTACCCCCTCCATTGTATTTTTTGAGTATCTCTGAAAACTCAACACACACACACACACACACACACACACATTTGATGTGTGATACTCCATCACTGACATTATTATTTTTGATGCTCAAAGTATTCCAAACAGAAACACTTCCAAACTAGCTTCTATCTTGTGATATATCCTCTTCAAGTTTTGAGTACTTCCTTACTCTTTTCATAGCAACAAGTTATTCCAGGCTTACCTTACCTTGCAGTTTTCACAACCCAGTCCTGAAATCTGCCATTGATCCAGTAATTCTTCTCTGTCCCTACACCCCTTTTTTGGTGAAAGGCATTTCGTGAGCAAAATATGAGCACTAAATGTGTTTATTGCTATTGACATATCATTACTTATATACCATTTTAGTGATCAGAGTGGGCAATGTCATTATTCATGTTGATATTTCCAAGTCCAAAGCCATTTACTGTGTTCTTTCTCTCCTTACTACTTTTCATTTTTATATCTCTCTTCTTCCATATTGAGAACCTTTTTTTTCTAAACAATATTATATATTTATTCGTTCACTCTAGTTTCTTTACAAAGTGGTTTTAGAATTAAAACACAACTGCCCACTCACTAAGTTGGTTCAAATATTTCTGTAGTTCATTTTGCCCTTAGACTAATTTCCTTAAACTTGTATAGTAAGAGAAATGTGGCCAAAAGTATTTGTGCACATTACAGATGGTACCTGACTTATGATGGTTAAACTTATAAGTTTTCAACATAATGATGCTGCAAAAACAATATATATTCAATAGGAGCTTCATGTTGAATTTTCAGTTTTGAACTCTTCCAAGGTTAGTAATATACAGTGAGATATTTTTCATGATGGGGTTCAGCAGCAGTGACCCACAACTCCCAGTCAGGCATGTGACCATAAGGGTAAACAACCAATACAATTAGAACCATTCTGTGTCCATACAATCCTCTGTTTTTCACTTTCATTATAGTACTCAATAAATTACATTAATTATTCAACACTTTATTATAAAATAGGTTTTGTGTTAGATTATTTTTCCCAACTGTAGGCTAATGTAAATGTTCTGAGCACATTTAAGGTAGATTGTCCTAAATGGTGATATGCAGTAGGCTAGGTATACTAAATGAATCTTCAATTTACAATGGGTTTATCAGGATGTAACCCCATTGAAAACTGAAAAAAAATATGTACTTGTGTACAAAGTTACTTCTATGTATGATGTCAATTTATATGTAGTTAGGTTTATTTGGCTTTGTTTCTATTACATTTTAAATGTTTACCCTTTTATCCAAATTCTTTGTTGATTTAAGGTTTTAACATATAAAATTTCAACATGGTTAAAAATTCACTATATAATGAATGAATCAAAGATATTTCATTCTTTTTCCCGTCCCTTCCATTTCATTCTCACAAACTGCCTACATCATAACCAATTACACTAATTTCTGATTTATCCTTCCTGTATTTCCTTTTTCAAAATTAAGCAAATGTGCACATATAATCTAATTTCTCTTTCTTTGTTACACAAAAAGTAACATGTCATGTAAACTTTTTTGAATTTGGTTTTCTTAAAAAATTAGTGATGTATCCTGGATATCATTCTACATCACTTCATAGAGCTCTTGCTCATTCTTTGTTTTCCTTTTTTAAGTTTTTATTTAAATTCCAGTTAGTTAACATATAGGATAATGTTAGCTTCAGGGGTAGAATTTAGTGATTCATCACTTACATAAAAAACCCAGTGCTCATCACAGTAAGTGCCCTCCTTAATACCCATCACCCATTTAACCCATTGCCCCCACCTTCCTGTAACCCTCAGTTTGTTCTTTAGAGTTAAGAGTCTGTTTTCTGGTTTGCCCCTCTTTTCTCTCTTTCCCCCTATATTTATCTGTTTTGTTTCTTAAATTTCACATATGAGTGAAATCATACGGTATTTGTCTTTCTTTGACTGACTTCTTTTGCTTAGCATAATACTTTCTAGCTCCATCCATGTCCTTGCTTTCTTTTTTATAAATAGATTAAAAAAGATGTGATGTATACACACACATACAATGGACTATTACTCATTCTTTTTTAGAACATCTACCTACATAGTACCTGGTTGCATGAATATCAGTTTATTTCATTAATTAGCTATGTGTAGGCATTGAGATTATTTCCAATATTGGTAACACAAATAATGCCACAATAAATAATCTTCTGTTGTGACTTTTCATACCATCGGTAGAGATATATTTCCATGGATAAATGGTTAGAAGTGGGTTTGCTGGGTCAAAGGAGTAAGGCATATGTAGTTTTCTTAAGTACAGTTTTCTCCATTATGACATTTTGCTTTTACAAAAGACCTACATTAGTATGGTAACTTTTTTTTTCATATAGGTGAAAATCCTCTGCATATTTATTTTTGCTAGCAAAAAACTAATGAAAATCTTTCTTAACAGTGGAATGGCCTAATATCAACTTTTGGAAAGCAGGGGATACCTATTTCTCTAGATTTCTCTAAGGGATTGCTATAGACTGAATGTTTGTGTCCCCTCCACCATATTTATATTCCCCTCCACCAGATTTATATTTTGAATCCTTAACCCCAATGTGACAGTATTTGGAATGAAGCCTTTGAGAATAACTAGGTTTATTTTTTTAATGTTTATTTTTGAGAGAGAGAGAAAGAGAGAGAGAGAGACAGAGAGCATGAGTGGGGGAGGAGCAGAGAGAGAGGGAGACACAGAGTCCGAAGCAGGCTTCAGGCTCTGAGCTGTCAGCAAAAAGCCCGATGTGGGGCTCGGACCCACAAACCATGAGATCATGACCTGAGCCAAAGTCAGACACTTAATCTACTGAGCCACCCAGGCACCCTGAGAATAACTAGATTTAGATGAAGTAATGACCTTGGGCTCCTCATAATCAAATTAGTGTCCTTATAAGGAGAGAAGGAAACCAGAGCTTGGTTTTCTCCTTCATGTGAGGACACAGCAAGAAAATAGCCATCTGCAAAGCAGGGAGAGACCCCTCACCAGAACCTGGCCATTCTGGGTTCTGTTCTCAGACTTCCAGGCTGCAGAACTGTGAGAAAATAAATTTCTGTTGTTTAAGCAACCCAGCTTATGACACATAATTTTTCACTCTTTTTTTAATTGAAGTATAATTAACACACAGTGTTATATTAGTTTCAGATGTACAATATGATACAGCAATTCTATACATTACTCAGTGATCAATACAAGTGTACCCTAAATCCCCTTTATCTATTTCACCCATCCCCTAACTCACCTTCTTTCTGCAACCATCAGTTCTCTGATTTTAAGAGTCCATTTTTTAGTTTCTTCCTTCTTCTTTTGTATTTGTTTAGTGTCTTAAAATCTGCATATGGGTAAAATTATATAGTGTTTGTCTTTCTCTGACTGATTTATTGCACTTGGCATTATATTCTCTAAGTCCATCTATGTTGCAAATGACAAGATCTCATTCTTTTTAATGGTTGAGTAATATTCCATTATATATCTATATCTGTATATCACATCTTCCTTTTTAAACATTTTTTAAGTTTATTTATTTTTGAGAGAGAGACAGAGAGAGTGAGTGGAGGAGGGGCAGAGAAAGAGGGAGAGAGAGAATCCTAAGCAGGCTCCGCACTGGCAGCATGGATCCTGATATGGGGCTCTAACTCACAAACTGTGAGATAATGATCTGAACCAAAACCAATAGTCTGATGCTTAACGGACTGAGCCACACAGATGCCCCACATCTTCCTTTTTACAAATATTTTTATTTTTAAGTAATCTCTACATCCAACATGGGGTTTGAACTTAAAACCCTGAAATCAAGAATGGTATGCTTTACTGATTGAACCAGTCAGGTGTCCCTATTTATCACATCTTTATCCATTCATCTATGGATAGCCATTTGGGTTGATTCCATATATTGGCTATTATAAATAATGCTTCAATAAATATAGGGGTGCATATATCTTTTCAAATTAGTGTTTTGTTTTCTTTGGGTAAAATTTAAAAAAAAACATAAGGGAGGAGGATTTAAGGTGGTGGAGGAATAGGGAGACTCTAAGCTTGCCTTGTCTCTCAAACACAGCTAGATAAACATCAAATCACTCTGAACACCCAAGAAATCAATTTGAGAACTTAGCAAAAATGCACAACTACAGGTGAACAAACTGCCACATCATGGAAGGTAGGAGCCGCTGAGAGTTGATCTGTGATAAGAAAACCTGTGGGTGCTGCAATGGGGAGGGAACCCTGATCGCAGAGAGAAGAGAAAGAGAGAAAGAAAGAGAGAGAGAGTGAAAGTGCACATGGGAAATTGTACAAGAAAAACTCTTCCCCCAAACCATTGACTAGGTAAAGGAGAGGGAATGAATACTGCAAGCTTTTATAAACTGCAGAGCACAGACTCTGACATATCAGAGGTCTGCCTCATCACTAGGGTCACACCTAGCAGGCTTACTGATGCTCCAGGGAGGAAAGAGGGTGAAGACCTGGGAGCTGTCAGTGTGGTCTGAAGATCCCCTGGCTTGTATGGGGAGAAGCAGTTCTTCTAAGAGTGAATTGGGGAGAGGTGGCGTGGCTTCTCTGGGGGCAAAAGACCCAGTGGGTACCATTGAATTGCCCCATTCATTAACATAGAAATGAGGATGCTTGCTGAGGGCAGTGAACCTTGGTACTGGCTTTCTGCTGCACTTTACCATAAACTATGAACTGCTGCATGATTGCACAACTAATTTCTGGGACAACATGGCTCCAGCCATAGCACAGTGAGATCCTCTACCAGAGGATCAGTGTGGAGCGTGCCATGTAGATCTCTAAAATTTGGAGTTTTGAAACCCAGCCCATGCCTGAGATAAAACACAAGAGTGCTGTGCCACCTGGCAAGCAGACAGCTCAGATGTAAGCAGGATGAAGGCAAGGATATGGCAGAAGCTGGGCACACAGGAGAGGTGATTGCTTGCTTTTCTGTGAGGGCTTCCTGAAGAGTGGTGGGCACGAACTCCAACATCCTGGAAAGAGAGTGGGGTGATGCTGTTTTTGCCCTCCCCATCAGCACTGACACACTTTAGTGAGCAAAACAGTGCCAACCAGTGGAGGCCAGAGCCACTTATACCAAGTCATGCTGCCCTGTGACCTGTAAGTGCATCTCCATTAGGCAAGTCAGTCCTGAGAATCAGTGCAACAAGCCCCACCCCAAGAAGACCAGTACAAACCCCTTATGCACACAAAGTCTACTAATCATAGAGTACTTCAAAGCTTCAGCGCTAAGGGAAATAGGATCTAGCTTTCTTTTTTTTCTTCTTATGATACAGAAAAGGGAATTTTTTAATTATATATTCATGGCTTCATTTAAAAAGCAGGCCAAAACATACCTAGGATGTAGTTTCCTTTTTATTTTGATCTTGACAATATGACAAAATGGAGGAATTCACCCTGAATAAAAGAATAGAAAGAAGTAATGGCCATGGATTTAATCAATACAGATATAAGTAACATGTCTGAACTAGAATTTAAAACAACAACTATAAGGATACTAGCTGGTCTTGAAAAAGAAACATAGAAGACACACTAAAGAATCCCTTATTGTAGAGATAAGAGAACTATAAAATAGGCTAAAATTAAAAAACTATAACCGAGATGTTAAACCAAATGGATGCCATGACAAAGAGGATGTTTGAAGCAGAGAAGCAAATCAGTGATATAGAAGATAAAATTATGGAAAGTAATGAAGCTGAAAAGAAGAGTGAAAGGTATTGATTGATCATAAATGTAGACATAGGGAACTCAATAACCCTTTAAAGCATAATAACATTCATATCATAGGAGTCCCAGAAGATGAAGAGAGAGAAAAAGGGGCATAAAGTTTATTTGAGAAAATTGTAGCTGAACATTTTCCTAATCTGGGGAAGGAAACAGATGTCAAATTCCAAGAAGCAAAGAGAATTCCCATTAAATTCAATAAAACCTGGCCATCAACAAAATATATCATCATCAAAATCTCAAAATACACGACAAGGAAAGAATCATGAAAGCAGCTGGGGAAAAAAGTCTTTAACCTAAAAGAAAAGACATCAGGTTTGCAGGAAAACTGTACACAGAAAGTTGGCAAGCCAGGAGGTAGTGGCATTATATATTCAATGTGCTGAATGGGAAAAAATATGCAGATAAGAAAACTTTATCCAGAAATGCTGTCATTCAGAATAAAAGGAGAAATCGTTTCTCAGATAACCAAATACTACAGGGGTTCATGACCACTAAACCCTCCATACATGAAATACTAAAGGAGACTCTTTGAGTGGGGAAAAAAGGACTAAAAGCAACAAAGACTAGAAAAGAATAGAGAGAATCACAAGAAATACCAACTCTATAGGCAACACAAAAGCATTAAATTCATATTTATCAATAATCACTATGAATGTAAAGCGACTAAATACTCCAATCAAAGGACAAAAAGTATCAGAATGGATAAAAAAAGACCCATCAATATGCTGCCTATGATAGACTCATTATAGGCCTAAAGACGCCTGCAGATTGAAAGTGAGGGGGTGGAGAACCATCTAGCATGCAAAGGGATTCCAGAAGAAAGCCGGAGTATCCATGCTTATGCAAACAAACTAGATTTTAAACCAAAGATTATGACAGGACATGAAAAAGGGCATTAAATTAAATTTAAGTGGTCTATCCATCAATAAGATCTAACAATTGTAAATATTTATGCCCCCAACTGGAAGGGAGCACCCAAATATAAATCATTAATAACAAACAGAAAGAAACTCACTGATAATAATACAATAATAGTCAAAGACTTTAACATCGCATTTACATCAATGGACAGATCAGCTAAGCAAAAAAATCAACCAGGAAATGATGGCTTTGAATGACACACTGGGCTAGATGGACTTAACAGATATATTCAGAACATTTCATCCTAAAGCAGCAGAATTAAACATTCTTCTTTAGTGCACATGGAACATTCTCCAGACTAGGTCACATACTGGGTTGCAAATCACCCTCAGCAAGTACATAAAAATTGAGATCACACCATGCCTATCTTCAGACCACAGCACCATGAAACTTGAAGTCAACCCACAAGAAAAATTTTGGAAAGATCACAAATACATGGAGGTTAAAGAACATCCTACTAAAGAATGAATGGTTTAGCCAGGAAATTAAAGAAAAACTAAGAAAGTACATGTAAGTAAATGAAAATGAAAACATAACAGTCCAAAACTTTAGATGCAGCAGAGTCAGTCCTAAGAAGAAAGCATAATAGAATACAGGTTTTCCTCAAGAAGCAAGAAAAGTCTCAAATCTGCAACGTAACATTAAACCTAAAGGAGCTAGAAAAGGAAAAGCAAATAAAGCCTAAAGCCAGCAGAATAAGGGAAATAAGAAAGATTAGAGAATAAGTAAACAATATAGAAACAAAAAAAATCAGAACAGATCAACAAAACTAGGAGCTGGTTCTTTGAAAACATTAATAAAATTGACAACCCCCTAGCCAGATATATCAAAAAGAAAAGAGAAAGCAAGTAAATAAATAAAATCATGAATGAAAGAGGAGACATAACAACCAACACCATAGAAATACAATTATAAGAGAATATTATGAAAAATTATATTCAACAAATGGGGCAATCTGGAAGAAATGGAAAAATTTCTAGAAACACATAAATTACCAAAACTGAAAGAATTAGAAAATTTAAACAGACTCATAACCAGCAAACAGATTGAAGCAGTAATCAAAAATCTCCCAAAAAACAAAAGTCCATGGCCAGATGCCTTCCCAGGGGAATTCTACCAAACGTTTAAAGAAGAGCTAATACCTATACTTCTCAAACTGTTTCAAAAAGTGGAAATGGAAGGAAAACTCCCAAAGTTATTCTATGTGTCCAGTATTACTTTGATTCCAAAAGCAAACAAAGATCTCACTAAAAAGAAAAATTACAAGCCAGTATTCCTGATGAACATGAATGCAAATATTCTGAACAAGATACTAGCAAATCGAATACCACAGTACATTAAAAGAATTATTGACCACAATCAAGTGGGATTACTCCTAGGCTGCAGGGTTTGCTCAATATTAGCAAAGCAATCAATCTGATACACCACATTAATAAAGAAAGGATAAGAACCATATGATTCTCTCAACAGATACAGAAAAATCATTTAACAACATACAGCATCCTTTCTTGATAAAAACTCTCAAGAACTCTCCTGCAGGAGAACACAGGCAGCAATCTCTTTGATCTTGGCCAAAGCAACTTCTTACCAGACATGTCACCAGAAGCAAGGGAAGAAAAAGCAAAAATGAAGTATTGGGGCTTCATCAAGATAAAAACCTTCTGCAGAGTGAAGGAAACAATCAGCAAAACTAAAAGGCAACATAAAGTATGGCAGAAGATATTTGAAAATGACCTATTGGATGGATAAAGGGCTAGTACCCAAAATGTATAAAGAACTTACCACACTCAACAGTCCAAAAATAAATAATCCAATTAAGAAATGGACAGAATAGGGGCGCCTGGGTGGCTCAGCCGGTTAAGCGTCTGACTTCAGCTCAAGTCATGATCTCGCTCTTTGTGGGTTTGAGCCTCGTGTCGGGCTCCATGCTGACAGCTCAGAGCCTGGAGCCTGCCTCGGATTCTGTGTCTCCCTCTCTTTCTGCCCCTCCAATGCTCACACTTTGTCTCTCTGTCTCTCAAAAATAAATAAACATTAAAAAAAAAGGAATGGACAGAAGACTTGAGTAGACATTTTTCCAAAGAAGACATCAAGATGGCTAACAGACACATGAAAAAAATGTTCAACATTACTCATCATCAGGGAAATACAAATCAAAACCATGATCAGATATTACCTCACAGCTGTCAGACTGGCTAAAATTAACAACACAAGAAACAACAGGTGTTGGTGATGATGCAGAGAAAGAGGAACCCTCTTACACTTTTGGTGGGAACGCAAACTAGTGCAGCCATTCTGGAAAACAGTATGAGGTTCCTCAAAAAATTAAAAATAGAACTACCCTATGAACCAGGAATTGCACTACTAGGTATTTACCCAAAGGATACAAAAATACAGAGTTCAAGGGATACATGTACCCTGCTGTTGATAGCAGCATCTCAATAATAGCCAAAGTATGGAAAGAGACCAAATGTCCATTGGCTGATTAATGGATAAAGAAGATGTGGTATATATTTATGATGAAATATTACTCAGCCATCAAAAGGAATGAAATCTTGCCATTTGCAACTACATGGTGGGAGTTAGAGTGTATTATGCTAAGTGAAAGATGTCAGTAGGAGAAAGACAAATACCATATGATTTCATTCATATGTGGAATTTAAGAAAGAAAACAGATGAACATATGGGAAGGGGGAAAAAAGAGAGAGAGGGAAACAGACCTTAAGAGACTCTTTATAATAGAGAACAAACTGAGGGTTGATGGAGGCAGGTGGGTGGGGGGGTGGGCCAAATGGGTGAAAGGGTATTAGGAAGGGTACTTGTCTGTTGAGCACAGGGTATTATATGTAAGAGATGAATCACTAAATTCCACTCCAGAAAACAATATTACACTATATGTTAACTTTACTTGGAATTTAAATAAAGATTTGAGAAAAAAACACAAAAAAACACTCAAAATAACAAATGTTGACAATAATGCGGAGGAACCCTCATGCCCAATTGCTGGGAATGCAAAGTGATGCAGGTGCTGGAAGACAATATAGATGTTCCTCAAAGAATTAAAAGAATATATCATATAATCCAGTAATTTCAGTTTATGATATTTTGTTTTGGCAATCAAACAAATTTAAACAAGGAATTCTGAATAATCAAGAAGTTCCTTATCTTATGTTAAAGAATGATGTCACAGACCTTATATATTTCCAGGGATAAATACATGTTTTCATTTCCCTATGCCTAATAAAACATGTAAGAATGATGTTTCTGAGTATTTGTTTCAAAATCTTTAATAGTTTTTTTTTCACTATTTACTTTTCTCCTACTCCCCCTTTAGGTGGAATGTGGTCCTGTTTCAACATATGTTGGATTTGGCCATGAGTCCTTTTGGTCCAGGATAGGTTGAATATAGCCCTTGACTCTGGGTTTGACCATGTGATTTGCTGTGACCAATGGATTATAGCAGTCATGATGCAAGCAAAATTTGGAATGTGCATACACAGTGGGGCTTGGATCTTGTTTTTCTGTCATTGCCATGAGAAGAGCATCCCCTAGGTAGTTGCTGTCCCTTCATTTCAGGCGTCTGCTGGAAAACATATTAAGTAGACCTGAGATGGATAGACTGTGAGGAGCCAATCCATCTGGAATCATAGCTTAAAATGGATCCCCAGATGTATGAGAAATAAATTCTTGTTTTTGTATGTCATTGAGATTTCGTGGTTGTATATATAATAGCTACCTAATAATATATCCTTCCATTTTTTTAATGTTTGTTTTTGAGAGACAGAGCATGAGTCAGGGAGGAGTAGAGAGAGAGGGAGGCACAGAATCCAAAGCAGGCTCCAGGCTCTGAGCTTTCAGCACAAAGCCCAATGTGGGGCTTGAACTCATGAACTGAGATCATGACCTAAGCCACAGTCAGAGGCTTAACCGACTGAGCCACCAGGCGCCCCATACCCTTTCATTTTGAAGCAATTTAAATTATTTTTGTTATATTTATCTTTGTCCCCTAACTACCTAGTCTAATAGCCTACATATATTAAAACAAATTCTTAGTTTAGAAGCTTCATTGAAAGAATTTGTCATTTATTTGTATTGTAATGAGGAAAGGGATCTCTGTGGAAACTCATAGTTGAATGAAATTAAATGCTACCTGTAAATTTCAGAACAAGACTACAGGTTGTTTCCAAGTACTAAATTTTACAGTTTATTTCCAAGTTATTAAAAGAAGTGCTAAAGCTTAAGAATCTAAAAGAGAATTCAGAGAGATCAAGGAGATGTAGCATTTCTAACAAAATATAGTGTCCATTTATAATCTATCAGGTATCTTTTGATCTTCTTGGTTGAGACATAGAGAAAAACTTTTATTCATAGTTTGTATTCTCAGTTAAATGGAGAAATATAGTTTAGTAAAAAAGATTTGCTTTAAATACTATTTACCAATTATAAACTTAATATCAGGCATTCTTTGAAGTTAAACACAAAGATATATATCAGAGAGAATAATCAGTCAATAATTAATCATTTATACAATTTTGTTGTTTTGTTTTGTTTTGTTTTAGCAGAGAATTGTTGTAGGCAATAGATTCAAGAGGGTGGGAAAATAACATGTTTATTTTGCTTTGTGCTGCATATCAAGTACTCATCATGTAATAGTCTAAAATAAAACTTGCTGAATTAATGAATATTGATGGGGATCAACAATATTTTGCAGCACATGCTATAAACTCTGCGAAATATCAGCTTCGGGTATGTAACAGGTATGATAGTCAGAATAATGACATCCCAAAGATGTCCATGTCCTAATCCCCAGACCCCATGAATATTTTAGGCTACAGTGGAATTAAGGATGCTCATCAGATGAATTTGCAATGGAAAGATTAGCTTCAATTATCACATTTGCCCAATGCAGCAGTGGAAGAAGGAGGCAGCCGAGTCAGAGAAGATGTGACTCTGAAGGAGGTTGGAGTGATTGCATGTGACAAGAACTCTATTCACCTTTGTGGGCTTTGAAAATAGTGGAAGGGGGACCACGGACCAAGGAATGTAGGCAGCCTCTAGAAGCTAGAAAAGGTAAGGAAACATACCTATCAAAAGCCTTTAAAAAGGAATTCAGCCCTGCTCACAGTCCTGATGATGACTTGATTGTAGCTCAGTAAGACATCTGTCAGAGTTCTGACCTCCAGAAAGGTAAAGTAATAGATTTGTGCTGTCAAATCTGCCAAGTTTATGGTAATTTGAGTAATTTGGGATGGGGTCAATAAGTGATGAAGATTAAGGTACTTGTGATGAGCACTGGGTGTTGTATGGAAGTATTGAATCACTACATTTTACACATGAAACTAATATTACACTGTATGTTAACTAACTGGAATTTAAATAAAAACTTTAAAAAACCTTATGATTGCACTATACCTCTCTTAACCTAACCCAAAGTGGAAAGAATTGGTGATTGTATTGGATTCGAGGATGGTGAGGTGTCTCTAGTGGAACTGTAGATTGCCTTCCTCAATATAAGTCCCAGATTAACTTTTATACATATCCATAGGGAATTATGTATGTGTCTGTTACTTTCAGGAAGTTATTTGTAGAAGTGAGAAGTTGGAAGCATTTTGGATGTCCATTACACAGGAATAAATAATAAATGTGCATGCCATATTGTACTACAGTTAGAAGCAACTGATTTGAAGTCCATGTGGGAACATAGGCAAATCTTAAAAACATAGTGCTTCGTGAAAAATCTGAGAATTAACTATATAACACACTAGTCTTTATGAAAATTAAAAATACAAACATACAAAACTATAATCCATGTTTTGAAAAACCACATGTAGACATAAGATTAAATGTTTGCTGATGCAGAGAATTTGAAGAAGAACAAAGGATAGAATGTAATAAATAAATTTTTAAAAATTAAGAGAAAATTGGGGCACTTGGGTGGCTTAGTCAGTTAAGTGTCCAACTCTTGATTTAAGCTCAGGTCATGATCTCATGGTTCGTGGGTTCAAGTGCTGCGTTGGGCTCTGTGCTAACAGTGTGGAGCCTGCGTGAGATTCTCTCTTTTCTTCTGTCTTTCTCTTCCACTCCCTCTCTCTCTTTCTCCAAAAAAAAAAAAAAAAAAAAAAAAAACTTAAAAAAATAAAAAGGGAAAATAACAAACTCCTATATCAACTGTGTGATATACATTGAAACTTAATGATTGGTCAAGAACCACCAAGTAAGAGATAACTCCTTTGATGTTTCAATAACAAAATGTGGTATAAATGCAATGCTTAAATGACTCTGAATAGGTGATTATCTTATAGATTTTATAAAACAGAATGGAGACTTAAATATGAGGAATTAATAAAAAAAGGAGGAATTGAGTTATTCTGTTTGGTAGAATTGTAAACGAAGCCATGATCTGTCAAAATGTTTATAATCTATGTTTTAAAAAGACACAAACAATACTACAAATGTAACATAAGTCTCCAAAAGTCATGGTGGAAAATGCGTTGCCCAAAGCCAATTGAGATACACTTTCTGGGTGTGGGATTTGATCTCCCATTGGAAGATAAAGCATGGGTTTATAATTGACATGAAAGTGCATTTCTCCAAATAGAAGTCTGAACAAAATGGAGTGGTATCTCCATGTTGAACACACTGTAGTGAAAATATTCTTTTTAACTTTCATGTGCCATTTGTATGAATAGTAGTATTATTGCCTAAGTAAAGGGGGGACTAACTCCCAGAATATACAATATCCACTAATAGATAAGAAAATTTTCCTTTATTGGATAAACACTGATTGAAAGAGATTAGGATGGGGGAATGTTAGTAATAATTTCTTGGACCCATAGAAAATAACTGAGTACCAAGAAGCTTGTCTCTTCCTGTCTAGGTATTCCACCTGTGATGCCATTATAGTCATATTCGTTTAGCTTTTAATTTAGAAGAATTAATGTTTTGGTTATTTTATTCCAGGAAACTAGAGGAGTTAATAGTTGTCACCTCATTTGAAACTTTTCTTTATACTGATTTATGGAAATAATCAAAATATACAGTGGTATTCGTTTGAGACCTGCAAACCAATTAGAAATATCCACTAGGGATTTTATAGGTTTAATAGCATGTCTTAATGATGGAAACAACTACATCATTAAATAGTTTTTCTAGTATACTGTCCTTATTAAGAGTCAATTTGGACTTTAGCAAGTCCAAAATACACCTGAATGTGTGATCACCGCATGTTAGAAAAACAAAAAGAATAATTACCCTATTCTGTGACTATAGGTTGATAAGAGTCTGCACTGCAAATAATTGGATAGAGAGGAAAATTCTCTGCTTGACCTAATGTACTATTTTTTATCTTATGGTTTGACATGATACTTAAAAAAATGCTACTATACCAGTATAAGCCTAATCTCATATAGAATTCTTGTTTTGTGTTTGCTAATTTCAAACTAAAACAAAGGACTTAGTTTAGGCTATAGGGGAAGTAATATTCTTCCCCTCAAGATACGATAATCATGGAAGCCTGAAAAACTAGTAGCAGAAGAGGAGATTCTAAGATCACTAGGATATCTTTGTGTTGTTCTTATGATTTAACAAACTAATATAAATGCACTCTTAAATCATCTCCTCGAGTATGGATGAGGAGGGCAGATAAAAGCTAGATTCTAAGCATCAACTTGAAATATTTAAAAGTTCTTACAGAGTTATCCTGCACAGAATTATTCTCTTTGCTGCAATATTTAGAATTATTCCAGCAGAAATTCAAGTGACTAAAATATTATGACAAAATGATTATTTGATCTAATTGAAAGTCTCTGTCTCCCTCTCTCTCTCTGTGACTCTCTCTGCCATGTGTGTGAGAACGTGCATGGGAGCCTATGTCTCGGTGTCTGCCTGCACGTCTCCTTCTGTGTGTGTGTGTGTGTGTGTGTGTGTGTGTGTCCTGCTCCATTTCTCCATCTCTCTCTCTGTGTCTCTGTTTCACTAAAGCTGAGTTATGTGTTACACTGCAGTTTGAATTATCAATCATAACATTTAAGATGGCAGGCACTTAAGCCATCTTTAGTCATTTACATTATTACACAGCCACCCACTGCTGAGTCCACTTCAGACAAATAGGGAAACGATAGAGAGATTATGTCTATTTCAAATGGCTATTTTTATATATGTGGGGGTAAAATATTTCCTCTACTATCAATTTTATTATATTCAGATATTTGACTATTCTAGTTACTTTCTTTAAGCCAAAACGTACATTTTATTTTGGTTAAAATAATTTGAGATTGATTGCTTTAGATTACTTTTTAATACTGTGTTTGAATTCAAATACTTTATGAATATGACAATTTGTCAAAATATATTTCTGTATTCTATTATATTATTATCTTTTAATGTTTGTTTATTTTTGAGAGAGAGAGAGAGCGCCAGTGGGGAAGGGGCAGAGAGAGAGGAAGACAGAAGATCTGAAGCAGACTCTGTGCTGACAGTGTACAGCCCGGTGTGGGGCTCAAACTCACGAACCATGAGATCATGACCTGAGCTGAAATCAAGAGTTGGTTGCTTGACTGACTGCCACCCAGGCACCCCTATATTTCTGTATTTTAAATATATTACCACACATAAGGATTTTTAGAGCCAATAATGGCCTGTGATAATGATTAGAAACAGTTCAGAATGCTGGAATAACTACTAATCTCTAGAGCTGCTGGTGGAGAGATTAAGGGCAGAAATGTCGCACTATCTAATCTAGGTTTTAAAACCTCTAACTCACTATCATGGGGGAAAATAATTTATACTAGGCTTGCATTGCAAATGTGGTGGTGTTTGCATTTTAAAAACCTCAAAATTTATTGCTTTGATTTGAAGAAAAATTCTTATAGATATCCATACTTCATGACCAAAAACTATGGTTATGAGTTCTATTTTCAGTTTTAATTGAGGTCACAGGAAAAATGAAACAGCAGAATGTGAACATTTTCTTCAGAAAAAATGGAGTTAAATGGCACCACCAAACTATGCTCGTTAGGCAGCAAATGATGCACTTACCTCAATAAATAAATAAATAAATAAAGAGGAAAATTCATCAAGGAAGTTCAGCACATACTTTGAGTCTCAGTGGGTTGAGTGGCATCAAAGTGGCCTTAAGCCCCAGATGATGAAAGAAGAGTCCTGTTTGGCTACAATTAAGATGAACAAGACATTGATGATAAACCTAGATCTGGAGTATTATTATCTTGAATCTTAAAATGTTCTGAATAATGCATGATCTAAAGGCTCGGTGTAATGGTTATCTGGAAATAACTGTGTCTGACAAGAATATCTAGTCTTTTCCATATAATGTTGATGATAATGATAGTACCTTATAGTATTTTACAATATGCAAGTATTTTATCTCTTGCCAATATACTTCAACCAACCTTAGGGTGTAGATGTTATTTCTACCTCTAATTTTTCAGTGGAAAAACTAAAGCTGAGCATTAACTAATGGTCATGTAGATAACAAATAATAAATGTAGATTTTAAATGTTGATTTGATTCTAGGTACTTTGTCTTTTTATTTCACTAGAGTTATCTATCTAGAGTTATCTAGGTGTTATTTAAAACAATCATTATTTTTAAAAATTCATTTCAGGAATAGAATTTAGTGATTCATCACTTACATATAACACCCAGTGCTCATTACAACAAGTGCCCTCCTTAATTCCCATCACCCATTTAACCCATGCCCCAACCAACTCCCCTCCAGCAACCCTCAATTTGTTTTCTATTGTTAAGAGTCCCTTATCATTTGCCTCTCTGTCAGTTTTTATCTTATTTTATTTTTCCTTCCCTTATCCTGTGTTCATCTGTTTTGTTTCTTAAATTCCACATATGAAGGGTGCCTGGGTGGCTCAGTTGGTTAAGCAACTTCAGCTCAGGTCATGATCTCGTGGTTCATGAATTTGAGCTCTACCTCGGGCTCTGTGCTGACAGCTCGGAGCCTAGAGCCTGCTTCAGATTCTGTGTCTCCCTCTCTCTCTGCCCTTCCTTTGCTGGTGCTCTCTCTCTCTCTCTTTCACTCTCTGAAAATAAGTAAACATTAAAAATTTAAAAAACATTCCACATATGAGTAAAATAATATGATATTTGTCTCTCTGACTGACTTATTTCACTTAGCATAACACACTCTAATTCCATCCATGTCATTGCAAATGGCAAGATTTCCTTGTTTTTATGGCTGAGTAATATTCCATTGTATATATTGTTACCATATATTTATTCATTTGTCAGTTGATGAGCATTTGGACTCTTTCTATAGTTTGGCTTTTGTTGTTGATAGTACTGCTATAAACATCGGTGTGCATGTGCCCCTTCGAATCAATATTTTTATATCCTTTGGGTAAATACCTAGTAGTGCAATTGCTAACTCATAGAGTAGTTCTATTTTTAACTTTTTGAGGAAACTCATACTGTTTTCCAGAGTGTTTGCACCAGTTTGTATTCTCATTAACAATGTAAGTATTTTCCTCTTTCTCCGCATCCATACCAACATCTGTTGATTCCTGAGTTGTTAATTTTAGCCATTCTGACAGGTGTGATATGGTATCTCATCATGGTTTTGATTTCCATTTCCTTGATAATGAATAATGTTGAGCATTTTTCATGTGTCTGTTAGCCATTTGTATGTCTTCTTTGGAAAAATGTCTACTCATTTCTTCTCTCCATTTCTTAAGTGGATTATTTATTTTGGGGGAGTTGAGTTTAATAAGTTCTTTATAGATTTTGGATACTAGCCCTTTTATCCATACAATATGTCACTTGCAAATATCTTCTGCCATTAAATAGGTTGCTTTTAGTTTTGCTGATTATTCCTTTTGCTATGCAGGAGGTTTTTATCATGATGAAGTCCCAATAGTTCATTTTTGCTTTTGCTTCCCTTACCTTTGATAATGCATGCAGTTAAGAAGTTGATCTAGCTGGGGTCAAAGAAGTTGTTGACTGTATTCTCCTCTAGCATTTTGACAATTTCATATCTTACATTTAGGTCTTCATCCTTTTTGAATTTATTTTTGTTGTTGTTTAATAAAGTCTTCCAGATTCATTCTTCTGTCCAATTTTCCTGACACCATTTGTTGAAGCGACTGTCTTTGTTCCCTTGGATATTCTTTCCTACTTTGTTAAGGATGAGTTGACCATATAGTTGTGGGTCTATTTCTGGAGTCTCTATTCTGTTCCATTGATCTATGCGTCTGTTTTTGTGCCATCATCATACTTTCCTGATGATTACAGCTTTGGGATACAGTTTGAAGTTGGGAATTGTGATGCCTCTAGCTTTGGTTTTCTTTTCAACATTACTTTGACTGTTCTGGGTCTTTTCTGGTTCCATACAAATTTTAGGATTGTTTGTTCTGGCTCTGTGAAAAATGGTGGTGCTATTTTGGTAGGGATTGCACTGAATGTGCAATTTGCTTTGGGTCTATCAACATTTTAAAAATATATGCTTTTCCAATCCATGAGCGTGGAATGTTTTTCCATTTCTTTGTGTCCTCTTCAATTTCTTTCATAAGTGATCTATAATTTTCAGAGTATAGATCTTTTCCTTTTTGGTTAGATTTATTTCTTGGTATCTTATAGTTTTTGGTGGAATTGTAAATGGGATCAATTCTTTGATTTCTTTTTCTGCTGCTTTAGTATTGGTGTATAGAAATGCAACTGATTTCTGTACATTGATTTTATATTCTGTGACTTTGTTAAATTCATGTATCAGTTTTTGTAATTTTTTGGTGGAGATTTTCTGGTTTTCTACATGGAGTATCATGTCATCTGCAAATAGTGAAGGTTCGACTTCTTGACAATTTGGATGCCTTTTATCTATCTATATATCTATCTATCTATCTATTTTATTTATTTATTTATTTATTTATTTATTTATTTATTTATTATTTTTTGTTTTCTGATTTATGAGGCTAGGACTTCCAGTACTTCCAGTACTATGTTGAACAACAGTGTTTAGAGTTGACATCCTTGTCATTTTCCTGACCTTGGGGGAAAAGCTCTCCAACTTTTCCCATTGTGGATGATATTAGCTGTGAGTCTTTCATATACGGCCTTTATGATATTGAGGTATGTTCCTTCTATCCCTACTTTCTTGAAGGTTTATATCAAGAAAGAATACTATATGTTGTCAAAATGTTTGTTTTTGCATCTATTAAAAGGATCTTATGGTTAACCTTCCTTTCATTATGTCATGTATCACATTGATTGATTTGCAAATATTGAGCCACCTCTGAAGCCTAGAAATAATCCCACTTAATTGTGGTGAATAATTCTATTAAGGTACTGTGGGAGCCGATTTGCTAGAATCTTGTTGAGGGTCTTTGCATCCATATTCATCAGGAGTATTGGTCTGTAATTATCCTTTTTGGTGGGATCTTTGACTGGTTTTGGAATCAGGGTAATGCTGGCCACATGGAATGAGTTTGGAAGCTGTTTCTACTTCTAGTTTTTGGAACAGTTTGAGAAGTATAAGTATTAACTCTTCTTTAAATGTTTGGTAGAATTCCCCTGGGAAGCCATCTGGCTCTGGACTTTTGTCCAGACTTTTGTTGATTATGGATCAATTCACATTTTCTATTTCTTCAAGTTTCAGTTTTGGTAGGTTGTATGTTTCTAGTAATTTATCCATTTCTTTCAGGTTGCCCAATTTGTTTCATATAACTTTTCATAGTATTCTATTATAATTTTTTGTATTTCTGTGGAGTTGGTTGAGATCTCTCCTCTTTCATTCATGGTTTTATCTATTTGCATCCTCTCTTTCCTTTTTGATAAGTCTGGCTAGGGGGTTATCAATTTTATTCATTCTTTCAAATAATGAGCTCCTAGTATCATTGATCTGTTGTTCTGTTTTTTTTTTTTTTAATTCTATATCATTTATTTCTTCTCTAATATTTATTACTTCCTTTTTTCAGCTGGCTTTAGGCTTTATTTGCTATTAATTTTCCAGATCCTTTAGGCGTGAACTTAGGTTGTGTATTTGAGACTTTTCTTGCTTCTTGAGGAGGACCTGTATTCGTACATACTTATTTCTTTGGACTGGTGTTGCTGCATCCCAAAAGTTTTAGACTGTCTTGTTTTCATTTTCATTTGCTTCCATGTAATTTTTTTCTTTCCTCTTTAATTTCCTGGTTAAGCCATTCATTCTTTCATGGGATGTTCTTTATTTTCCATGTATTTGTGGTGTTTCCATTTTTTTTCCATTAGTTGACTTCAAGTTTCATAGTGTTGTGTTCCAAAAATATGCATTGTATGATCTCAATTTTTTTGTACTTGTTGAGGCCTGATTTGTGACCCAGTATGTGATCTATTTTGGAGAATGTTCAATGTGCACTTGAGAAGAATGTATATTCTGCTGCTTTAGGATGAGATGTTCTGAAGGTATCTTTTAAATCCATCTTGTCTAGTGTATCTTTCAAAGCCTTGCTTCCTTATTGATTTTCTGCCTAGATGATCTGTCCATTGATGTAAGTGGGATGGTAAAGTCCCCTACTATTATTGTATTATTATTAATGAGTTTCTTTTTCTATTTTTAATGATGTATATATGTTTAAGTGCTCTCTCCAGTTGGGGGCATAAATACTTATAGTTGTTAGATCTTCTTTTTTAAATTTTTTTATCATTTATTTATTTTTGAGAGAGAGAGAAGAGACCAGGGGAGGGGCAGGAAGAGAGGGAGACACAGAATCCAAAGCAGCTCCAGGCTCTGAGCTGTCAGCACAGAGCTGGGACTGGATCTCACGAACTGTGAGATCATGACCTGAGCTGAAGTCTGATGCTCAACTGACTGAGCCACCCAGGTGCCCCATATATATATAATGTTTATTTCTTAGAGAGAAAGAGAAAGATGCTCAACTGACTGAGTCACCCAGGTGCCCCATATATATATATATATATATATAGATATATCTATATCTATATCTATATCTATCTATCTATCTATATATATATATATATATATAATGTTTATTTATTAGAGAGAAAGAGAAAGATGCTCATCTGACTGAGCCACTCAGGTGCCCTATATATATATATATATATATATATATATATATATATATATATAATGTTTATTTCTTAGAGAGAAAAAGAGTGACAGGGGAGGGGCAGAGAGATGGGGAGTCACAGAATCTGAAGCAGGCTCCAGGCTTTGAGCTGTCAGAACAGAACCGGATGTGGGGCTCAAACTCAGAGACTGCAAGATCATGACCTGAGCCAAAATTGAATGGTCAACCAACTGAGCCACTCAGGCACCCCAAGATATTTTTGATGTATAGACCCCTTAATTGTAATTTAATGCCCTTTTCATGTCTTGTTACAGTCTTTGGTTTAAAAGCTAGTTTGTCTGGCATAAGCATGGATACTCCAGCTTTCTTCTGGAATCCCTGAACCTGATAGATGTTTCTCTATCTCATCACTTTCAATCTGCAGGTGTCTTTAGGTCTAAAAAGAGTCTCCTGTAGGCAAGAGATGGGTATTGCCTTTTTTTTTAAATATCCATTCTGATTCCCTATGTATTTTGATTGGAGCATTTAGTCCAATTACATTCAGAGTGATTAGGATGGGATCTGAATTTGATGCCATTGTATTACATGTAAAGTCACTGTTCCTGCAGATTGTCTGTATTCCGTTCTAGTATTTGTTGCATTTGGTCTCTCTTTCCTGCTGTAAAAGCCCCCTTTAATATTTCTTGCAGGGCTTGTTTGATGGTTTCAAACTCCTTTTAGTTTTCACTAAAAATTCTTTATCTCTCCTTTTATTCTGTATGACATCTTTGTTGGATATAAGATTCTTGGCTGCATATTTTTCCCATTTAGCACATTGAATATATCATGCCTCTCCCTTCTGGCCTGTCAAGTTTCTTTGGACAGGTCTGTTGCTAAACCTATATGTGTACCCTTGCAGGTTAAGGACTTTTATCCCTAGTGCTTTCGGAATTCTCTCTATCCTTGTATTTTCCCAGTTTCACCATATCATGTCTTGGTGTTGACCTGTTTTTGTTGATTTTGAGGTGAGTTCTCTGTGCCTTTTGCACTTGAATGCCTGTTTCCTTCCCCATATTAGGGATGTTCAGCTATAATTTATTCAAATAAACCTTCTGCACCTTTTTCCTGCTCTTCTTCTTCTGGGACTCCTATGATATTGATATTGTTTTGCTTAATGGAATAACTGAGTTACCCAAGTGTATATTCATGATCTAATAGTTTTCTTTCACTCTTCAATTTCATTATTTTCCATAATTTCATTTTCTATATCACCTATTCATTACTCTGCTCCTCCATCCTCACTGTGATTACATCCAGTCAGTTTTGCATCTCAGTTACAAAATTTTTTGTTTTACCCTAATTCATTTTTAGGTCTTTTATCTCTGCAGCAAGGGTTTCTCTGTTGTTTTTTATGCTTTATTCAAGCTCGGGTAGTATTTTTATGACTGTAGTTATAAATTCTTGTACTGATATATTGCTTATATGTCTTTTGAGTACATCCCTGGCTGTGATTTCTTCTTGATCATTCTTCTGGGGAGAATTCCTCCATTTATCATTTTGTCTACGTTTCTGTCTTTTGCATCTTATGAAGCCTTATCATGTTTCTTGCTCCTGAGAATAATAGCTATATTAAGAAGAAGTCAGGAGTGCCTAGGTGGCTCAGTTGGTTGGTTTTACTTACTTACTTTTGGTTTTGGCTCAAGTCTTGATCTCATGGTTCATGAGTTCCCCACGTTGGGAAGTCTCTTGGAAGTCTCTCTCTGCCAGTCCCTCCTTTCTCAAATAAATACATAAAACTTATAAAGGAAAAAACAATAAGAGGTGATACACTGTGCAGGGCCTGGAACTTCAGGAAGTGTTTTTGGTGTATGCTGTGTGAACCTGCTGTTGGGTTTTGGCTGTTCTTTCCACGGGTCAGTGTTCTGCAGAGGTTCTCCTTGTTTGCAGTGGGGAGTGTTTGACCTTTTTAACTAGGTATGCTTTGATACATTTGTTAAAATAAGCCTGATTAAAAAAATAGCTTGATCCCAGTAAGAGAAAAAGGAACAAAACAACATAACAGACAAACAAAAAAGTATAAAAGCCTGATTCCAAAGAAAAAGAAAGAAAAAAAAGAAGATGGATCTAAAAAAACAGAAAAGAAAATGAAAAAAAAAAAAAAAAAAACAAAGAAAAAAATCCATAAGCTTGATTCTAAGGGGAAAAAAAGGAAAGCCTGGGCCTATTTCTACCAGAACTGAAGTTGATGTTTTGGACCACTCTATGATTAGTGGACTTGGTGAATGCAGGGGGCCTGTGCTGATCCTTTGGAAGAGACATCCTCTGTGCTAGCTTACAGTCAAACCTCCCTAGTAAAGATGCCCCTGAAGGGTGCAGGTGGTTTGGTGTAAGCTGTTTGAGCCTTCACTGGGGCGCTATGTTGCTCACTGAACTCTCACTGTGCTGGTGGGTGGAGGAAGATGGCATCACTCCACTCTCTCCTCCCCGGGACGGGGAGTTTGCACTGCTGCTGTTTGCAAAAACCCTCATAGAAAAGCAAACAATCTCCCCTCTTGTGTCCCACGCTTCCATCAGATTCCTCCCCTCAACCTGCCTGACACCACAGTTCTCCTGTGTTGTATCTCTGGTGCACAGCTGGAATTCAAAGCTCCAAATCTTAAAGGACCCTGCACAATGTGGACCTGTTCCCCATCTCCAGAGAGGCTTGCAGTGCTGTGTCTGGTGCCATGTTGTCCCAGAAAAGCAGTTGCACGGTCTTGAAGGTACTTGGAGTTTAAGTTGAGGCACAGAGAAAAGTTGAGACCAGGTTATCTGCCCTCTAGGCATGCTTCCATCTCTTGTTGAAGGGCTGCTCAATGACCCCACCAGGTCTTTTGTCCTTGGAGAGGCAATATCCTTTCTTCCAAATGTACCACAAGAAGGGTGATGTTCTCTCTAAGTGCAACCCAGGGGATCCCTACACCACGCTGTCAGCTGCAACCTCCTTTTCCACAGGAGCACCACTGCCTGTCTGGCTTGACTCCAGCGAATGTCATGGACTTCTAAAACCTCAGAATTTGAGCTTCACTGTTTGTAAAACTTGTGATAGTTTCTCTAGATTCTCCAGTCAATGGTTTTGGGGTAGTGCTTTTATTGCAGGAACCTGGTGAGTACCCTCTCTCCCCTTCTTTCTTTCTCTCTTTGTCCTCTCTACATGAAAAGGGCTCGCTCCCCTCTGTGGCCCTGTGGTGTTTCTCTCCCCCAATTCTCATCTCTGCATCTTGTACCTGCTGCATTCTCTTTCTCTAATTATGCAGCTCGTTCTCTGATATATCAGATGGATTTCCTAGGCGTTCAAAATGATTTGATGCTTATGTAGTTATGTTCGATGGACAAGACAAGCTCAGGGTGCCCCTACTACTCCACCATCTTACGTGTCTCTGCTAAAAGGATCAGTTTTTGACATATTTAGACAACAGAAGTTTCTTAAAAAGTACTTGGTTTGGAAAGTTGAAATATCTTTGAAATGGAGGTTGTAGCAATGCAAGGATCTGGCTTCAGGTTTTGGAATTTCCATGTGGGACTTGTGTGAATACCATTACACAATAGCTTTCCTAGATCTTGGTTTGTGTGTTTGTAAAATAATAATAAACACTTGCCCCACATATTCTTCAGGATAGTTAGAAGATTCAAGAATAATATGTATTATTAAAAGATATAACATCTATGTCTATGTGCAGAAACCTGAAAAATAATTCACATGGACAAGGGCCAGATAAGCCAGAAAATCTGAAGACTAGACCCCTTGTCTTTGCTTGGATTACCAAATGTTTATCAAACAGTGTCAAGTCATACTACTGAGAAGTCAAGGTTAGAACCTGGAAAAATAACGTTAAGGATACTGAAAAGCTGCTTCTTTCCCCTCACCCATTGCCCCTCCCTTTCTAAGCCACACAAAAATTATTTCATTTTAATTTTAAAAGAATCACTTTTGATAATTTTTAAGATTATTTTGGTAATGGCTCTAGCTGACACTATTGGATTCTCACCCAGATTCCTGCAGATCTTTTTGAATGCAGCTGCAGGCTTTGGTCGGAGTTTAACTTTCAGCAGCCTTCCCTGGGGCATTCCCTTTAGTTTTTGGAGCTGCCTCACTCACTAGGAGGCCAGAAAATGACTGACTGGCACTAGGCTACAAAAGCCCTTGCCTCATGGGAAAGACTCAGTAATGCAATTTATATTCTAGAGCTCCCATGGGATCAGGCTGAGGCTAGACTTCCACCAAAACTACATCCTTCCTTCACGTCTCCCCTTTCCTGATGCAGCACCATTCACTCTCTCACCGACTATTTCTGAGAATAAGCCTTCTATACATCACAGGTGTAAAAATCTCTGTTTCAGGCTCTTCTAGGGAACTTGACCTAAAACAGACTTTGATTTCTGTCACTTAATTTAAAGCTTATAAGAAGTGACATTTTAGGTGGTTTTCAATACCGATTAGAAACTTTGGTAGGAAGTAAAAACACTGATTACCCAGAAGAAGGTGAAGACTCTAAGTTGGAGTGAAAAGTCGGTTTGTTCACTTCATAATTTTGCATAGTCTAAAGCAGGATAAAGAGTTCCAAGTTGTGTTGCTGAGATGAAAATTCATCTTTATATTAATATTATAGAAATGATGGGTCACTCAAGTCTCTTAGATAACCACTTTAGTTTTAATGCAGAATTTCTGTTTTCACTTCTCTCCCTTTTAAAATTATAATTTAACTTTTATTCTCCTGTATATACATTTTTTCATTTCTGCCCAACTTGTCATTTTTATGCTCTAGTGTCTGTAACTATAGATGTGGATGACCTTGTTCTGAGTGTAGAAATAATTCATATATGAATATATTCCATTTTTTTTTGTAATGGGAACAATGATGGACATTTGTCCAGCACCATAGTCTTTGCTAATAAATCCCCACAACAAACAATATCCATTTTTGGAGGGGGGTAGTGTTATATATAGTTTTGTAATTGCAGTGTTGCTATATATTTAACCGTAAAAATAAAATGTTCATTCCTAGATTTATTTCTAAAATTTCAGACTACTTGTGACAATCCTTCCTGTTCTGCCTTCACTTCTACCATAGCTCCTCAACTTTTCACCAAGTTATCCACTCAGCAGTATCTCAAAACTCTTGTCTGGCACCTTTGCTTCACCCCCTTTGGCCGCCTACTTGTGCCATCATTGCATGTCATGTTAGTAGATTTCTCTGGGTGCCAAATAGCTACAAATGACCGGTCTATCAGGCCTACTTATTCTCTCCAAAACCTCTCCCCTACCTACTTTTAGTCAATCTGTGCATATTCATGGATACTGGTTGCCCATGAAGTCCTCATGAGAAGGCAGCATGAATCACAGTTGATGTCTTCTCATAGGACTTCACAAGGGAGAAAAATATTGAAAAAAGGATGGATTGGCTGTGCCACATGGAGCCAAGATGGTGTGGGATGCTAGCTTTGCTCTTCATTATTCTTTTGTGCGATAATTCCCTTGGCATTTTCTAGTTAATTATTCAATCTGTAACATCATTCATGTGGCAAATGTTATTGCCTCCATGTTAAGATAAGAAAACTGGGTTCAGAAAGCTTAAGTAATTTAAGAGTGTTACCAAGATTCAAACCCATATTTGTGTCACTCAAAAACAGGCCCTTTTAACCATTGTACATAGAAACAATTTATTATTATATAATGTATTCCCTAAATGTTTCTGATTCAAAATTTTGAGTTGCTTATTCTCCTGACATAGCTGAAATTAATAGCTGAAAAATACAGGCTTCATACAAAGGGTCCTTAGGTATCCCAACAATATCTCATGAGTCTTTTTCTCCACTTTTTTTTGGGGGGAATCTTCATGTGGAGTTGGAGATGCGCTATGAAAGCTCTTCCTAATAATTTATCCACTTCCAAGAGTTTTTATCTTGTCTCGTGCACCTATTCTTCTGTAGACTTATTCACGGCCCTCTCCACTTTTCAATTCATATTTCTGTTTCTTATGCACAGTATAAAATTTTGTTTCTCCAAAGGGCTTTCTAAATAATCTTTTTTATCATTTATTCCAATAATTTTTCAATGCCTTCATATTTTTAACTCTGTAAAGGTTAGTGTTATGAGGATAAATGAGAGTGCCTCTAAGAAAATAGAGATGCACTATAATATCTTCACTCACTTGAAATCTTTCTGGCATATAGAAAAATACTACTCTTATGTTCTGTTGGTTGGCAGTTTTTTGATGTATATGTGTTCCTTCAGTCCATCTCATGAGAGACTGAAAAAGTAGTTAGATCACAGATATTGTAACTTCCTGCATGGCCCTTAGAAAACAAATAGTTAAAAGTGAAATGTGGCTGTTTGAAAACAAGAAATGTAGCAGTTATTGGATATAATAACTTGAAAATAAGGGGCGCCTGGGTGGCGCAGTCGGTTAAGCGTCCGACTTCAGCCAGGTCACGATCTCGCGGTCCGTGAGTTCGAGCCCCGCGTCAGGCTCTGGGCTGATGGCTCAGAGCCTGGAGCCTGTTTCCGATTCTGTGTCTCCCTCTCTCTCTGCCCCTCTCCTGTTCATGCTCTGTCTCTCTCTCTGTCTCAAAAATAAATAAACGTTAAAAAAAATTAAAAAAAAAAAGGAAATAAAACATTAAGTTATAATTGCTAGGGTGAGAAAGAAATCAGATTTTCCCTGAATATGCAGACAACATACACTGGAATCTGCCATCTAAGTTTTCTTCAACTAACCTCTCACAAAGGAAAAATGATTCAAGTGTTCATATATCTAAGAATTTTGTGATTGAATGACAGCAATTTATTATTGTTTTCTAAGAATCAGTCCATGCTAACAACCAGACTTACTTTAAACTCTATAAAATTTCAACTAAGGCAAAAATATGATATGAAGTCACTATGCAATTCAAAAAATAAGGTTTCCTCAAGATGGAGCGTACATATACTCTGACTGAATCTGAGCAAGCCACTTAGCAAGATAGTAATTTTATATGTACCTAAAATAGAGATACAATAGGGACACCAACCTTGCTGGCTTGTCTGTCAGGGCCTTGAAATATATGTAAAACACACTGCATAGTGCTTAGTGAGATTTAGAGAGAGAGAGAGAGTGTTAGGTAAGCTATTGCTATTATAAGTTTTATGATTCGAATAAAAATTCTGATGTGTTCATGATCATTCATTATTTAGATCTGAGCAGTTTTGCATGCAAAAAAAATATTTATTTGGCTAGAAAGTTACTGTTTAAATATATTTCAAAATTTTCCTTAGAGTAAAAACTAAAGAATATTCTTTGCGGGTCTGTTTCACTCTGATAGGGAAAGTATATGATTTGCAACCATCAGGAGATCAGAACTGAAATGGGGTCTCTATTTCTCTAGCCAGTTTTGGAGCAGTTTCACACCATTACCTTCAAGGGTTATGAGTCTATCACATGTCCATTATTGCACCTACCAAAGACAAAACAAGGAATTATTTCCACAGTTCAGTCAGATAGTGGATGAAAACTTACAAGAATTTCCAGATGGAGTATTAAGAATCTGCTAGGGGAAGAAAAATTTTCGATTTTGAACATCTAGGAACCTAATGGACAGCAAAATAACTGGGTAATATATGATTCTGTTAGTATTTTTAGTTCTAAAAAATATGAACAAATTATATGAGATATGGTCTTTCAAAATCGAGATGGTTACCAAAAAACTTTAAGAATCTTATACACTTGAAGGTCTATTGCAAGTCTCACTTCATTTGTTTAATATTATTGTATTGACTTCCACGATTACACATCTGTAAAACCAAATCTCTAATTTGGAATAACAGTAGATCTTTACAAATATAAATCAAGCAAGTAAATATCCATCCATGAAGCACCCCATTACATAGCTGATCTACCAAAAGTGTAATCCTACAGATATGCAAATTATATAACTGAATCCACTGATTTCTATTTGACCAAATTCAAACAATACTTCCAAACATGTCCAACATACCTTCAATGACAAATGTCCATTTAGTTTTTTCTTTCATGAATCAGCATGGTAACATCAGTCTATTCCTTATTTTCTTTTTTGGAGTCAGAGATGAAGGCGTCCTTCCTTTTTTCATAACTTCAATATTGTGCTCATTTTCTACTTGCTGTATTTGTGTATGTTCTCCCAAGGTGTTATGTGTTCCCTTTGCTGTAAATGAAATGCATGTGTCGTTACTATGTAGCAGTTGTTGCATTGCGCAATATTGTAATAAACTCAAATGGCCATAGGAATGATTCTGGGCCAAAACATAGGCTCCTACAGATAGTAAGTTTCCTGGAGATCTTAGCACATTTGAGCTTGGTCACTGAATTTTCATTGCTTTCACTATCTTTTGTGAACTTCCTGATCCCATTCTCTAAAATAAGTCATCAGAAGGCTAGAATGACTGTGGTAGGAATCAGGGAGTAACACCTAACAAGGGATTATCTTATTAACAATTCTCACTCCTAGAGAGACAAGAGGTACATGAGTGAATCCCTAAGTATGGGTTGTATTTTTGTTAATAACCAAAGCATAGCAAAAGATCAGGGTAGAATTGTAAGTCATCATTATCTGCTGAGCTTTCTTGTAACAGATGTTGGTGGAGAGTAATGACTAGAGATGAAACACAATTAAGATAGCACTCGAGTGAGAAAAGGGGGCTTTTTTTTGGTCCACTCCTGTAGGTGAAGACACCTTTTCTCTTTATTTGACCATCTTTTATGGTCTCTTATTTCTTTAATAATCCAACTCTTAGTCAACCTCCACTTGCTGCAGACACCCTGACCCATTCTTTTACCTTTCTTTCAATAAAATTCCCATCTTATTATCCCTAGAATCTTTACATTGTCAGGCAGAGCTCTAAAATCTTAGAATTTGGATTATGTTTTTGGAAGTAAATATGTTTGCAAGTCTTGTCACACAGTTGCTTTGCAGAGATTACTTATGACAACAGATTGTCAGTTTCTAATGAGCTTAGAGCCATTTTAAAGTTGAAATTGTGAGCAGTTCTTAGCATAATGCCTCTATTCAGTACATCAACTGGTTGGTGATATGAAATAACACTGCATTACATTGCATATGCATTAATTGATATTTTTCTTTCCCTTTTCTAAGACTTATGCATAAGTCTTCCCCAGAAAATAAAACTTTGTAGCTAATATGGAAATCCTCATTCTTACAATTTGACTAGTTTTTTTTTTAAACAAAATATTAACTTTAAAACAAAGTAAAAATAAAAGTATTTATTTTCATATCTATTAAAGATATAAAGTAGAACCAACTTTTTATTATTAGAAAAAAACAATTATTTTTATGTATAAATTATTAGGTTAGAGCTACCTAAACAGAGGTTTTGCTTTAAAAATTTTTAAAAATAATTTCAGTGTAAAAAATATAAAATTGAACAAGTTATGAAAGGACAGATTATGTATCAATGCCTCTTATTATAATAAATACCCAAAAAATTATCTTAGTACAATGTGCTAATATCTGTTTATTACATAATGGCAGGAGGGGTCAAGAAAACACAAGTGAATAGAAAAATTTTTATGAGTGAGCACAGGCTTTTGCCATCCTCCCTGATCATAGAGTGAAACAAAATAGGTCTAAAAAAGGTACCCTTTCTTTCCAGGCCGATCTAGCCCAGTGCCAGGACCTATACCTTCAAGAGCAGAATAAAGGCGGATTTCAGCCCACAATCACCACCTCAGACAAGTGTCCTCGTGCAGGACATGACCTGCATACCTACTAAGGACATCCCTGATGATATTTGTAGATCACCACTGTGCATGTGTTAGGAGTTAAAGAATATCAGAAGTATTCCCTTCCTACCTTCACATTCAGGCTTTATATGTATAAGCAGGTATTCTAGGTAAGATGTGGAATAAGTTTGATGGTATCATTTCTTTTTGCACATCCCAACACTATCATTACAAACTTGGGTAATTTGACTTGTCAGGTATTTTTTTTTTTTTTTGCATTCTTTTGTGGCCTGGCCCTAATATTTTTGAAAAAGTGTAATATTTTTCACTAAGTGAATTGTGATGTCCTTTAGTTGTTCAAAATTTAACTTCATTTCTGATATATTCAGGGGGGTGTCCTTTAGATGCTCTCAGAGCATGAACCAAAAATTAGGACTCAGCTCTTTACCAAGTGGCACAAATTGCAAAACTCTATTGGCTCTGAATTTTACTCCTTTATTACATAACCATATCTCCTTTTCTGATTTTGATTGTTACTCACTAATCTCTTCCAGTTCATTAGTTGGGTATTGGCTGCAACTTGTCTTGTGATTGCTACCCAGTAGCTTCGTGCAACTTTGTCACTTATCAAGCTCAAATTAAACAACTGGTCTTACCAGGATTTTTCTCTCTTCCTTGGGCTCATATATTATTTAAAATTTATTTCTTAAAGTACTTTATTTCTAACATTAGAGCAAACAGTTTGCAGTAAACCATATTCCCCGTTACTTGTGAGTACTCATGACTATGCAAAATCAATATATTATATCTCTTGATTCCCCTGATTTAGGAACCTGTTGTTCCATCATAAAATAGAACTTGACTAAAAAAAATTAAAAAAAGATAGAATTGGATCAATTTGAAAAATATGGTTATGCAGAAGTCTGTTCTATTCTTCATGCTATTACAAAATTTTTCAAATTGGTTTTGCTTGACATGTTCTTATATTTTTCAACTAAAAAATTATGACAGATGGGAAAATTGGTATCTTTCATGCTGTTAAAGGAACAAGGTTCAGGATAAGAACTGTGTCATGCACTTCTGTATTTTTACCATTGCAAAGTTCTAGCCATTGAGTAAGTGCTTAATAAGTTTCTGTTGAATTGAATTTCTTGGCCATTTTCTAGATTATAGTTTCAGACTAGTTTCCTAGGTCTGAAAAGTGACAGCTAATAATTTTGTTGAAATTCTAAAAAGAAACATAAATATATATTTAGTGTACACTGAGGAAGCTAAAATAGGAATCCTGCTTTACAATACCTAGAAATTCCACCCCCCCCGAAAACTCTTAGGCCTTAAATTCTAAATGAGCTACACCTTTGGGTTCAAGCAAGGATATTTTATCCAAATTCAAAGTCATGTGCATGCACAAGCAGAAGTGTATAATATTTTGGGGTTATATATATATATTATAAGTATATATATTATGTAGAATATAATTACACATATATACATATTATATGTTATATATTATATGTGTATTATATGTAATATATATTATATATACATATTACATATATTTAATATATATATAATATTTTCATATGGGATTAATAAATGTAGTTTAAAAGCCCTAAATTTATTTGCAGGCTTTCATTTGCATGTATAGTGTGTGGTAACGGGAAAAAGAATCCTTCTCAATCTGAAAGAATATGCAAAAGCATTCTTTAGATACGTAAATTGGAGTTTCATCTGGAAACAGGATCTAATCTACAGGACTGAGTGTAGGAATATTTTATCTTGCATTGTTACAGAGCGGACAAAAATGAGTGATTTGGGAATGTGCAGGGTACATGTGGACAGGAATGGGCTAGTAGTGAAGCACAGTGGAAGAAGTGAACTTACTCTGGGATATAGCCTACTGACTAATTAGTACAGAGAGGAAAATTTTAATGCCATGCTATTTTTTTTCTTTGAAAACCATAGAAACAAAAACATTTGTCTTAATTTTAAATATCAATTTAATTTTAGCTACTGCTTGTTCTAAATGTTCATTTTCTCTGAATTTATTTCACTGACATTTTACTTCATTGCCTCATGTAGTTTAGAAGAAGGTTTGAAGACACTAAATAAGCTATCAACAGCTATCAAGCACTTTGGAATGCAACAAAAAGCAAAGAAAAGCCCAGCAAATTACGTTTAAACCTTAGGTCTATAGTGTGGGTCACTTTTTTAGGGGTGACTTGGTTTGTACATGATTTATAATGGAGTAACTATTTTTTTCACAGGAATTATAATATTTAATATTGTTATCACAACAAGGAATAAACAATTGCTTAAGGAAATGGGTGATCTCCGTTCTCTGAGCTACAGTGCTGACTCAGTCATGCAGAACTAATTTCCTGGCGGTCTCTGAATGCACATAAAGCTGCTCTGTAGCTGCCGCTGACAATGAACTAGTGACTGGAAAAAGGAATCTTAAACACAGTCACATCTCCTGACTGTTAAAATCCTGTTCACAAGGCACGCTGATCTAATACGCTGCACGACAGGAATAACATTTAAAAAAAAATAGCTAAACAGTATACAAAGTTTCTCCTCTTCTATTTTTTTGCGGGGGGGGGGGGCGTTGTTGCTAGGCAACTAAATCATTTTACATATATTCCTCAGAGCACCAAAATTCTGTTTTTGGTATTTCTCTCCCATGAGTAATTAAATGTTAAAAAGTTTGCTAGATACATAATTTTATAGTAAATATTTGTCATGTCATCTTAAATGAGGCAATTGTTTACTTTCCAATGACCATTTCAAAGAAAGTCCTAAAACAATTTGAGTGTCACAGGAAGAGAGTTAATATCTGATACTTAAAAAGGAATACACTACTTTAAATAATTTGTAACCTAATTACAATGGTTGGCTTGCTAATTAGTGTTTATTGATTGGATGGATAAAGTGATTGGGTTTTGTTTAAAGTGCAAATATTAGAACCAAATTGATTCCTTGAATAGATTTTACTACTAAGCATAAATAAAGCTGCAGGTTGCATCATACACTTACCCCATGTGGTTTCCCAAGGGACTAATTGTACTGGTAATCTCCTGGGCATATAAAAGACTTTACTGCCCTCTAGTAGTTACAGAGTTTGTCAAATTCATTTGGGAAATGAAGTGTATTTAGGAAGTTAGAGCTATCTGAGAGAAAAATAGTATCAGTATCTAAGAGTAAAGATTAACTTAAGTGTGTTAAAGTTAGAAATAGGGTAAGATAAAAATTTTTCCATTTTTATGTTGTTACCATAAAATTCAATTAGAATATAGTCCTAATGAATACATCCTTTTGAATCAAGCTTTACTGACCTTTTCATTACACATGATACTTTTTAATGAACATCAATTTTTTTGAAAGAGCTAAATCTGAAGAAGTAGGTTATTTTACATATTGGAAGTCATGATATGGAATAAAATGAGTTGGAGCTTTAAAAATGCACAATTAAGTTCATTAGAGTAGATTAAGTTTAAAACAATTGTTTAACGTTTTTATCTACTGATTTGGCCATCAGTTTTAAACATGAATAAACAATGCTTTCACTTAATTTAAAAATAATGTGCCTTATTCACTTAATATACCTATATGACTATTTTTCAAACCATCAAAGCCTAGAAACCAGGAGTTAGAAGTAACCTTAGTATCTTATTTTGCCCACTAATTAATTTGGGAGGATTTTTACATTTTCAAGTGTTTGAAACTTTTCAAATGTAAATATTTGTCATTAATGTGTAATTCTAGCCAGTAAAATTTGTTTTGGAAATTTGGAGATTGCTTTTGTGTGTTTCAGGTTATGACCAATTTCTAAAAATGTCTTATGGAAAATTAAAAACATATATTGTATGTTAGGTAAAGAAGCTCAAAATACATATTAACATGTTTCCTTATTGTTTATTTTATACAATCCTCCTGGTCTTTATGTTTGTACATGATGTGCCATAAAGTGATTACTGTGTTTTTAGTTTTTACATTATTTTATTTTTTAAGTATTTATTTATTTTGAGAGCCCCTGAGAGAGATAGTGTGCGCAAGTGGGGGAGGGGTGGAAAGAGAAAGGGAGAGAGATAGAGAATCCCAAACAGGCTCCATATTGTCAGCACAGAGTCGGATATGGATCTCAAACTCAAGAACCTTGAAATTGTGACCTGAGCCAAAATTGGATACTTAACTGACTGAGCTACCCAGGCACCCCTAGTTTTTACATTCTAATTGCATTTCTATCCATTTTTTTAATAGTCCAGTCTATATTTCTTGCTATATTATTTAACCGAGGCCTATACAGTTTATGTTTTCATTATAAATTTAACCTTCATCGGAATAAATGTTACTTACATTTGTGCTTTTTATTTTAATTCCTTTCTCATGTTAATATTCCAATTTTACTTTATTTTTTCATGGGTTTTGCTCATTATTTCTATTTTAAAACTTTTATACCATTTTGGTACTTATGAGCAGTTGTGGACATCTTTTACTGTTTCTGTTTGCTGTTCTTTCCTTCCCTTTGTGAAAGCTTCCTGCTTTACTTGTGGGGCTTACTGTATAGTCTATCTTCGCTGCCACAGGGGTGGCTCTGTGATTCCCACACACCAGGATAGTGATTGGTTCAGAAAAGTATTTGTAGCTGTAGGTGGGCCAGTCAGAGTCATTTCTTTCTCTGTGAACCACTCATTACTAATATTTTTTTAATGTTTATATATTTATTGAGAGAGAGAGAGAGAGAGACAGAGAATCTCAAGCAGGCTCCAGCTATCAGCACAGAGCCTACTTGATCCCACGACTGTGAGATCATGACCTGAGCTGAAGTCAGATGCTTAACCAACTGAGCCACTCAGGTGCCCAGCTATGTTACATTTTAAATGTATCAATTTGGAAGTACAAAGATGCAACTGATTTCAGATATGACAGAATCCAGTTTTTCAAAAGCAGCCTTGGGACTCCAGGGCTCTCCATCTTTCACTTCATTTTCTAGTTCTGACTCCATCCACTAAAAAGCTCTCTCCATGTTGTGACCAAGATGTAAACAAGTCCTAACTATAGACTTAAAAAGGAGGTGCCTTGGTGGCTCAGTTGGTTCAGCGTCTGACTTGATTTCCGCTCAGATCATGATCTCACAGTTCATGGGTTGAAGCCCTGTGTTGGGCTCTCCACTCCTAGCACAGAGCCCTCTTCAGATCCTCTGTCTCCCTCTCTCTCTGCCCCTGCCCCGTACACACACATGCTCTCTCTCTCTCTCAAAAATAAATAAACATTAAAAAATGTAACATCATCACATTAAAAATCACTTACCTGTGATGGTAGGCTGATATGCAGATTTTCCAATTACATGAGAGACATTAAGTATGGTAAAATAATTCTTTGAAAGACAAGTGATAAAGCATTGTGAAGAATGAATACATTATTAATATGCCAATAAATTTCATATGCCGAGTTATATTTTTGCTTTAGAAGATAAGAGACCTTACTAAAATATAAATAGGAAGTTTTATATCTATACCTATACCTATATCTATATCATTTATATCTATATCTATATCATCTATCTATCTATTATATATATATTTGTCTACCTATATATTTATCTCAATCGGGGTCTGCTTATTAGGAAACTAAAATCTTTTTTATGTTTACTCTTTAAACAAATATATTCGTTTTAATATCTTGTCATTAAAATTTATTTTATATATATCTCAACATATTTAAAAAATTTAGATGATATACAACAGTAGTTAAGTACACAGTTTCTGGAAATATTTTGCTTACTTCCAATTCTGGCTTCCTGGCTGTGTGAAAATGGATACTTAGTTAATCCATTTCTGTACAATAAGGGAATAATAACACCCACTTTGTAGGGTTCTTGTGAGAAATAAAATTATAGCTGACTCTTGAACACTTCAGGGAATAAGAATGCAAACATATTGGACAGTGTAAAATCCACATACAACTTTTGACTCCCCCAAAACTTAACCATTAATAGCTATCATTGACGATAAGCCTTACCGATAACATAGTCAACTGATACATACTATGTATGTTACATGTACTATATACTGTATTCTTACAATAAAGCAATCTAGAGAAAATAAAATATTAAGAACTCATAAGGAAAAGAAAATACAATTATAATACTGTATTGTATTGATCAAAACTAAATTTACATAATCTGGTTATAAGATACATTGTCAGTACCTATATTAATATTGTGTTATAGGATATAAAGCACTGTAGATGTTATATGTATTACTAAAAACAGACATCAAAAATGAAAATGTAATGTGAAAAAGAAATTCGTATTTATTTTCAGGCATAATGACTCATGCATTGATAATGAAGAAACAGGAATATAATTGCTTTATTATACCTTAGCATAATCAATATTCTTGCATCACGGTAGTCTAGCCTAATACATGAATTGTTAAAAAAGTTTTATGGCATGTAGTACTAGTCATATTCATAATACATTGTTGGAAACGTTATTACATTAAACAAATCACTCAACTGTGTTGAGAGTCAGATAGGCAGATTCTCTAGTTACATGACAGACAAACTGTATAAGGTAATTCTTTGAAAGCAAAGTTATAAAATGGTAAGAAGATGAATATACTATACTTTCTTATTAAATATGCCTACATAAGGATAGGCTACCCACTTCCATAAGTTCTGCCATGATTCCACATGACAAATCTGTAGGAAAATTACTGTTCATTACTTGCAAGTGGATCATCATAAAGGTCTTCATCCTTGGCATCTTCATATTGACCTCCTCATAGGTTGAGGAGGAAGAAAAGGAAGGGTTGGTTTTACTGTCTCAGGGGTGGCAGGAGCACAGAGACTGAAGTCATAAATGAGGTGGAAGGGCAGGCAGGAAAGGAAGACACACTCTGTGTAACTTTCTGAAAAAAAAAAAAAACATTCTAATTTCTATCTGGCTTTTTTGTTTTTTCATTTCTCTAAAATGTTTCTGTACAATACCAATTCTTCTGCTGTTTGCTTTAGTTTCAGTGTCTGTCCCATAGAATGGTTCACCCCATAAGGCTTAAATAATCAGAACCTTCTGCTTGAATAATATCAATTTGTTTTCTGACACCACTTCTAGGTCTTCTTCTTCATCCATCATCTGGCATTGGCTCAAAAGCACTCAACTCCAGCAAGTTGTCTTCGGTTAATTCCTCTGGTATGGTATCTTTTAGCTCTTGACTTTCTTCAAGATCAATATCTTGAAACCCTCACCCCCTAACTTTTTTTTTGACATATACACAATCTCTTTCATGATTTCCCTGATTAACTCTGTTGTAAATCCTGTGAAATCATGTACAATATCTAGACACAGATTTTCTCCAGTAGGAATTTCTTGTTTTAGGTGTAATGGCTATTATGGCTTTTTCTATAACAATGATGGTATCTGTGATGGTATAATCTTTCCTGACTTTCACAATGTTTTCTCCATCAGGGTTCCTTCATAGCATTGATCTTCCTTTCCATAGAATACCATGTCTAATGAGCATTAAAAGTCCTTATGACTCCCTAGTTTATAGACTGAATTAGAGACCTTGTGTTTGTTGGTAAGGAGGCCACGTTGGTACCTTTGATATTAAACTCATGGGGTTCTGGGTGGCCAGGGACACTGCTCAATGTCAAAAGAAGTTCCAAAGATAGTCCCTTAATGACAAAGTATTTCCTGACTTCAAGGACAAAGCACTGATGGAACCAACTCAGAAAAAGTGTTTTTATTGTTCAGGCCTTGTACAACCAAACACTGGCAGGTGGTATTTATCTTTTCCTTTCAAGACTGGAGGTTAGCAACTTTATAGATAAGGGCAGTCCTAATCATAAACTTCATCACATTTGTACTTTTCAGTGGAGTTAGCCTATCCCTTATTGCCTTAAATCTTGGTGCTTGCTGCTTTTTCTTACTAATAAATGTTCTTTGTGGCATTTTCTTTCCAGAATAGTGCACTTTTATCTGCATTAAAAATTGTTTAGGAAGACATATCCTTTCTTCTCAATGATTTTCTAAATGGTGTCTGGGAACTAACATCTGTTGCCTCTTGGTGGGCAGAAGTTGCTTCTTCTGTTATTTTGACTTTTTTTTTAAGCCAACCCTCTTTCTAAAATTATCAAAACATCCTTTGCTGGCATTCAGTTCTCCAGTTTAGATCTTTTACCTTCATCTTGCTTTCTTTATTTTTTTTTTGAATCACTTAGAATCTATAGGTATGTCTTTCTTTCTTTTTTTTTTTTTTAAATTAATCATAGTTGTTAGGTGTTTTTCAAGGCATGGTTAAGGCTCAGCTCTTTTTTCAACGTTTATTTATTTTTGGGACAGAGAAAGACAGAGCATGAACGGGGGAGGGGCAGAGAGAGAGGGAGACACAGAATCGGAAACAGGCTCCAGGCTCTGAGCCATCAGCCCAGAGCCTGACGCTGGGCTCGAACTCACGGACCTCGAGATCGTGACCTGGCTGAAGTCGGACGCTTAACCGACTGCGCCACCCAGGCGCCCCGGTATGTCTTTCTTATAACAGTCTTGTGCTTACATAAAATCTGCTTTTTTAAATATGACATAAAAATGTATTTTGCAAAAAGTGCAAGGTTTTCAGGCCTGCTGGTGTAGCTCCAATGATGGCTTCATAAATTTTCTTTTTGTTTTATACAGTTGTCCTTATGCTGGATTCATTTATCTTGAAATGGTGGGCAACCACAGTGACAGACTTCAGTCTACAGTACATAAGAAGCAATTCAGCTTTTTCTTGTAGTGACATGACTTTTCTCTATTTCGTGGGAGCACTTCCAACATCACTAGTGATGCTTTGTATGGGTCTCATGGTATTTTCCAAGTTTTAAGGCATTGCACTAAACGTGACGAAATATACACAAGAACCAGGAGAGATAACTTTTTACTGTGACATGCAATTTGTGGAGGAGATGAACTGCTCACATGGAAATGATTAACATCACATGGTGTTTTAAGCAGAAACTTGCAACACTTGAGCTTACTGTAATAGCAACAAGATGTAGCTATGGAATTATTATAGTAGTACACTATGTACTACAGTTAATTTTATGCAGTTATTTAATACTGGGTCTTTGTTTATATTTCTCTTGACTGCAAGTGGTGCCCTGTACAGTTTGTGTTTGTGTGCATAAGTTTCAATATATTTTAACTTTTTGTAATGGATTTGTGTATGTTTCAGGAAAATAAATGATAAAATAGACTAGTATTTATGTACAATGTATATTCATGACATACCTTTTTCTTAAATTTCTCAGTATTTCTAGTCTATTAGTACATCTGTCAGGTGTTTTTACATTGTTACGAAACCTCAAATATTTCCAATACTTTCATTTTAAAAAATAAGCATTTAAAACCTATTCTTCACAAACTAGTCCAAAAAATAGAAGATGAAGGAAAGCTTCCAAATTTATTCTATCAGGCCAGCATTACTCTGATTCCAAAACCAGAAAAAGACACTACAAACAAGAGAACTACAGGCCACTATCCCTAAATTTAGATGCAAAAATCCTTAACAAAATAGTAGCAAACCAAATCTGAGGTTATCTTAAAAAAACTGTTCACCATGGGATACCTGAGTGGCTCAGTTCATTCTCCATGGGACTTTTGATTTCAGCTCCCAGAACCGTTGGATTAAGCCCAGCACTGGGTTCTGCGCCAACCATGGACCCTGCTTGAGATTCTCTCTCTCTCTCTCTCTCTCTCTCTCTCTCTCCCTCTGCATCTCTCCCCTGCTCATGCTCTCTCTCTTAAAAAAATTCACTGGGATGCACAAGTGGTTCAATACTGAAAAATCTATCAATGTGATATATCACATCAACAAGAGAAAGATGAAAACTATGTGATTATTTCAGTAGATGCAGAAAAAGCATTTGACAAAGTACAACATTCATTCATAATAAAAACTGTCAACAAAGTAGATTTACAAGGAACATATCTCAATGTGATAAAGACCATATGTGAAAAACCCACAGCTAACATTATTCTCAATGGGGAAAAATTGAGAGCTTTTCCTCCAAGATCAAGAGCAGACAGGAATATCCACTCTCACCATTTTTGTTCAACAGGGTAATGGAAGTCATAGCCATGACAATCTGACAAGAAAAAAAAAAAAACAATAAAAAGCACTGGTAAGGAAGAAGTAAAATTTTAACTATTCTCAAATGATATATAGTGTATATAGAAAACCATAAAGATAGTATTCCACCAAGAAACTAGTAGAACTGATTAATGGATTCAGTAAAGTTTCAGGATACAAAATCAATAGAGAACTCCATTGAATTTCTACACACTAATAATGAAGAAGCAGAAGGAGAAATTAAGAAAGAAATCCCATTTATAATTTCACCAAAAATAATAAAATACCCAAGAATAATCTTTTTAAAAAAATTTTTTAACGTTTTATTTATTTTTGAGACAGAGAGAGACAGAGCATGAACGGGGGAGGGTCAGAGAGAGAGGGAGACACAGAATCTGAAACAGGCCCCAGGCTCTGAGCTGTCAGCACAGAGCCCGACGCGGGGCTCAAACTCACAGACTGTGAGATCATGACCCGAGCTGAAGTCGGACGCTCAACCAACTGAGCCACCCAGGCGCTCCAAGAATAATCTTAACCAAGCAGGTTAAAGACCTATATTCTGAAAACTATAAAACATTGATGACAGAAATCGAAGATGACACAAGCAAATAGAAAGATACTCCATGCTCATGGATTGGAAAAACAAATATTGTTAAAATGTCCACCTACCCAAAGTAATCTACAGATTTAATGCAATCCCTATCAAAATGCCAACAGCATTTTTCACAGATCTAAAATAATCCTAAAATTATCCTAAAATAATCCTAAAATTTGTATGGAAACACAAGAGACCCCAAATAGCCAAAGCAATCTTGAAAAAGAACAAAACTGGAGGTATCACAATCCCCGATTTCAACAAATACTACAAAGCTGTAGTAATGAAAGCAACATGGTACTGGTACAAAATACACACACAGATTAATGGAACAGGATAGAAAGCCCAAAAATAAACCCACGATTGTATGGTCAATTTTAATCTTTAACAAAAGAGGCAAGAATATGCAATGGGGAAAAGACCATCTCTTCAACAAGTGGTGTTTGGAAATCTGGACAGCTACATGCAAAAGAAGCATACTGGACAACTTTACGACACCATTCACAAAAATAAACTCAAAGTGGATTAAAGACCTAAATGTGAGACCTGAAACATAAAAATCCTAGAAGAAAACACAGGCAGTAATTTCTCTGACATTGACCATAGCAACCTGTTGTTAGATATGTATTCTGAGGCAAAGGAGACAAAAGCAAAAATAAACTATTGGGACAACATCATAACAAAAAATACTTCTGTATAGCAAAGGAAAGAATCATAAAACTAAAAGACAGCCACTGAATGAGAGAACATATTTGCAAGTGACATATCCAATAAAGTGTTAGCATCCAAAATATATAAAGAACTTCTACAATACCACAAAAATCAAATAATCCAAGTTAAAAATGGCAGAAGGCATGAACAAACAGACATTTCTCTAAAAAAGACATACAGATAGCCAACAGACACATCAAAAGATGCTCAGTATCACTCATGATTAGGGAAACACAATCAAAACCACAATGAGGTATCGCCTCATACCTATCAGAATGGCTAAAATAAAAAAATGAAAGAAACAAGTGTGGTGAGGATATGAATTAAAAGGAACCCTTGTGCACTATTGGTGGCAATGGGAACCGGTGCAGCCTCTGTGAAAAACAGTATGGACATTACTCAAAAAATTAAAAATAGAATTACTATATGATCCAGTATTCAATCACTGGCTATTTACGTAAAGAATACAAAATGCTAGTTCAAAAGGATATATGTACCACTTTGTTTACTGAAGCATTATTTACAGTAGCCAAATTATGGAAGCAGCCCCAGTATCCACTGATGCATAAATAGATAAGAAGTGATATTTATATACAATGGAATATTACTGAGCCATAAAAAAAGAATAAATCTTACCATGTACAGCAGCATGGATGGATTTAGAGAGTATAATGCTAAGTGCTAAGTAAAATTAGTCCAAGAAAGACAGATAACATATGATTTAACTCATATGTGGATTTTAAGAAATAAAACAAAGAAATAACAAAAAAAGACCCAAACCAAAAAACAGACTCTTAAGAACAAACTGGTGGTTACCAGAGGAAAGGTGGGTGGGAGGAATGGGTGACATAGGTAAGGGAGATTAAGAGTACATTTATCATGATGAGCACTAAGGCATAGAATTGTTGACTTACTATATTGCACACCTGAAACTAATATAACACTGTATATTAAGTATACTGAATTAGAATAAAAAATAAATACTCATTTAAATAGACTCATGGAGTTCAAACCCATGTTGTTCAAGGGTCAGCTTTGTATGTAACCTTAATAAGAATTGATAACTACAAAGTGCTTAGAAAACAATGAGACACATAATATACATGTTAGCTAAGGTTTGAAATTCTATTTTAATTTTCTTTATCAATGAATTAAGTATGCATATTTTCTATGATAAAGAGATCTTTTTTCTATTTAAAAATATACTAATGGCATTTCTATTTATTTTATTTAAAGCTTATATATTTATTTTGAGAGAGTGTGGGGTGAGGGGCAGAGAGAGAGGGAGAGAATACCAAGCAGGCTTCCTTCTGTCAGCTTAGAGCCTGGTGTGGGTCTTGATCTCAAAAACCATGAGATTATGACCTGAGCCAAAATCAAGAGTTGGAATCTTAATCCAATTAGTCACTCCTAAGACATCTCTATTTTTATGTAATCCTATCATGGGTTAAATTTGTTTCTCTCTCATAATATTAAGAGCAAAAAGATCTGCAGACAGATTTTCTTTCACAGGAACAGTGTGTGTGTGTGTGTGTGTGTGTGTGTGTGTGTGTGTGTGTTTAATGATTATACTCATGCTCATTACTTCTGTTTGTTTGCCTATCTTCCCCAGCAGTACCTATAAATCATGGGTTGGGTCTCCATTCTCAGTCCTTCTTATTTATCATCTATTTTACTTTCATCTATATTTCATTTTCTCTAGATTCTGAGGAAGCTTTTGTCACTCATTTCTCTGCAATGTTGAATCTCCTTTCTAGGGACTCTTACTGGGGAATTTTATTCTAATATTTTAGATACTTTTTATTTTGTTTTCTGTCTTTATTGGAATCCTTTTTTACTTCTGTACCCTGAGTCACTCAGTCCATTGTCTTTTAATCTAATCTTTAATCTCATGTTTCACAGCAGCTACATCTTGTATTTGTATTATAGCTGTACAAAGTAGATGCATTCCAAATATTTAGCTTCCTAGAAAAAAACTTAAAAATGTATAATTTGTCTGTCAATCTTTAAAGAAATTCTCCCTTTCTATTATTACATTACAGAATGTTCTCTCCTTTTCTCTGTTATTGGTAATGATTTATTCATCTTAAATTAGAGTGGTTCTATATAAGATTGATGTTTACTAACAGATATGAATTATTTTGCACTCATGTTAATTCTTAGATGGGCATGGGCAGAGTCCTTCTTTGTAGTTTACAACTGTACTGCCTAGATGTATATACACAAACAACAAAAAATTCTCATGACCTTACAGCATTTGCATAAAAAAACTTTAGTGGCTAAGAAGAAACTTTTTCCTGCTCCCATTGACTGGTTATCTCTGTGGAGAAAAATGTATTCCTGTATAATAAAATGCAATTGGTCCTTCTCTGATCAGGAGGAATGCATTAAAACACCACAATTTAAGTAGACAGTGTCAAGGACACTCTTAGACTTCACTTCTAATACCACCTTTTTATTCTGAGAAACTAAAGAAAAAGAGTACTTGTCTGATAGGCTTACTTAGTGATGGGTTAGTAAAAACCCTGGAGATGTCCCTCTAAATGGATGGAGGGATAAATGTACCTATGATAATTGGATAGTGTGAGAACTAGCAGCAACAGTGTGGGATTAGGGGGCAGAATAATGGACTTCTCTCAGAAATTTCCACAAAAGAATGAATATGAAGTTTCTAAATTGATAAACTCTAAGATTTTATAGTGGCGAATCTTAAGAGAGTTGGGGTCAATCTATTATAACAGGTTTCATGTTTGACCTTGTTAATATTGTTGATCAGTCATAGCATCCATTGATCAATGTTAACTTTTCAATATGATTTCTCATTGAAAGACTGTTGTCTTATATTCTGATATTTCAGTGCTATTTTGATTTTTTTAACTTGTGGTTCTTTGTGGCTATTCATGTTAACAGTTGACTTCTATTTTATACTAAAACTGGTATATATAAACATTTTAAATAGACTTCTAGTTCTAACAATGAATCAGACAAATTAATATGAAAAGGCTGCTGTTACAAAATATAGATAGACTCTGAATAAAATTTATCTCATGTATTTTTAAGTGACCACTTGAGCATCCCAGAAACTAAACAAAACTCTGAGTCTAAAAACAAATAATAATAATAGGTGAAATCAAAGTATGAGTGGTTGAATACCTAAAGTGATCCTAAGGCCATTCCAGAGGGTTTTCAGTTTGATATCTAAGGAGTTTGGTTTATAACATCTTTGAGAGACAAAACAAGACCTTGTTTGGTTGTATAGAAGGTAATGGAAGGGAACCAAAACCTTAAAACAGTAGGAATTTACCACTGGTAGAGAAGTACGACTTTTCTATATTTCTGTTTCGACTCTAGGTCAGAAAAAATATTTTACCTATGGATTTGTAACCAAGAGCCTAAATCTTAAATATGTTTAGATTGCAAACTTATCTGAGTGAGACAGAAAGCCCCAAGCTGAGAAGTTAAGATGAAAATATATCCCAAGTCAAGAAGCATCTGGTAAAAGCAAATGTAAAGATGCTCTATAGGAAAGTAGAGTCAACTCAATTCTTAGAGGATGTCCATAGGAATTTTTTACTTAAGTTTAGATCAAGGATTACTATTCCTTGTATTGGTTAACTGTAATACCTTGTATTGGTATATACAATTGGTATATACAATACCTTGTATTGGTAACTGTATTCCAAGTATTGGTTAACTGTAATAAGTAGACTACTCATTTTCTCAGAACAAGTGACAAAGTGGCATAAATATAGATCTAAACCAAGACTTAGACTATGGCCATAGCTGCATGAAAGTACGGGAAGATACCAAGATAGTGAAGAAATACTGGATCAAAATCTAGGAGATGTTAGAGACCCAGGGACATGAACACATCATTTGGGTCTTTTACTCTGAGACGTTTGTCCATTTTGAAAGGGACTGTACTGACAATCTGAAAATTTGGGGAACAGTTCTGACAATCCCAAATTACTAGTGGTCAGATGTTATTAAAATTTAAGACCTGTCAAGTAATATATGTGAATGAACATACTTTCTGTGAGTGGAGACAGAAGTTGCACCCTACGAGTAAGGATGAATCAGAAGTAAAAATAATCTAACAGAGACTATAGCTCAATTTAAGATCATCTGAATCCCTGAATTGGATTGTATTTTCCTCAGATTGATTCTCCCCAGGCACCTGGCAAATGCAAAGCAAGATCTCTGTGAAAGAAAATAACATTATCCAAGGCCTGAAATTATTTCTGCAATTTTTATGTACAATAGCCACCACTCAATCAAAACTAACCAGACACATCAAGAGATAAGGCAATGTGATTCTAAACCATAGCAAACAATAGATAATTGAAACAGAACCATGGGGGATCCAGATAATGAAGTTTTCAGAAAGACATTAAAATAATTGTGCTTAATATGCACAATGAAATACAAGCAACATTGAGATTTTCAGCAGATAATTAGAGTATAATAAGAACCAAATAGAAATTCTATAACTGAAAACCACAATAACCAAAATTAAGGAAGAACATGATGTCTTTAATATGGATGCTTGACCCACCCTCCAATATGTGCCCTCTCAGATGGGGTAATGTTCTATGATTATAGTAAATTCTATCTTTATTTTCATGTACATAATCTTTTGTGAGCTGACCCCAGGTGTTCTTAGTATTTTTTAAAATGCAATCTCATTTGCACTGTATCTTATATGAACTGATCAATTTTATTATATGTGTGAGTATAGCTATATACCTCTATATATACATACTTAATGTACATATATTTCCCTGTTTTTGCATCCTTTGATTGTGTAAGTGGGTATCTAAATGATATTTCAATTAGACGCCATACTGAATCACTCCATCATGAGTATTTTAATGAAAAGTAGGGAAAAAAAGTAGGCACTGATTCCATCTGCATCTTAAATTTGAATATGTGTTAATTCATTCAATCATCAAACCTTAAATTTTTTTTAATGTTTATTTATTTTTCAGAGAGACAGAGTATGGCCGGGGGGGTGGGGCAGAAAGAGAAGGAGACAGAGTCCGAAGCAGGCTCCAGGCTCTGAGCTGTCAGCACTGAGCCTGAGGTGGGGCTCAAACTCATGTTCTGTGAGATCATGACCTGAGCTCAAGTCGGACACCCAACCAACTGAGCCACCCAGGCACCCCTCAATCATCAAACTTTTAAAGATTGTTTTCTTCTTTTTGTGCCAGCAATTCATTGCCATGTACTGAAGTTTCAGTGATGAACAAGAAATATCCCTTACTTCAATGGGCCTATGTATTATGTAAGAGATGATTAAACAAGCAATTAATTTTCTATATTATTAATTTTATGTTAGAACTAAGTGCAAGATGGCAACTTTTAGAATTATGTCTCACCCACTCTACAGGGAATGGGAAAGTCTTTTAAAACCAGTTGCTTTTTTATGGAAACCAATTTGGACAATAAATTTCATATATTATAAAAAATAAAAAAAAAAAAAAAAAAAAAAAAAAAAAACAGTTGCTTTTACCCTAAATCTAAAGGATCAGTATTTGAGGATTGGAAGACATAGCATTTTAAGTGAGACATTAACATCTTTAGAATTCTGCCATGGATGGAAGAATGATTTAAGGCAAAGTGTAAGTGTCAGGAAAGACAAATATATATATATATAGGATCACAAAGGGTATTATCCCCATTTTAATGAAATTCTACTAGGAATATGGAACTATTTAAGACTTATAAAAATGGGAAAACACCAAAAATATTTTACGTTTCAAAAAATGTGTCTAGATGTGGTATGGTAAAAAGATTGCTCTGGTCTAATCAAGAAGACAAGATATCATAGCAGTAATTCAGAGAAAATTTATAGGGCTAAAGTTATCTTCAGTGGATATCCTTCTTGAACATGACTTCAGAAATATTAAATAGAATAGACAGGGACTGGAAATTGGTTGAATATAGAGAAGAGTGAGAGAGATGCCATAAGAATGTACCTCAGTTCCTGGCTTGCACAATGTGTATATGTTACTGCATTTTCACAGATAAGAATTTCTGGAGGTGGAGTAGATCTGAAGGGAAATTTCATAGGTTCAATTTCAGTCACTTTGAGTTTGAAATGTATGTTTTAGGATAATTAAAAATGTTCCAGGGGAGTTAAAAAAAGAATTTATGATTTTGTATTTTGAAAAGAGATTTTTACAATAGATTCATATGTGTTTAATCAGCTAATAGATAATTTTTTTTCAACGTTTATTTATTTTGGGGACAGAGAGAGACAGAGCATGAATGGGGGAGGGGCAGAGAGAGAGGGAGACACAGAATCGGAAACAGGCTCCAGGCTCTGAGCCATCAGCCCAGAGCCTGACGCGGGGCTCGAACTCACGGACCGCGAGATCGTGACCTGGCTGAAGTCGGACGCTTAACCTACTGCGCCACCCAGGCGCCCCAATCAGCTAATAGATAAAACTGAAGTCATTGTTGTGGATAAGCACATGTCAAATAGTGATATGAAATCATGGGCAAAGACCTCTTTGTGGTCCATGAATAAATTTAGAGGAATCAAAACTTCATTTGAAAACAATGAAATAAAATAGTACAAAATGCAAAATATCAGCATTGCACGTAGTTCAGGTAAACATTTCAAAAATACTTTTGTTTCAATTTAATATAAATCATACATGTATGCTAAGTCACAATGCAAAATTTAGTTTTTACATTGAACCACAGTCAAAAACTTTTAAAACTGTTGATTAGAGTGTATTGCATAAAAAGAGGGAGGCTTAGCATTATGATAATAAAAACTGCAATATTTATAAGTTCAGCAAGAGAAAAGCCAGTCAGACTGATGGAGAAGAAAAGCAGATATTGAAGAGGTGCTGTCCTCAAGTCCTACCATGGACAACGTGGCAAACATTTTGACCAATGCTGAGTGCTTAAGTAAGACACATGGGTTAAAAAAGGTGGGTGGTGCGGGGGGAAGCAATCACTACTGGCTCCAATGTTCTTGTTATTCAAGGGAGAAAAATGTTTATGAGTTGAAATTGACAGCCTGAACTCACTCACCCCCACTTAAAATCCCACTGATTTAACTTTCAAATATTTTGAGGATCTTTCCACTTTTCTCCATTTTCACGACCAGCATACTGTTCCTAGCAACCTCCAATATTTGTGTAATAGCCTCTTAACTATTCTATTTGTGTGTGTGGTTATATCTTTTTAAGCTCTATCCATGCTACATCCAAAGTAATCCTTTCAAAATCAAATGCACATTTTATTCACTTACTACTCCCAGGTTGATTCAGTGTAATAATTCTGATATGTTGCTTTCCAGTCATATTTGCATTTGTAAATTATCTGCATGGTTATAATTATTCTAAATATTTCCCTTTTACAAAATTATAGAAATAGCCCTCTAGAATTTTATATTCTACTTTTTATTTATGTTTTTAAAGTTATACCAAACTTCCGGATTTTTTTGTATATTTTTTGCATAGATTTTTTTGTATATTGATTTTTAAAATATTTTGATTCCAGTAGAATTAAGGTACAGTGGTATGCTAGTTCCAGATACATAATACAGTGATTCAGCAATTCTATGCATTACTCAGTGCTCAAGACAAGTGTACTGTTAATCCCCTTCACCAATTTCACCCTCCCCCCACCTCCCCTCTGGTAACCATTAATTTGTTCTTTTATACTTGAGCCTGTTTTTTTTTGGTTTGTCTCTTTTTTCTTCATTCCTGTGTTATGTTTTTTAAATTCCACATATGAGTGAAATCATATAGTATTTGTCTTTCACTGACTGATTTATTTCACTTAGCATTAAACTCTCCAGATCCATTTATGTTGTTGTAAATGGCAAGATCTCAGTTTTATTATGGCTCAGTTATATGTATATATTTCTTTATCCATTTATTGATGGATGCTTGGGCTGCTTTCATATTATTGTAAACAATGCTGCAGTAAACACAGGGTGCATATATCTTCAAATCAGTATTTCCATATTCTTTGGGTGAATACCCCATAGTGGAATTATTGGATCATATATTAATTCTATTTATTATTTTCTGAGGAACCTCAATACTGTTTTCCACAGTTGCTGCACCAGTTTCTATTACCACCAACAATTCACGAGTATTCCTTTAATCCACATACTTGCCAAAACTTGTTTACTGTGCTTTTGATTTTAGTCATTCTAACAGGTATGAAGTGATATCTCATTGCAGTTTTGATTTGCATTACCCTCATGGTTTGTGACACTGAGCATACTTTCATGTATCTGTTGGCCATCTGTAGGTTTTCTTTAGAGCAGTCTGTTCATGTCTTCTGCCTTTTTTTTTAAACTGGATTATTTGTTTTCAGATTATATAAATTGCATAACTTCTTTATATTTTTTGGATGCTTGTCCTTTATCAGATATATTATTTGCAAAAATCTTCTCGCATTCAGTAGGTTGCCTTTTAGTTTTGTTGATTCTTCCCTTAGCTACACAGAAGCTTTTTATTATGATTTAGTCCCAATAGTTTATTTTTACTTTTGTACTCCTTGCCTCAGAAGACATGTCTAAAAAGGGTTGCTATGGTTAATGTCAGAAATTACTGCCTGTGCTTTCTTCTAGGGCTTTTATGGTTTCAGGTATCACATTTAGGTCTTTAATCCATTTTGAGTTTATTTTGTGAATGCGGTAATAAAATCGTCCAGTATGCTTCTTTTCCATGTAGCTGTCCAGTTTTCCAAACACCATTTGTCAAAGAGATGGTCTTTTTCCCATTGCATATTTGTGCCTCCTTCTTAGAATATTAATTGACCATATAACCATGTTTTATTTCTGTGCTCTTTATTCTGTTCCATTGTGTATGTGTCTATTTTTGTGTCAGCACCATGCTGTTTTCATTACTACAGTTGTGTAGTGTATCTTGAAATCTGGGATTGTGATACCTCCAGTTTTGTTCTTCTTTTACAGGAGTGCTATGGCTATTCAGGATCCTTTGTGTTTCCATACAAATTTTAGGATTATTTGTCTAGGTCTGTGAAAACTGCTGCTTGTGTTTCGATAGGGGTTGCAATGGGTATACAGATTGCTTTGGATACTATAGACATTTTAATATTTGTTCTTCCATTCCATGAGCAAGGAATATCTTTCCATTTCTTTGTGTTACCTTTAATTTCTTTCATCAGCATTTAAGTTTTCAGAGGACAGGTCTTCTATCTCTTTGATTAGATTTATTCCTTTATTATTTTTGATGCAATTATAAATGGAATTGTTTTCTTAATTTATTTTCTTCTGCTTCATTATTAGTATATAGGAATGCAACAGATTTCTGTATATTGATTTTGTATTGTGTAACTTTACTGAATTCATTTATACATTCTAGTAGATTCTGGGTGGAGTCTTTAGGGTTTTCCACATATTATATCATGTCATCTGCAAATATTGAAAGTTTTGCTTCTTCTTTACTGACTTGGATGCCTTTTATTACTTCTTGTCTGCCTCCTGTGGCTACGACTTCCAGTACTAGTTTGAATAAAAGCGGTGAGAGTGGCATCCTTGTCTTATTCCTGACCTTAGGGGAAGAGGTCTCAGTTTTTCCCCATTGAGAATGATGTTAGCTGTGTATTTTCATAAATGGACTTTATTACATTGAGATATGTTACCTATAAACCTACTTTGTTGAGGATTTTAATCATGAATTAATGTTGTACCTTGTGTAATGCTTTTTCTGCACCTATTGAAATTATCATATGGTTTTATCCTTTCTCTTACTGATGTGAGAGAAATATCACATTAATTGATTTGTGAATATTGAACTGCACTTGCAATCCAGGAATAAGTCGACTTGATCATGGTGAATGATTTTTTTAACGCATTGTTGGATTCAGTTTGCTAATATTTTAAGAATTTTTGGATGTATATTCATTAGAGATATTGGCCTGTAGTTTTCTTTTTTGGTGCTGTCTTTATCTGTTTGGAGTCTGTATAATGTTGTCCTCATGGAATGAATTGGAGGTTTTCCTTTTCTATCTTTTTGGAATAGTTTGAGAAGAATAGGCATTAGCTCTTTCTTAAATGTTTGGTAGAAATCATCTATAAAGCCATCTGGCCCTAGACTTTTCTTTGTTGGGAGTTTTTAAATTACTGATTCAATTTCTTTGGTGGTAATCAGTTTCTTCACATTTTCTATTTCTTCCTGTTTCAGTTTCATTGGTTATGTTTTGAGGAATTTTTCTATTTCTTCTAGGCTGTCCAATTTGTTGGCATATAGTTTTTCACAGTATTCTTTTATAATTGTTTGTATTTCTGTGATGGTGGTTGTTATTTTTGTTATTTGTAATTTTATTTGAGTCATTTCTCTTTTTTACTTCATAAGTTTGTCTAGAGGCTATCTATTCCATTGATAATCTGGTTTTATTGATCTGTCTTTTTTAGTTTTGATATCATTTTTTTCTTCTCCAATTTTATTATTTCCTTTCTGTGCTGATTTTAGGTTTTGTTGTTATTTTTCTAGATCCTTTAGGTGTAAAGTTAATTTGCTTGTTTGAGATTTTTCTTGCTTCTTGATGCAGGCCTGAACTGGTATAAACTTCCCTCCTAGAACTGCTTTCTCTGCATCCCAAAGGTTTTGGACCATTGCGTTTTCATTTTCACTATATTCCATGAACTTTTTTATTTCTTATTTTATTTCCTAAATGAGCCATTCATTGTTTAGTAGCATGCTATTTAACCTCTATGCATTTATGATGTTTCCAGACTTTTTCTGGTGGTTGACTTCTAGTTTCATAGTGTTGTGGTCAGAAAAGATGCATGGTATATGGTCTCAATACTTTTGAAATTGTTGAGGCTCGTTTTAAGGTCTAATATGTCATCTATTCTGCAGAATTTCCCATGTGCACTTGAAAAGAATGTATATTCTGCTGTTTTAGGATAGAATGTTCTGAATATAACTGTTAACTCCATCTGGTCCAGTGTGTCATTCAAAGCCGTTGTGTCCTTATTGTTTTTCTGTTTGGATGATCTGTCTCTTGATGTAAGTAAGGTGTTGAAGTCCCCTACTATTATTGTATTCTTATTGATCAGTTCCTTTATGTTTGTTATTAACTCTTTTATGTATTTGGGTACTACCATGTTGGGTGCATAAATATTTGCTATGGTTATATCTTCTTGTTGGATTGTCCTTTATTATATACTATCCCTCTTTGTCTCTTGTTACAGTCTTTGTTTTAAGGTCTATTTTGTCCAGTATAAGTATTGCTACTCTGGCTTTCTTTTGACATCCATTTACATGATACATGCTTAACCATTCCCCCACTTTCAATCTGCAGGTGTCTTTAGATGTAAAATGAGTCTCTTGTAGGCAGCATATAGATGGGTCTTGTTTTTTATTCATTCTTTCACTATATGTCTTTTGATTATAATGTTTAGTGCATTTACATTCAAAGTAATTATAGATAGATATTGCCATTTTATTACCTGTTTTGTAGTTGTTTCTCAAGATTTTTGCTGCTCTTTTCTTGTCTTTCACTCTTTCATGTTTTTATGGGTTTTTTACTGATATATTTGGATTTCTTTCTCTTTATTGTTTGCATATTTATTAGTGTTTTTTGATTTGTGGCTACCATTAAGTTTGTATATACCATCTTCTGTATATGGCAGTCTATGTTAAGTTGTTGTTCATTTTAGTTTGAATCCATTATTTACTCCTCTCCTCCCCACATATTACATATATGGTGTCATATTTTACGTCCTTCTATTTTGTGAGTTACTTGATTTACACTTTCCCAAAATTACTCATTGTTACTGTTTTTGCATTTTCTGCCTTCATACTGTCACTTTTGGTCTCTCCTTAGCACACAGAATGCCCTTTAGTATTTCTTGCAGAGCTAGTTTATTGGTCATTAACTCCTTTAGTTTTTCTTTGTCCGGGACACTCTTTATTTCTCCTTCTATTCTGAATGATAGTCTTGCTGGATTGATTATTCTTGACTGCAGATTTTTTCCCATTTAGCACTTTGAATATGTTATGCCCATCTTTTCTGGCTTGGAAAGTTTCTGCTAAAAACTATCCTGATAACCTTAAGGGGTTTCCCTTTTATGTATCTGTCTTCTTTTGTGGTTTTGCTTTAAAAATTTTTTCCTTTATTGTTATATTTTGCCATTTTAATTACTGTATGTCTAGGTGTGGCTCTGCTTTTGTTGATTTTGTTTGCAATTGTCTGGATATTTGTTTCCTTCTCTAGATTTGGGAAGTGCTGCAATTTTTTTCTTCAAGTAAATTTTCTTTCCTTTTTCTCTTTTTTTCTTTTGGAACTCTTGTATTATATATGTTATCATGTTTGATGAAGTTACTGAGTTCTCTAAGTCTAATCCTTTTTTATAGTTCTTTTTTCTTTCTTTTGTTTAGCTTTATTTCTTTCCATCACTGTGTCTTTTAAATTTTTTTTAAATGTTTGTTTATTTTATTTATTTTTTTTTCAACGTTTATTTATTTTTGGGACAGAGAGAGACAGAGCATGAACGGGGAGGTGCAGAGAGAGAGGGAGACACAGAATCGGAAACAGGCTCCAGGCTCCGAGCTGTCAGCCCAGAGCCCGACGCGGGGCTCGAACTCACGGACCGCGAGATCGTGACCCGGCTGAAGTCGGACGCTTAACCGACTGCGCCACCCAGGCGCCCCAATGTTTGTTTATTTTTGAGAGAGAGAGAGAGAGAGAGAGCATGAGCATGGAAGGGGCAGACACACACACACACACACACACACACACACACACACACACACACAGAATTCAAGCAGGCTCCAGGCTCTGAGCTGTCAGCACAGAGTCTGATTAGGGTCTCAAACTCAAGAACTGTGAGATCATGACCTGAGCCAAAGTTGGACACTTAACCAACTGAGCTATCCAGGTGCCCCATCTTTTCATTACTCTGTCTTCCAGGTCATTAATTCATTCTGCTTCTTCCAGCCTACTGATCATTTCACTTAGTGTATTTCTTAGTTTGTTTATTGAGCCCTTTTCTATGCTATTTTATACCTCATCTTGGTGTTAGTTGTCTCACTCATGTCTTTCACTCTTTTTTCAAGTCCAGCAAGTATCTTTATGATCATTACTTTAAATTCTCTGTTAGGAATTTTACTTATATTTGTTTCCTTTAGATATCTGGCATTTTCCTTGTCCTATTCTTTTATCTGGGAAAAATTCCTTTGCCTTTAATTTTTTCTAAGTCTCTATGCCTGCTTCTGTGTGTTAGGAAAGTCAGCTATTTCTCCTGCTCATGAGGGTAATGGCCTTATGAAACAGAAGTCCTACAGTGTAGTGTCCCTTTTCCCTAGGGCCTGCTGCTGTTCTGCTATTGAGGTCCTGGCCATTTTTTCTTTCAGGTTACTTGTATGCTGAGACTCTCTTTGCCAGTTGCGGGCAGTGTTTGGTCCCTGGCCTGAATGTGGTGAATTTTTAAAAATTTTTTAAAAATGTTTACTTATTTTTGAGAGAGAGAGAGAGAGAGAGAGAGAGAGAGAGAGAGAGAGAGAGAACAAGCAGGAAAGGGGCAGTGAAAGCTGGAAATACAGAATTCAAAGCAGGTTCCAGGCTCTGTACTGTCAGCACAGAGCCCAACATGGGGCTCAAACTCACAAACCATGAGATCATGACCTGAGCCAAACTTGGACGCTTAACCAACTGAGCCACCAGGTGACCCATGAATGTGGTGAATTTTAATTAGGTGTGCACTGGTCTGCTTGTGAAATGAGGCTTCTTGCCATTGGCGCTGCAACTTACTACTAAACTCCTGGATTGGAGATGTGGTGTGAGCAGGGATTTGGGCCAGTCTTCTGTGGGAGGGTGCGCACTGCACTGGGACTGAGGCAAGTGTGACTGGGAAGAGGGGACAGGGCTTGCTGTAAGCAGATTAGGTAATGAGTGTCAGTGCTGCACTGTTTCCCACAGATGGTCCTGTGTTTACACTGAGGGGCAGGGGAGGGGAAATGGCACCTGCCAGTTTCTATGTTCCTAGAGGTGTCTCTCCATGAATGCTGCCTCTCCAGGACATGTTCCAAGATGAGAAAATAACCTCCCACTTTTTACCTCAGATGTTTTTCATATTGTTGTTTCCACACTATATGTCTGTGGCATGTTTGCACTACCTTCTCTCCTAGAGTAGTCACAATGCCTTTGGACTCTTCCTGAGCCACACTCAGCAACCTTTAGAACTCCAGGCTTTAAGCCCCACTGGTTGCAAGAACTCATGAAATTCAGCCACTCTTGCTTTCCAACCCAATTTCTATGGGGAATGTCTTCCCTGTGTGATCCCCTGTGTGCTAGTATGTTTCCTGCACGTCTCTGTGACCATGAGTCCCTTCCCACCACAGTGGCCATGATCGATTTCTCTCTCAAACCACATCTCTGCACTTCCTATCTTCTTCTATGTGGCCTCTTCTCTACCTTTAGTTGTGGAGTTTGTTCTGAAAGTCTTCACATAGACTTTGGGGGTATTTAGGATAATTTTGGTAGTTATCTAGTTGTATTCATAGGACAAGGGGAGGCTAGAGACCTTCTACTGCACCACCATCTTTTCTTTCTTCTGACATATACTTATTACACCATATATATTTATATACTACATATATACTTATTTAATTATGACACTCTAAATTGTTACCAATTTATCAACATTTGCCAAATGAGTATACATATGTTTATATATATATTTCTTTTATCATATCTGATTATATATTTATAAGAGAATCCTATAACTTATATAAAATTTACTTAGTATAGTATAATATAAATTTCATGATTTCTACATCGGTTAAGAACATATTTCTGATTCTTATTGATAATTTCTTTTTTGAAAAATTGTACCAGTTTGTATCCCCACCTACAATGTATAGGTATCTTCTGTACTCTTGATTTTTCTCTCCTACATTTTAAACCTTTTGATTTTCTTTAGTCTCATTTTTTCACTATTTTTCTAAATAAGCCTTTATTTTTTAAGACCAATTGTAGACTTACAACAAAATTCAGAGGGACGTGTAGTGATGTCCCATATACTTCCTGTCTCCATACCTGCATAGACATTATTAACATCATTCACCATAATGGTACATTTTTTACCAGAAATCTGCATTGACTCAAGTCATAGTTTACCCTAGGATTTATTCTAGGTTTGTATATTCTGTGGGTTTGGACTATGTGTAAGGATATATATCCACCATTATATAATCATAGAGTATTTTCTCTGCTATATAACAAGCCTCTATGCTCCACCTATTGTTATTATTATTATTATTGTTGTTGTTGTTGTTGTTATTTATTTATTATCTCACCCATAACTTCAGGAAACCACTGATCTTTTTACTGTCTCCATGTTTCCCTAGTGTAAAAAGTTGTATAGCTAAAATACAGTATATAGAATTGTCATCTTGATTTCCTTCACTTAGTAATATAAATTGAAGTTTCCTTCATGTATTTTCATGACTTGATAGTTCATTTCTTTTTAGTTCTTATTAATATTCCATTGTCTGGATGTGTTATTTTCTTTATCCATTCACCTACTGGAGGACATTTTAATTGCTTCCCTGTTTTGGTATTGTCAGTGTTCTCAATTTTTGCCATTCTACTAAAATGTACAGTGGTATGTCATTGTTTTAATTTTTATTTCCCTAAAAACATATTATGTGGAACAATTTGTGTATGCTTATTTGCCACCCAAAAATGTTTTTTTGGTATCTGATAAGGTCTTTGGCTCATTTTGTATTTGGGTTATTTGTTTTCTTATTATTGAGTTCTTTAAAAGGTCTTTGTATTTTTGGATAACAGTTTTCATCAAATGTGTCTCTGGAAATATTTTCTTCCACTATGTGGTTTGTCTGTTAATTATCTTGGTGTCATTATTCACAGAGCAGAAGTTTTTAATTAATCAAGTCCATATTATTAATTGTTTCTTCATGGGTTGTGTCTTTAGTATTATATCTAAAAAGGCATCACCATACCCAATATTATCTACACTTTCTCCTGTTATTTTCTAGGATTTTTATAGTTTGCCTTTTACATCTATATCTCTGACCTACTTACAGATAATTTTTATGAAGGGTCAAAGATGTATGTCTAGACTTATTTTCTTGCATGTGGATGTCCAGTTGTTCTAGCACCATTTGTAGAAGAGACTATTTTTATTGTTTCGTTTCTGCTTCTTGTCAAAGATCAGTTGACTATGCTTATCGAGGTCCATTTCTGGATTCCACTGATATGGTATTTCACCAATACCATAATAACCCTATTGCTGTAGTTTATACTAAACCTTGAAGTCAGGTGGTGTCAGTCTTCCAATTCCATGCTTCCTCAATATTGTGTTGGCTATTCTGGGTCTTTTGCCTCTCATCATAAACTTCTGGATCAGTTTGCTTATAACCACAAACTGGCTTGCTGTGATTTAATTGGGATTACATTAAATCTATAGATTAAGTTGGGAGGAACCAATATCTTGAGAATATATGGTCTTCCAATCCATAAACATGGATTTTTCTCTCCATTTATTCAGTTCTTTGATTTCATTCACCAGAGTTTCGTAATTTTCTTTGCGTAGCTCTCTACATATCTTGGTAGATTTATGCCTAAGTACTTCAGGTTTTTCGATGCAATTGTAACTTGTATTTTGCTTTTATTTTCATATTTCACTTATTAATTGCTGGTAAATAGGAAAGCAGTTAACTCCTGTATATTAACCTTGTTTCCTGAAACCTTGCTATAATGTCTCCTCAGTTTTAGCTGTTTTTTTCTTTTAGATTTTTCTGTAGATGTTCATGTCTTCTGTGAACAAAAACAGCTTTATGTCTTTTTCCTCACTTTGTATTCCTTTTAATTCCTTTTCTAATTCCTTTTAATGTCTTATTGCATTAACAAGGACTTACAGTATGACATTGAAAAGGAGTGGTGAGAGGGGATGTTCTTGTTTTGTTCCTGATCTTACTGGGAAATCTTCAAGTTTCTCACCATTAAATATAATGTTAGCTGTAGGGTTTTGTAGATATGCTTTATCAATTCAAGGAGGTTCCCCTCTATTTTGAGTAACCTGAGAGCTTTTGTCATGAAAGCTCTGTGATGGATATTGTCAAATGACTTTCCTGCATCCAATGATAGAGTCATATAAGTTTTCTTTTTTAGTCTGTTAATATTATGAGTTACATTAATTGCTTTCTCATGTGAAACCAGTCTTGCATATCTGAGATAAGTCCCACTTGGCCATGGTGCATAATTGTTTTTATACTTGCTGAGATTTGATTTGCTAATATTTTATTGAGATTTTTTTCTATAATTGTGAGATATTGGTATATAGTTTTCTTATCTTTATCTAGTTTAGATAGAAGGTAATGCTGGCCTCAAAAATTGGGTTAGGAAGCATTCCCTCAGTTTCTATCTTCAAAAAAGATTATGTAGAGAATTGGTACAATTCTTCCTTAAATATTTGGTAGAATTAGTGAACCCATCAGTGGATGGTACTTTCTCTTTTAAAAGGTTTTAATTATTGATTAAATTGTTTAACATATATAGGACTATTAAGATCATCTATTCTTTTCTGAGTTTTGGCAGTTTTGTTTTTTTTAAGAAATTGGTCTGTTTTACTTAGGGTATCAAATCTGTGGGCATAGAGTTGTTCATAGTATTCCTTTTCTGTTCTTTTAATTTCCATGGAGTTTTCAGTTGTTTTCTCTTTCATTTTGGATATTGCTAATTTGTGTTTTCTCTTTTTTCTTTCTTATTTAACCTGGATAGAGGCTTACTGATTTTATTCATCTTTTCAAAGAACTAGCTCTTGGTTTTGTTGATTTCTCTCTATTGATTTCCTGTTTTCAATTTCATTGATTTCTATTTTAATTCTTATTGTTTCTTTGCCTTTCATTTTCTAGTTTCCTAAGGTGTAAAAGTAAAATATTCATTTTAGAAGTTCACTTCTAATATTTGCATTCAATCCTATACATTTTCCTCTAAGTCCTGTATTCACTACATTCCACACATTTTGATAAGTTGTTTTCATTTTCATTTAGTAAAAACATTTTAAAATTTAACTTGGGATTTCTTCTTCAATTCATTTGTTTTTAGAATTATACCGTTTAATCCTTATGTGTTTGGAGATTTTCCATTTAACATTCTGCTATTGATTTCTAGTAATTCCATTGTGGTCTGAGAATAGGCATTATAGAATTTATATTATTTTAAATTTGCTAAGGAATATTTCAGTCTGTGGTATATTTTGAATATTTCATGAGAGCTTCAAAAGAATGTGTATTCTGCTTTTCTGGGATGAAATAGTCTATAGATGTCAATTCAATCCAGTTAATTGATGGTGATGTTGAGTCCAATTATGTGCTTACTGGTTTTCTGCCTGCTGGATCTATCCATTTCTCATAGAGAGGTGTTGAAGTCTCCATCTATGATTGTTCATTCATCTATTTATCTTTGTGGTTCTATCAGTATTTTTGTCACATTATTTGATGCTCTGCTCTTAGGTGTTTACATGTTAAAAATTATTATATCTTCTTGGAGAATTAACGTCTTTATCATTTTGTAATGCCCTACATTATCCCTGATAACTTTCTTTACTTTGAGGTCTGCTCTGTCTGAAATTAATAAAGCTACTCCTGTTTTCTTTTGAATAATGTTAGCATGATATGTTTTTCTCAATTTATTTACTCTATATGGGCTTTTATATTTAAATTATTTTTTTTTTGTAAATAACATATAGTTGGGGTATTTCTGATCCACTCTATCTCTGTCTTTTAATTGGTGCATTTAAACCACTGACATTCAATGTGATTACTGATATAGCTGGGTTAATATGTACCAAATTTATTAGTGCTTTCTTTTTGTTGCTTTTGTTCTTTGTTACTATTTTTGTCTTCTGCTATTTTTTCTACCTTTTCTGATTTTAATTGAATGTTGTAAATGATTCAATTTTTTCTTCTTTCTTAGCATATCGGTTTTGCCTCTTGTATTTCTTAAATGTTTTTTTAGTGGTTGCCTTAGAATTTGCAGTATAGATTTACAACTAATCCAAGTTGCCTTTTAAATAACATTGTACCACTTCATGTGTAGTTTGAGTCTCTTATAATAACAAAATGATCCTAATTCCTGTCTCCTATCTCTTGTGTAATTGCTATCATTCATTTCACTTATGTGTAAACATGCATAAGCCTGTTAGTAAACACAAATATACAAGATACATACATAAGCATACCTGATAAAAATGTTGCTATTATTGTTTTGAATACTTTCTTGTTCAATTATGAATAAGAAAAATACAAGTTTTTAATTTACCTTTACTTATTCCTTCTTCAATGTTCTTTATTAAAATGTAAGTTTCTGATATGTATCATTATTATATATTATTTCTCTGAAGAACTTCTGTTTCTTGCAAGGCAGATCTACTGGGAATAAAGTCCCTCAATTTTTGTTTGAGACAGTTTTTGTTTCTCCTTCATTTTGAAGTATAATTTTACAGGGGACATAATACTAGGTTGGTGTTCTTATTTTTTTCTTTCAAGACTTTAAATATTCACTTTACTCTTTTTCTTGCTTGTTTGGTTTCCGAGGAAAAGTCAGGTGTAATTCTTATCTTTGTTCCTACACAGGTAAGGTATTTTTTTTGCTCTGGCCTCTTTCAAGAATTGTCTTTATTTTTGATTTTATATAGTTTAAAGATGAGATGCCTCAGTACAGTGTTTTTGTATTTATCCTGCTTGGTGTTCTTTGAGATTCCTGAGTCTGAGATTTGGTGTTGGACGTTCATTTGGGAAAATTCTCAGTCATAATTGCTTCATTATCTCTTCTCCTTTGGCATTCACATCCATGTATATTACATCTTTATTAGTTGTCCCATAGTCCCTGGATATTCTTTTCTTCTTTTTTTTTCTATTTTTTGTTCTCTTTGATTTTTAATTTTCAAGGATTCTAATGATCTGTTCTCTACTTTAGAGATTCTTTCTTCAGGTGTGTCCAGTCTACTAATGGATCTATCAAAGGCATTTTTTTTGTTAGGTTATAGTGTTTTCTTTCTCTCCAACAGTCCCCCCTCCACCTTTGGGATTTTCATCTCTCTGCTTACATTGTAAATCTGTTCTTACATGCTGACTACTTTCTCCTTTAGAGCCTTAGCATATTAATCATAGTGGTTTTAAATTCCAACATGGTGGGAGCTCATAGAGCTTGGCTGGCTGAGATTTAAGAAAGAAATGTTTTGGTTGAGAAGCAGCAAAACAGATCAGGAAAACCAGGTCTCCTTTGAAATGTCAAGACTGAAGACAGCCTGAACTTGCCTGTGGATCAGCATGTTTTCCCCCTATGTAAATGCTTAATTTAAAGTAATAAAACAATCCCCTTCCTATGACATATACACTGCCCCTGTCATGTATGCCTGTGCATCACTACCCTGATTGTATTGTTCCCCTGATAATCTATGAGGGTGCTTCGTTCCTGTATTTGAAACCACACATTCTTTTCCTCTGCACCCCTTGAAATGTACTGATAAGATCCTCAATAAAAACTGGAGATGAGTTTTGCTCGGGGCCATCACCACTTGGCCCCCTCGCCCTCTCCTTTCTGTGAGTAATCGGTCATCCGCCACCCGAGTGTTTGTGGATCAAACCCAGCACAGCATCCCTGCCATGTCTCATTCTGATAATTGTTCTGTCTTTTAATTTTTTTTTTTTGCCTTTTGGTATGCCTTGTCATTTTTTCTTGATAGCCAGACATGATCTAGTGGGTGAAAGGAATTGTTATAAGTGGGTCTCTAGTAATGTAGATGTGAGATGTGAAGAGAGGTGAAGCATTCCTTAGTTCTCTATTATGGTTTCAGTCTTTTAGTGTCCTATGCCTCTGGTTTGTAAACTTCACAAGTGTTTCTCAGTTTTTTCCTTCCCACTTAGGTGAGTGAGATGACTAGAACTGGCTGAAGTTGGGTATTTCCTTTCCACAGGTCAGTTAGATTCTGATAATACCCCAACAGGTTAGGCTCTGGTTAACTAGTTTCCATTGAGAATAGGTTTGTCAAGAACAGAGTGCTCTGGCATATTTCAAAATGATTCCTTTCCCCCTCCTCCTGCTAGAAGAATGAGGGAATTTTTTAAATATAACATATGCTGCAGGAATCTGGTTGACCTCCTGAAAGTATATCTCAGTATTATAGAGCAACCATATGACTGGATTCTCTAATTTTGTTGTTGTTGTTGTTGCTTGTTTGCTTTTTTTTTTTTTTAACTCTCAAGCATTGTCCATACTGAATCTCCAGCACTTTGTCAATTACAGTTCAGGTTTTCCTACAATACCACTGAATTCCACAGTGGTCTCATGAGTCTCTGCTCTGGCAAGTCACAACTCCTTGTATTTGCTTGTCTCTCCAGTTTTGTGGGGTTCAGTGGTTTGCCCTGTGTCCTTCCCTGTCTTATTGTTGCAAGAAGAGTTGCTGATTTTTGTCTGTTCAGCTTTTTACTTTTTATTATGATAGAGGGGCAACTTCCAAGCTCATTAAATGTGAAAATAAACTGCTTTTCACTTACTTTTTATATTAGCACATTAACTTTCTTGAGTTTCCTAAGTTTAAAAAACAGTTTAAAAAATCTGCAAACTTTATTTCTTTGGGGAAGCGGGTATAAAACTATTTTCTATGTATTCATTGCCAAACTACTTGAATGAGTCAACTATATCCACTTCATCACTTACCATTATTCAATGCAGTCTACTATCTACCCTAGCACATCATTGAAATAGCATTTAAGATCACTAATGACCTCCTAATTGCCAAATCAGTGGCATATTTTCAGTATTCATCTTATTTAATCTTTCCAGTTCAAGAGATAATGGTGCCTCTCTCTTCTTGAAATTCTCTGTTGTTTTAGTGACACATTGTCTCTAATCCACACTTTTATTCAAGGTTCCATATTCAAGATGTCAATTTTCCACTAGCCCTTTAACTGGAAGTCTTAGAATATTTTAAACTCAACAGAATATCAAAACAACTATATGATAGCCTGTTTCCATAATAATTTCTCACCCTTACATATTTTCCACCTTTTATATTCTTCTGCATTTAAAGATAAAATTTGTTAGCCTCTGCCTGGTTCATTGCCCTTCCCAGTCCTCTCTTGCTAGAACTAGAGTTACTGTCTCTTCCCACCTGCAAATTCAGCCATATTCTTCTTTGTAAACTAATTCTAATTAAGGCGAGAAAACAATCAGTAGCCTCAGGAAACATATTTAGGAAGTCCAAATTAAGTTGATTTCTCAAATCTGTGATTTAGTGACATAGTCATCCCTATACTTATGATTTTCTGTTAATCCCTGTCTGTTGGTCTTGGTCTATAAAAGTGGTCATCTATTATTGTCAACCTTATTAGGTGTTTTCCAGCCTTTTCTCCAAGAGCCTCTTCTATTTCATTCTTCCATTTCCAATCCATTCTTCACAGATAATTTCTAAATCATAAACTCTGTGACATTATTCATATATTTTAAAAATCTTTATGTAGTTCCCTATTGCTTATTGTTACATTGTCATATGATTAAGAACCTTAACAATTTAATAGACTCCTGTATCCACCCAGTAGTCTCACTCCATAGGACAGCTCCCCAGACGTCTAACATACAGTAGTCACTTTCTATATTTTGCTGGTTTGAATGTTTATAACCCTTGTAGTAGGCATTTCTGGGAACACAATATTAATAAAAAATCATTCTCCTGCAAAGTTCCTGATACAATAGGTAGAGTTGGCTTATGATCAACGTTAATGACAGATAAATTTAAAGAAATATCAATTTATAGACAGCCATAAGAATAGCCTCTCATTCAAGATCTTGCAGATCTTATGTCAGCACTATGTTGGACAAGCCCTGGTAAATGAAAATTCGGTAGGGATGTCATTGGTCCAATGCGAAGCAACTTTAGAGTTCTGAGGTATAAGCACTGATATTTAAAATGTAGAGTAAGAGCAAGTATAAAGGTATACAGTAAGTCCATGTCTAAATATAGAGTTGACATCAGGTAAGAAATCCATGGAGGATTCTGGGTCAGCCAGTGGAGGTAATATTACTCTAGGTATAGGGAGAGAAGGCATTGATAATGGGAAACAGGTGTAACTTGCCAAGGAAAGGCAGAATATTATCCACAAATTAAAAATAGGAAGCAGAGTAATGACCTAATTAGTTGGAAAAGCACTGTTATGACAGAAAAAGAGTAGATTGGATGAAACTATGGGCAAGGGATTGTGATTCAATTTAACCTTTGCAAATTTTCAAGTCCATGGGATAGGGAGGAAATCTAATGAGAATTGCTACAGTCAGCTTTGTAGGAGATTAACGGCTAGAACCTAATGTATAAAAATGGGCTTGTTCTAGACACTACTTTTTCCTTGAAGGAATCCCAACTTCTTACTAAATAGTCAAATCTCTTAGTTTGTGAAAACTAAAAAAGTTTATAACACTGAGTTTTCTATCAAATAAACCTGCAAACAAACTGAATCTAATTATGTCCTAATTAAGTCCTAAATTGTATGGTCTTGAAGTAAATATATATATGCACTTAAAACATGTTCTTTAGTAATCAAATTTGCATAAATATATTTTTCTCAAAATTTTAAAACTATTGCCTGGAAGTTTCTAATTTTATGATAGTTGCTTGCTTTATGTTTACCATTGCCAAAAAATAATCTATTGAGTTTGATTCTATCTAAACAAACATGATGAGTATTCTAAAAGAATTAAGTCATGGACTGTTTGAGGCAAAAAGTGATCTGTTAAATCGAGAGAAATTTTACCGCACACTTTACAAAATACTGTGTTATCCTTTCCAAGGACAGGGATCAAGTCTCCTTCAAAGGCTAAAATTTTAAACACATAAAGTTTATCTCCTGAAACATCCTTTGAAGATTCCTTACTTAAAATGGAATAATCGAACTTCTCATTGTTACTCTAGTACTGACCATGGCTACTGAAAGTATATTTACATCTTTTAGAAACCACATGGATAAGTAAATAATATGTTTGGGACTTCCAGTTATAACATAATTGGATATTTGTTCAATAATATACTATCCTTTTGTATTCTAAAGTTATGAACAACTGGAAATGGTTAGAAATGTATTGTCATATTATATATAATATATATATCACCGATTTAAAACAATTATTATTTATTTATTTATTTATTATTTTTATTTTTTAATTCACATGCAAGTTAGCATATAGTGCAATGATTTCAGGAGTAGATTCCAGTGATTTGTCCCCTATGTATAACCCTATTGCTCATCCAAACAAGTGTCTTCCTTAATGCACCTCATCCATTTGGCCAATACCACCACCCAACACTTCTCCAGCAACCCTCAGTTTGTTCATTGTATTTAAGAGTCTCTTATGTTTTCTTGCCCTCCTTTTTTTTATATAATTTTTGCTTTTCTTCCATTACGTGCATATGTTTGGATCTTAAATTCCACATATGAGTGAAATCACGTGATATTTGTCTTTCTCTAACTAATTTCACTTAGCATAATACCCTCTAGTTCCTTCCACATAGTTGCAAATGGCAAGATTTCATTTTTTTTTGATTGCCAAGTAATACTCCATTGTATATATACCACATCTTCTTTATCCATTCATCTGTTGATGGACATCTGGGCTCTTTTCATATTTTGGCTATCGTTGATAGTACTTCTATAAACATTGGGGTACATGTGCCCCTTCAACACAGCACACTTGTGTTTCTTGGACACATACCTAGCAGTGCCATTGCTGGCTTGTAGGGTAGTTCTATTTTTAATTTTTTGAGGAACTCCACACTGTTTTTCAGAGTGGCTGCACCAGTTTGCATTCCTACAAGTGGTGTAAAAGAGATCCTCTATCTCTGCATCTTTGCCAACATCTGTTGTTGCCTGAGTTGTTCAGTTTAGCCCTTCTGACTGGTGTGAGGTGGTAATTCATTACGCTTTTGATTTGTATTTCCCAGATGATGGGTGATGTTGAGCATTTTCTCATGTGTCTGTTAGCCATCTGGATGTATTCTTTGAAGAAGTGTCTATTCATGTCTTTTGCCCATTTCTTCACTGGATTATTTGTTTTTTGGGTGTTGAGTTTGATAAGTTCTTTATAGATCTTGGATATAAACCCTTTACCTGATATGACCTTTGCAAATATCTTCTCCCATTCCGCCGGTTGCCTTTTAGTTTTTCTTATCGTTTCCTTTGCTGTCAGAAGTTTTTCATTTTGATGAGGTCCCACTAGTTCATTTTTGCTTTTGTTTCCCTTGCCTCCAGAGATGTGTTGAGTAAGAAGTTGCTGCAACTGAGGTCAAAGAGGTTTTTACCCGCTTTCTTCTCTAGGATTATGATGGCTACCTGTCTTATGGTTAGGTCTTTCATCCGTTTTGAGTTTATTTTTGTGTATGGTGTAAGAAAGTGGTCCAGGTTCATTTTGCCACATGTCGCTGACCAGTTCTCCCACCATTTGCTAAAGAGACTGTCTTTATTCCATTGGATATTCTTTCCTGCTTTGTCAAAGATTAGTTGGCCATACGTTTGTGGGTCCATTTCTGGGCTCTCTATTCTGTTCCCTTGATCTGAGTGTCTGTTCTTGCGCCAGTACCATACTGTCTTGATAGTTACAGCTTTGTAGCATAGCTTGAAGTCTGGGATTGTGATACCTCCAGCTTTGATTTTTCTTTTTCAGGATTACTTTGACTATTCAGGGTCTTTTCTGGTTCCATACAACTTTTAGGATTGTTTGCTCTAGCTCTGTGAAGAATGCTGGTGTTATTTTGATAGGGTTTGCATTGAATATGTAGATTGCTTTGGGTAGTATAAACATTTTAACAATATTTGTTCTTCAAGCCATGGGCATGTAATGTTTTTCCATCTTTTTGTGTCTTCTTCAATTTCTTTTACAAGCTTTCTATAGTTTTCAGTGTGTAGATTTTTTACCTCTTTGGTTGGGTTTATCCTAGGTATTTTATGGTTTTTGGTGTAATTGTAAATGGGATAGATTCCTTGATTTCTCTTTTTGTTGCTTCATTATTGGTGTGTAGGAATGCAACAAATTTATGTGCATTTATTTTATATCCTCCGACTTTGCTGAATTCATGAATCAGTTCTAGCAGTTATTTGGTGGAACCTTTTGGGTTTTCCATGTAGAGTATCATTCATCTGCGAAGAGTGAAAGTTTGATTTCCTCCTTGCTGATTCCTTTTATTCCTTTGTGTTGTCTGATTGCTGAGGCTAGGACTTCCAATACTATGTTGAATAAAGGTGGCGACAGTGGACATCCCTGTCATGTTCCTGTCATGTTCCTGACCTTAGGAGGAAAGCTCTCAGTTTTTCCCCATTGAGGATGATATGAGTGCTGGGTATTTCATATATGGCCTTTGTTATCTTGAGATATGATCCTTCTATCCCTACTTTCTTGAGGGTTTTTTTTTTCAAGAAAGGATGCTGTATTTTGTCAAATGCTTTCTCTGCATCTATTGAGAGGATCATATGGTTCTTGTCCTTTCTTTCATTGGTGTGATGTATCACACTGATGTTTTTGCAGACATTGAACCAGCCCTGAATCCCAGGTATAAACCCACTTGGTTGTGGTGAATATTCTTTAAATGCATTTTTGGATCCAATTGGCTAATATCTTGTTTCGGATTTTTGCGTCCTTGTTCATCAGGGAAATTGATCTGTATTTCTCCTTTTATTGTGATCTTTATCTGGTTTTGGAATCAAGGTAATGCTGGCTTCATAGAATGAGTTTGGAAGTTTTCCTTCTCGTTCTATTTTTTGTAACAGCTTCAAAAGAATAGGTGTTTACTCTTCTTTATATGTTTGGTAGAATTCCCCTGGAAAGCCATCCCAACTCTGGACTCTTGTTTGTTGGCAGATTTTTTAATTTTAATTTGATTTCTTTACTAGTTATGGATCTGTTCAAATTTTCTATTTCTTCCTGTTTCAGTTTTGGTCATTTATATATTTCTAGGAATTTGTCCATTTCTTCCAGATTGCCCAATTTATTGGCATATAATTGCTCCTAACATTCTCTTATTATTGTTTTTATTTATGCAGTGTGGTTTCTGATCTCCTCTCTTTAATTCTTGATTTTATTTATTTGTGTCCTTTCCATTTTCTTTTTGATCAAATTGGCTAGGAGTTTATCAGTTTTGTTAATTCTTTCAAAGAACCAGCTCCTGGTTTCATGGATCTGTCCTACTGTTTTGTTGTTGTTGTTGTTGTTGTTGTTGTTGTTGTTTATAGCATTGATTTCTGCTCTAATCTTTATTATTTCCCCTCTTATTCTGGTTTTGGTTTTATTTCCTGTTCTTTTCCGAGTTCTTTAAGGTGTAAGTTTTAGGTTCTGTATCTGAGATCTTTCTTCCTTATTTAGGAAGGCCTTGGTTACTATCTACTTCCTTCTTATGATGTCTTTGCTGCACAACCAGAGGTTTTGGGTTGTGTTTTCATTTTCATTGGCTTCCACATACTTTTTAATTTACTCTTTACTTTCTTAGTTAGCCCATTCATTCTTCAGTTGGATGTTCTTTGGTCTCCAAGTATTTGTTGTCTTTCCAAATTTTTTCTTGTAGTTGATTTCAAGTTACATAGTGTTGTGGTCTGAAAATAGGCACGGTATGATCTCCATCTTTCTGTACTTGTTGAGAGCTGATTTGTGTCCCAGTATGTGATCTATTCTGGAGAATTTTCCATGTGCAGTCAAGAACAATGTGTATGCTGCTGTTTTATGATGAAATTTTCTGAATATATCTGTTAAGTCCATCTGGTCCAGTGTGCCATTCGAAGCCTTTGTTTCCTTATTGATTTTCTGTTTAAATGATATGTCTATGGCTATAAGTGGGGTATTGAAGTTTCCTACTGTCGTGGTATTATTATCAATGAGTTTATTTATGTTTGTGATTAATTGATTTACATATTTATGTGCTTCCACTTTGGGAGCATAAATTTTACAATAGTTAGATCTTCTTGGTGGATAGACCCCTAAATTATGATATAATGCTCTTCTTTATCTCTTATTACAGTCTTTATTTTAAAATCTAGATTGTCTGATAGAAGTATGGCTACTCCAGCTTTCTTTTGGCAACCATTAGTATGATAGATGGTTCTCCATCCCCTTACTTTCAATCTGAAGGTGTCTTTAGGTCTAAAATGGGTCTCTTATCAATAGCATATAGATGGATTTTGTTTTCTTATGCATTATGTTACCCTACATCTTTTGATTTGGAGCATTTAGTCCATTGACATTTAGAGTGAGCACTGAAATATATGAATTTATTGCCATTATGTTGCCTGTAGAGTTGGAATTTCTGGTGGCATTCTCTGGTACTTTCTAGTCATTGTTGTTTTTGGTCTTTTTGTTTTGTTTCATCTTTTCTCCTCTCAGAGAGTCCCACTTAAAATTTCTTGCATTGCTGGTTTAGTAGTCATGAACTCCTTTAATTTCTGTTTGTCTGGGAAACTTTTTCTCTCTCCTTTTATTATGAATGACAGCCTTGCTGGATAAAGAATTCTTAGCTGCATATTTTTCTGATGTAGCACATTGAATATATCCTGCCATTCCTTTCTGGCTGCCAAGTTTCTGTGGACAGGTCTGCTGCGAACCTGATCTGTCTTCCATTGTAGGTTAAGGACTTTTTTTTTTTTCCTTGGTTGCTTTCACGATCCTTTCCTCGTGGGCTTGTGTCTTTTGTGGATTTGACTATGATATTTACCTTGTTGATGGTCTGTTTTTGTTGAATCTAATGGAGGTTCTCTGTGCTTTCTGAATTTTGATGTCTGTGTCTTTCCCCAGGTTAGGAAAGTTTTCAGCTATGATTTGCTCACATAACCCTTCTACCCCTTGTTGTCTCTTCCTTTTCTGGGACCTCTATGATTCAGATGTTATTCCCTTTTACTGAGTCACTGAGTTCTCTAATTCTTATATCAAGCTCTTTTGCCTTAGGTTCCCTCTTTTTTCCTGCTTCATTATTCTCCATAAGTTTGTCCTCTATATCTGCTTTACTGCTCTGCTACATCCATCCTTACTTCCATAGCATCCATTCTAGATTGCATCACAGTTATAGCATTTTTAATTTTGTCCTGACTAGATTTTTCTTCTTTTAACTCTGCAGAAAAGGATTCTATGCTTTTCTCAACCCCAGCTAGTATTTTTATTATCATGATTCTATATTCTTGTCCAGATATCCTGCTTGTGTCTGTGTTGAGTAAGCCCTGACTGTCATTTCTTCCTATTCTTTCTTTTAGGATGAATTCCTTCATTTCAGTTGAAGGGAAAAATATACTTAATAAAATAAAAAAATAGTAAAAATTTAAAAAATTAAAAACAACACAAAAAAATCAAGTAAAGGATGCTAGATCCTGGGTGTGTTTTGGTCTGGTTGTTGAAAGAAGCTTGACAGAATAGAGAAAAAAGGGAAAGAAACAAAAAGAAAAAAAGGGGGGGGGAGTAAGGGAAAATGTTTGCAAATTAAAAAAATGAATGCAACAAAATAGGATGAAATGAAATGATGAAAGTAAAGTAAAATTGAAAAAAATTACAAAAAAGTAAAAAATAGAGTAGAAAAAATTAAAGAAAAATCTTTTTTATATAAACAGAAAATAAAAATAATTTTTTCTCTTTCTGTATTCAATAATAAGAAAAGGAAAGAAAAAGAAAAAAGTTGATTAGATAGACCAGTGACGAGAATGAAATATGATTGAAATTACATCCAGTTTCTCCTAGGAGTCAAACTGTGAAGCACTTTATAGTTCGTAAACTAAGCAGGTGGAGAGACTCATGGTGCTCATCTAGAGTGCAGTCTGCTCAGTTGGGCAGGGCTTGGTGTAATGGCTCTATTCTCCACTAGATGGCGTTGCTTAGCTCACTGCGGTGGATCCTTTGTGGTGTATGCTCTTGGGCCGGAGAAGTGAAATGGCGTCACCCAACTCTGTGCTCTTGAAGACCGGCAATCAAGCACCCCTCCTTTGTCACCAACTTCCGTCCATTTCCTGCTACCAAACTGTCTCTGACCAAGCTATCAGCCTGCCAGGTGGCACCTTCTTCCCGAGTTTTATCTCACATGGGGTTGTGTTTCGAAACCCCTCTCTTCTGAGGGCTCTGCAGCTTTGACCCACTCAGACCCTCAGGGTCTCGCTGAGCAGTGGCTGGGTGCTTGTCTGCCCCCAGGAATGTTCCTGTGACTCTCCTGCTGAGGATGCCCGGAGACTGCAGGTCGGGTGCCAACCCATCCCTAAAAAGTTGTGTGATCGTGTAGCAGCATTGTTTCAGAGATTATGGTAAATCACGACACATATCTGGCACGAGGCTTCACCCTTAATGTCCTTGTTTCAACACCAGTGAAAAGTGGCTCTTCTCCGGGGGTCTGCTGGGACCTTTGCCTGTGGCGAAGGGTAACTGCCACTCCCCATGTGGCCTGGGGACACTTCGGACCTTGCTGTCTGCTCCTAGAGATTCGCCCTTCCCAGCAGAGCACCACCAGGTACTGAGCTGTGCTCCCCTGTTATTTAGAATCTTAATGGAATTTAAACCCTCTCCTTTCTCCCTTTTTCATTCAGTCCCTTTGCATGTGTTTCCACTCTATTTCTTTCTCTCCAGCTGCTTTCAATGGGGAGTGCTTTTCCTGTGCTCTCCGCCCTCTCTCTTCTCTCTCTCCACGGCTTTTCTCACTCCCAATTCACCTCTCCGTGCCACGTACCTGCCGAGTTCTGTGGTTCAGGTTGTGCAGATTATTGTGTTAATCCTCAGGTAAGTTTCCTAGGTGTGCAAGATGGTTTGGTGTTGATCTAGCTGCATTTCAGGAAAGAGAGAGGCAAAAAAACCTTCCATGCTGCTCTGCCATCTTGGCCCCTCCCTCAAGTCACTGAGTTTTAAGACTCCTAGACTGAGGTACACTTGCACTATATAGAGACAATTGTATTAGGAGAAGTGTGACTTTTCACTAGGTAAAAATTTCAACCTATATTTATTCTATGCGTCCAGCATAAAAGAAAGGCACTGTTAAAGCAAATATGTGTTTAATAGCAACAGAATCAAAATACAGAATACTATATTACCACTTAACAAATTTCCTCTGTAAAATTTTCTTAATATGTAGAGACTTAAGTTCTATTGTACAGGAGAGGTATTGGTTTAAGATTAAAAACAAAAGCAAACATTTCTGTAGAAAGAATTGCTTCAGATTCTAGTAGGCTTTACCAAGAGAGTATATCCAATGAAGTGTTTTGCATCAACTAAAATAAAGTTTAGAAAAGCACATACATATTTAATACACAAGGTTTTATTAATTCGACAATTATAACATATATCAACAAACTCATTAATTAATGGTTATGAATATCAGATCCTGAAAATTGCTGATAAACCAACACATTCCAAAGAATATTTTTTTAACTACAGGTTTAATATATTTTGTATTTGAAATCATTACTAAAATTAACTTTTACAGTTAGCACCTTATGAAGAAATAGAAAATTTGAACAAACCCATAACCAGTAAAGAAATTGAATTAGTAATCAAAACTCTCCCAACAAACAAGAGTCCAGGGCCAGATGGCTTTCCAGGGGAATTCTAAAATACCACTCTATAATTGTACACATAGCACTTTCTCATATATTACTTAACTTATATCTAATTTCAATTTTGTACCTAAAGTAAAATCTTAATTCAGCTCAATGTTTTTTGTTCTGGTTATAGATAGTATCCTAAGGGACGGAATTGTACACAGCATTAGTTTAATTTCAGTGTTATTTTAAAAGAGATCCAAGAAAAGTACACGTCATAATCAATCAGAGATAAACTAGAAAAGCATGAATTATGTGACTCTGAGTTCCTCACTACTTGTCTAAAGTCATTGTGCCAAATACGAACAACCAAATATGTAGCTAAGTACAACTTGTTATTCAACCTGATTTAAAATTGCTTAAAAATGAGTTAAGGATATAAGATTGTGAACAGAAATAATGTATTATAGTGTTTTTTAAACACTATAATAAAGTTTTTTAAACTTTTTGGAGTATTGGATGAATACTATCCATGGATAAAATATAAAAAGGAAAAATTACTATAAGATGACAACCTGGATGTTTTTCGTCTTTAAGCCCACAGGGATTCTAGTTCCAGTCCTCACTAATTCACTCTCTCATCATATTTCTTAGCATATTGTACTGCCTCTTTTGTCCAGACTTTGAGAAGTAGCAGAGATGTGTATTGATAGGACAAAAATAAACATAAGGACACATAGATGATTTTTTAATGTACAAATCACAGAGCATTTCAAAATACCTAGTTATTAGCTAAGGAAGGACAATAAAAACACGATTTCCTGCATAACTAGAGGTAATGCTGGGAAATTAGTAATTATTAGTTAACACAATGCAAGTTGTAGTATAGCTATAATCATCTAGTTTCCCCTCTATGGCCTATAAATTCTCCAGCACTGTTGGATCTTCTGGATTGAGTGATGGAAAATCAATATTTCTGTTCTGTTCAGAGCAGAGAGCAAACTCTTTTGTTCAGTGTTTCTTAAACACACACACACACACACACACACACACACAACCAGTTATCTTATTAAAGTAGAATTCATTTTCTCTCTATTTTTATGGAGTGAGTATATTAAAAAAAGACATTTTCATGACTAGGATAATGTCTGGCAACATATTTTACTCATTTTTTCAAAGCTAGCTGTCTAGGCTGAAACATAGTTTTTGAGGGGAGGAAAGTGACTTATAGGTGGGATGACTGCATTATTTGGGGACGGATGAAATAAATATTGGAAAAATATGAAAATAGTGTACAGATATATGCCCACTTCTTAACATAAGAGCCTATTGTGTAAAATATTTCATTAAAACCCTAAATCCAGAATTGGAATTTTCAATTTTTAAGCCACTTATTGACAATTCATTGCCTTCAGAGTGTCTCAGTCTCTGTGACTAGTAAATGCTAAAAGGAAAAGTTTTTCCAATATTTTTTAATTAAAATTTGAATTTAAATTTTATTCAAATTAAATAAAATTTGAATATTCTTATATGGAAGTATTTCTATATAAACATTTAAAGATATACCTGTTTTCTTAAATAAAATAAATTTCCTTAGTGTCGCAGATTTGAAGTGACTAATCACTGAAATGTAGTCACAGACATTTCCAAAATGTATGCCATGTTTCTTGAAATAGAAAGTGTTAAAACATCCAGTTTCTCATTGACTTGGGGGTTGTAGAAGGGGGTGAGGTGGCCACGTAAATTATAGATTTTTATATTGCACATAAATTGATTAAGCAAAAACTAAGTGTGTTAGTCTCCTGGGGTTTCCCTAACAAAGTACCACAAACTGGGTTTGTTTAGAACAAAGGAAATTTATTCTCTTGGTTCTGGAGGCTGGAAGTCCAGAATGAAGGTGCTGTCACTTTCTGAAGCTTTAGAGGAGGATGATTACTTGTCTCATCCTACCTTCTGGTAGTTGCAGGCAATTCTTGCTCTTTTTTTGGCTTGTAGATGCATCACTCCACACTCTCTCTGTCTTCACATAGTTGTCTCCATTGTGCATGTGTCTTTGTGTCTTTTTTCCCCTTAGAACGATAGCAGACAGCAGTCATATTGGTAAGGGCCCACCTTACTCCAGTAGAAACCTCATGTTAACTGAAATAATTACATATGCAATGGCTTTATTTCCAATAAGTTTTTATTCTGAGATTCCAGGAAAAATATGAAGTTTTGGTGCATATGGCTCAACCCAGCACTAAACAATGTTTATCATTCTTTTTTATAACTCTCATTCTTAGGAAAAAGACATTGAAGATTAAATATCAAGAGATTTCACCTCTACTTTCAAGTTACAGTAAGTCTATTTGTCCTAAAATTTATTGAAATGTTAAATATTGAGATGGCACCTTATTTAATACGGTTTGAACAATGTGTAAAATCACTGATATAAATGGATAGAGCCATTTACTGTAATTGCCTTTATATGTTTGATAAAAGAGAAATACCATTTCAGCAAAAGGATAGATGGAGTGTTAATGGGATTAATCAGTGTGCTGATGTGAATGGTAGCTTAAGTAGAACTGCCCTAAAGCAATAGACACTTAAAAAGCAGCTATTTGGAAAAAAAAAAATCTCATTTTTCAAGAATTCATGCAAGGTATTATTAAGGTTAAGAAATTCAGTTATATGTCAAGGTAACTATCATTACTCTTTCATTATTTAATAAATATTTATTAAGTATCAACTATGTATTTGGCTCCATATAGGTACTATGCAGTACAGAAGAAGTAAAAATAGGATTTATATTTCCAGTCCAAAACCTTAAGGAAACTTTTGTAGCCTGGAATTTCCAGTGATAGCAACCTGACTTATAAAGGATTATAATGCCTCCATAGTCCTTTTTGAAACATTTTAAAATCATACCTTATGAATTGTATATGAAAACCTAAAATATAAAAACTCAGTGGAAAGTAGCATGTCACTCAGTCCCACAATTTTAATTAGGTCTGTTAGTTCACAAGCAGAATAATATTTATAAATGCCTAATAATTTCATATTGAATTACTATAAAATTTTGAAGTGCACCGTACTGTGTTCTTCTGTCTTTGTTCCAAATATACTTGTCAGAACGTTGAGAACAATTTCTCACTGTCATGAAAATACACTTGCTATTTAATTCCAATAGTTCTCCCTGGGGGAGTTTAAATTTCAGTCTGTATTTGTGTCAACTAAGTGGTCATGCAATTGTTTAAGAGGTCAGCAGATTTCCTTTATTTTATTTTTTTAATTAAAAATTTTTATTTTATGTTAATTCCAGTGTAGTTAACCTATAGTGTTATATTAGCTTCAGGTGTACAATATAGTGATTCAGCAATTCTATAGGTTACTCAGTGCTCATTGTCATAAGTGTAGTCTTAATCTCCATCAATTACTTCATCCATTCCTCCACTGACCTTCCTCTGGTAACCATCAGTTTGATCTCTAGAGTTAAGAGTCTGTTGTAGGTTTGTCTCTTTTCTTCTTTGTTCATTTGTTTTTTAAATGCCACATATGAGTTAAATCATATTGTATTTTTCTTTCTATGATTAACTTTTTCACTTAGCATTATACTATCTAGATCCATCTATGTTGTTGCAAATGGCAAAATTTCATTATTTTTTTATGGCCAAGAAATGTTTCATTGTGTGTGTGTGTGTGTGTGTGTGTGTGTGTGTGTGTGTGCATCACATCTTCTTTAGCCATTCATCTATTGATGGATACTTGGGATGCTTCCAGAATTTGGCTATTGTAATTAATGCTGCCTAACATAGGGTGCATATATTTTTTCAATAAGTGTTTTTGTATTCTTTGGGTAAATACTCAGTAGGGCAATGGTAATTCTATTTTTAACTTCTTAAAAAAAAATGTTTATTTTTGAGAGAGAGAGACAGAGAGAGAGAGAGAGAGAGAATGCATGGGGGAGGGGCAGAGAGCAAAGGAGACACAAAATCCGAGCTGACAGCACAGATCCTGATGCAGGGCTCCAACTCACAAACCATGAGATCATGACCTGAGCCAAAGTCGAACACTTAACTGACTGAGCCGCCCAGGTGCCCCTCTATTTTTAACTTTTTAAAAAAAATTTTTTTTTCAATGTTTATTTATTTTTGGGACAGAGAGAGACAGAGCATGAACGGTGGAGGGGCAGAGAGAGAGGGAGACACAGAATCAGAAACAGGCTCCAGGCTCTGAGCCATCAGCCCAGAGCCTGACGCGGGGCTCGAACTCACGGACTGCGAGATCGTGACCTGGTTGAAGTCGGAGGCTTAACCGACTGCGCCACCCAGGAGCCCCTATTTTTAACTTTTTGAGGAAACTCTATACTTATTTTCCACAGTGGTTGCACCAGTTTGCATTCCCACCAACAGTGCACGAGAGTTCCGTTTTCTCCATATCGTGCCAACACCTATTGTTGTGTTTTTTATTTTAGCCATTCTGACAGGTGTGAGGTGATATCTTATTGTGTTTTTAATTTGCTTTCCCATGAAGATTAGTATTGTTAAGAATCTTTCCATGTGTTATTGACCATCTGTCTTTAGAGAAATGTATGTTTATGTCTTCTGCCCATTTTTTAATTGGATTATTTTTTTGGTGTTTATTTATATAAGTTATTTATATATGTATATGTATATTAAGTTTTTATTTAAATCATAGTTAATTAACATATAGTGTAATATTGGTTTCAAGAGTAGAATTTAGTGATTCATCACTTACAGTTAACACCCACTGCTTATCACAACCAGTGCCCTCCTTAATGTCCATCTCCTCTCCAGGAACGCTTAGTTTATTCTCTATAGTGAAAAGTCTCTTATAGTTTTCTTCCCTCTCTTTTTATTCCCTCCCCCTGTGTTCATCTGTTTTGTTTCTTAAATTCCACATGAGTGAAACCATCAGGTATTTGTTTTTCTCTGACTTATTTTATCATAATACAGTCTAGCTCGATCTATGTTGTTGCAAATGGCAAGATTTTGTTCTTTTTGATGGCTGAAAAATATTTCATAGTAGATATATACACCACATCTTATTTATCCATTCATCAGTCCATGGATGTTTTGGCTCTTTTTATAATATGGCTATTGTTGGTAATGCTGTTATAAATATCAGGGTGCTTGTATTCTTTCTAGTCAATATTTTTGTATCCTTTGGGCAAATGCCTAGCAGTGCAATTGATGGTTTAGAGTAGTTCTATTTTTACCTTTTGAGTAACCTCCTTACTGTTTTTTGGAGTGGCTGTACCAGTTTTTATTCCCACCAAAAGTGTAAGCATCCTTGCCAACATCTGTTGTTTCCTATATTGTTAATTTTAGCCATTCTGACAGGTGTGAGTTGGTATCTCATCATGGTTTTGATTTGTATCTCCCTGATGATGAGTGGTGTTGAGCATCTTTCATGTGTTCATTAGTCATCTGTGTGTCTTCTTTGGAAAAATGTCTATTCATGTCTTCTGCCCATTTCTTAACTGAATGGTTTGTTTTTGTGTGTTGAGTTTTACAAGTTCTTTATAGATGTCCATGTGATGTGTCATTTGTAAATATCTTCTGCCATTCTGTCGGTTGCCTTTTTTTGTTGATTATTTGCTTTTCTGTGCAGGAACTTTTAATTTTGATGTAGTCCCAATAGTTTATTTTTCCTTTGTTTCTCTTGCCTCAGAAGACACATCAAGAAAAATATTACAATGGCCAGTATCAGAGAAATTATTTACTTTCTGTGCTTTCTTCTGGATTTTTTTGTGGTTTCAGGTCTCACATTTGGGTCCTGAATCCACTTTGAATTCATTTTTGTAAATGGTGTAAGAAAGTGAGGTCAGCAGGTTTTCCAATATTTTAGGATATTTCCTTTAGTGAAGAAAAACTTTTTGGAAGTTTATTGGTTGTTTCACATCTTCACACTATTGTTTAGCAAGTTGCTGCTCTAGTCCTTCGACTTGAAAGTATGAACAATTTTGCTAATGTGACATATTTTAGAAAGTTTGAAGAGAATTTGGGTTCAAATATTCAAACAACAGAATAACGAAATCTTTTCTTCTTTCACATAATTTGAAGTGACATCCATACAAATAGCATTGTGTTCAGTAATAAGATAGTTCATTTGTATATAAATTGACCAGAACTATAGGAAAATTAATTTTTTACAAATTCACACTCAAGAAATATTGTCAGATCCTTCATTTGTCATAATACTTTATTCAAAGGAGAATAAATTACAGAATACCAGTTTAACTTTAATGGTAATTAACATATTTGTTAAGTTACTCATCCAATAAGTATTTGAGTGCCCATTCTGATGCATTCATTGTTCTGCACACTTGAGATATATCAGTGAAAAAGAGACCAAAAAATATTGTATTCAAGGATCTTACCTTCCAGTATCAGTGAGAATGAGCAATACATGTCCTGAATAAGTAAAATTAGGAAACTTATAAAAAGGTTCTAAGTGTTATGGGAAAATAACAAGAAGAGTAAGGTAAGGGGAATAAGGCATGGCAGCTGTGGGGATGTTTGTTTTATTAAATAGAGTGGTCTGGATAGATTGCACTGTAAATTTGAAACTTTAGCACAAACTTGGAACTCCATGAAGGCCCAGAGCATTCCACGTAAAACAAATAGAGTACTGCCTGGATGGCTCAGTCAGTTAAGCGCCCAACTTTGGCTGGGGTCATGATCTCGTGGATAGTGGGTTCTATCCCCGTGTTGGGCTCTGTGCTGACAGCCTGGAGCCTTAAGCCTGCTTTGGATTCTGTGTCTCCCCAACAACTTGGAGACTTGAGCCTGCTTTGGATCCTGTATCTCTCTGCCCCTCCCCTGCTCATGCTCTGTCTCTCAAAAATGAATAAAAATTAAAAAAATTTAAAAAACAACAACAACAAAATAGAGCAAAAGCATCAAGCAGGGTATTTTAGTTCAGCTAGGTGATCATTGTGGCTGGGATTTAATAAAGGAGGGATGGAAGAACAATAGGGAGGAGGTTAGAAAAAAGAAAGGAAAGCCAGATCAAATAGGGCCTTCTAGGTAAGCCATGTTAAAGACATTGCTTTTACTTTAAGGGAAATTGAGAAACATTTTAAGCAAATGACTGACTTGATCTTGTTCATGGTTTTGTATTTTTTATTTTTTAATGTTTCATTTATTTTTGACACAGAGAGAGAGCATGAGTGGGGAAGGGGCGGAGAGAGAGGGAGACCCAGAATCTGAAGCAGGCTCCAGGCTCTGAGCTGTCAGCACAGAGCCCAACGTGGGGCTTGAACCCACAAACTGTGAGATCATGACCTGAGCTGAAGTTGGATGCTTAACCGACGGAGCCACCCAGGTGCCCCTGATCTTGCTCATGTTTTAAGAAGATAATAATTATTTCTGTCTTACTAGAGAAGAGTAAGGATAGAAGAAAGAAAAGCTGGAGGTTATTTTACTAATTCTACTGAGACCAGAATTAGTTTCAGTAGATACAGTAGATCTAGTTCTATCTATAGTTATATAGTTCTATCTATAGTAGTGGTAGATATAGTAATATGTGGTTGGCTTGTGGTTATACTTTGAAGGTAGAGCTAACTAGATTCCCCTACACACTGGGTGTTGGTTGTGAGGAGAAGAGAAGAGCGTAGGATGCTGGTAAAATTTTGGCATAAGTAATTGTATTGACGGATTTGGTATCAACTGAGATGGGAAAACTGTGGGGCAGTAGGCTTCATAGTTTAAATTTCAAAGTTTAAATTCAAAAGAGAAGGCTGGGAAGGTGACTTTTTAAAAAGAACCCACAACAAAAAATCACAGAAGCAAATAAACATTTCTGAACATAAAGTGTATCGAAATCTTTGAAAATGTTTAACTATTTGTGTTTCCTGTGGCTGCTGTAATATATTATCACAAACTTGATGGCTTTAAATAACAGAAAATTATTCTCTCACAGTTCTGGATACCAGAATTCCAACATCAGTTTCTGAATCTATATCAAGGCAAGCTCTCTCTCTGGAGGCTAGTGGATGCTTTGTTCCTTGTTTCTTTCAGCTTATCATGCTTTGCCTGAGGCTCCATCATTTAGATGTCTGCCTCCATGGTCACATTGCCTCATCTTTTTTTGTCTCTCTCAAATCTCCCTCTGCTTCCCTTACAGATAGGTATATATGATTGTATTTAGGGCTCAAAATAATAAAACACGATAACTTCCCATCTTAAGATAGTAGACCTTAACATCTGCAAAGACACTTTTACAAATAAACTAACATTTCCAGGACTTAATGTCATTTGGGGAGTCATTAGTCTGCCACAAATGGCCAAAGAATGAGTGTAAAAGACCTGGATAAAATAATGAACACTTACTGTGTCTTTTATTGTTCATAGCTTTATGGAGGTATAATTGAAATATAATCTGCTCATATATTGTATATAGTTTGATGAGTTTTGACATATTTATACATCAATGAAAACATTACCACTATCAAGGTAATAAACATTTGCATCACCCTGAAAAGTTTTGTTGTTTCCCCTGTGTAATGTATCTGACATGCCCTGTTCAAACTGAATAGTTTGATGTGATTATAGATTATTTTGAATTTTACAGAATTTTTAAAAAATGGAATTATGCAATGCATGTTCTTTTTTGGGAGATCTGGATTCATGTTGTGTATATCAATGTTTTATTCCTTTGTATCACTGAGTAGTATTCCATTATATAAACATAAAACAATATTTTTATATTTCATTTTTAAATTAATATTTGGTTTGTTTCCAATTTTTGCCTATTGGAAGTAAGGATGCTATGAATATTCACCTAATGGCATTCCTTAGATATATGCTTTTATTTCTCTTGGGTAACTACCTAGGAGTCATATGCTAGGTCATATACTAACTTTTATATTTAATGGTTTTTATTTTAGAATAGTTTAGATTTCTGGAAAATATGACAGAGTAGAGAGGATTCCTGTGTTCACTTCATTTAGTTTTCTTTATTGCTCATGTAATACATAACTATGGTACACTTGTCACAAAGAATGAAAAGGAATATATGTTGTTATTTACTAAAGTAAAGGCTTTATTCTAATTTCCTTGGTTTTTATCTAATGTCTTATTCTGTTCCAGAATTCTATCCAGGCTACCACATTACATTTAGTTATCACTCTCCTTAATCTTTTCTAGAATGTGACAGTTTTTTGGACTTTTTGTTTTTCATGTTCTTCACAGTCTTGAGGCTTATTGGTCAGGTATTTTGTAGAATGTCTTTTAATTTGGATTTGTCTAGTGTTTTGCTTGTGATTACACAGGAGCTATGGCTTGGGTAAAATACCACATCACTAAAGGTCCATTCTCATCATATTCATATCTATGATATATGCTCTCAATTCACTTTAGCACTAATAATGTTAAGTTTGGTCAAATGACTGAGGCAGTGTTTGTCAGGTTCCTGTACTACACAGTTACTTTTTTCCTCATGTGGTAATGTTTAAAGAAACTATTAAATTTTTTCAAAGGGATTGTAACATATTATATTTCCTCTATGACAGTTTCAGTTCCTCCACCTCTTTGTCAGCACTTTGCATGGTCAAGCTTTGAAATTTGTGCATTCTGGTGGGTATACGGTCGCTTTTCATTGTAGTCCTCATTTGCATTTTATTTGTATTTCCCTAATGACAAATGGTGAGTAGCTCTCTCCATTTGCATATTTGCCATCCTCAGATCTTTGGGAATTTTTTTTCAAATCTTTTGTTCATTTTGAAATTAGTCTGTCATTTGATAACTGAGTTATAAGCCTTCTTTATATTCAGGATATAAGTTGTTTATCAGATAGATATGTCTTAAAATATTTTGTCTAATTTTATGTTTTAACTTTTATTTTACATTAACTTAGCATTTGAAGAGCAGAAATTTTTAATTTTGATCAAGATCAGTTCATAAAATTTCCTTTTACGCTTTATGTATGTACTATTGTATCAGAAATGTTTTGCCTAGGGGCACCTAGGCGGCTCATTTGGTTGAGCATCCAACTTCAGCTCAGGTCATGATCTTGTGGTTCATGAGTTTGGGCCTGCGTCAGGCTCTGTGCTGACAGCAGAGAGGCTGGGGCCTGCTTTATATTCTGTGTCTCCCTCTCTCTGCCCCTCCTCCACTCATGCTCTGTTTCTCTCTCTCTCTCAAAATGAATAAACATTAAAAAATTTAAGAAAAAGGAAATGTTTGCCTAAAATCACCAAGTTTTTTCATGTTTTCTTTTAGAAGTTTAATAGTTTTAGCACTTATATTAAGTCTGTGATACGTAAGAAGTTAATTATTACACAATATGTAAGTAAAGAGTTGAGGTTCTTTGTTTAACATTAGATTTCCAATTTCCCTCTTTTTCTTATAATATGGTCCTTTTTGGACATAATTTATTAAAATTTGTCTTTGCTACCTTTAAAAAGTTATTATACCAGTTGTCTATGTATCAATTTTCAGACTTGTGATTTTGTCCCATTTTTCTGTATGTCTCTTTTTTTGAGGTTTATTTATTTTTGAGCGAGAGAGTGACAGAGCACGAGTGGGGCAGGAGTAGAGAGAGAGGCAGACACAGAACACGAAGCAGGCTTCAGGCTCTCAGCTGTCAGCACAGAACCTGATGATGGGCTTGAACTCAGAAACCACAAGATCATGACCTGAACTGAAGTCAGATGCTTAACCTACTGAGCCACCCAGGAGCCCCTCTATATGTCTATTTTTAAACAAATACTGTATTCTGTTGAGTATTGTACTTTTATATTATCTTAAAATTAGTTATTATAATTCCTCCAACTTATTTTTTTCCAAAATTAAATAGTCTGTCACTCAGAAGTATAATAATTGCAATGTCTGACAGGCAATACAAAATTATAGACGTTCAAGAAAGGAGGAAAATATAACACACAACAAAGAGGAAGATATATAATAAAAACAGACCCAGAATAATACACTTGATAGGATTAGTACACATGGATGTTAAATATGTATGAATATCCTTATATCAAGAAGGAAGCATAAATCTTAAGCATGACAAATATATATGAAAGATAGAAGAAAGGCTCAAATTAAACTTCTAGAGATGCCCAGTACACTGCATTAGATGTAAAATATACTGGGTGGGACTATCAGCAGCTAAAATACCACAAAAGAGATTACTATACCAAACAACAGACTTTAAACATAAAACATAAATATATTAAAGCACACATATAAGTGAACAGAAATTAGTGAATCATGAGACATCAAGCCCTGCAGCTTCTCTCAGGGACAATTTTCTTGTGCTACTTGTCCAATATCTGAAAGCTGTTGCTTCCTATATTCGTCCTATATATTATTGTTTAAGACTGAAACGTAAATCTGGCTCCCCAGCATTACATCATGGACAGGAGTGGAAATTTAGAACCTATTGATTCTGACCAAAGTTCTTAGTATTTGGCTTTTACCTTATTTCTTATGAACAAGCCTATACTCTATCCCTCAGCTAATTTCAGTTCTGTCCCTTCAGGCCAAAGTTCCTCCTTTGTACTCTAGCTACTTCAAAGATAGGAAGGAGACTGCTTTTTGTCTAGTCGATGGTCCTATGCTCAGTCTCTGCTAACCACTTCCAGAATGCTCTGAAAGCAAAATGCCTCTTGGACTTCACTAACATATGTCAATTTCCCGGTATCATTCCTTTCTCACGTCAGCTCATGGACTTAGCTCAGTCTGTAAGTCACCCTAATCTCCTCCAGTTGTATGAGGTGTGTATTATGAAATATAAATTACAAAGGAAAATAATTTGTTCACAAAGATACCAATTTTAAAAGATGTTTACCATTTAGGGGATTCCATATCCTCTGAATTTGAATTTTTTTTAAACTATAAATAGTCTGTTTGGAGACATAGAGAGCAATTTATAGTTAGGCCTTGATTTATGAATAGAAGAAATATGGAGTGTGGTTTTGTGCATATTCAGAATGTTTTTGTGCCCAAAACTGTTTCCTCAAATCTCAGAAATTGGTAATAAAAATGTTATTAATATATTCATTTGAAAGAAATAGACTTTAGTCTTAAAAAGTATTTTACTTACATTTTACAAGTAATAAACAAATACACTTTGAAAGGGATAGGAACATAAGCCTCACCGATGATCATGTTGGCAGAAATTATTTGTTTTGTTTACTTTTTAGTAGTTACTGAAAATTATGTGTAAGAGTACATAGGAAAGGAATAGGGAGATCTTCCAGAATAACGGAAGGGAAAAAAGAGGCACTTACATGCACAGGGGCTAAAGATAAACTACCAATTTTATAACTTTATCTGAAGCTGACCCTCAAGGCAGCAGAAATTAATGTTGTGTTCCGTAGCCATGTGACTGAATTCATCTACAGTGACCATTAAAGGGGCCACTGACAAATGCTACAGACAACCCATAACTTATCTAGCTAGTTATCAGCATTACTAACATCCCTCTTAAGAAAAAATGAACAGTTTGTTCTAAGAATAAGCAGATATTTAAGATGTTTTCTGTCTGTGCAGAGTTCTATTCCAGTTTTTATTTTAGCTGTGGCTGTTTTTTTATTTTTAAATACTGTTTGCATGATTTTTAATTTTTATTTATTGATGTATCATTGATATACAATGTTTCAGGAGTACAAGAGAGTGATTTGATAATTCTGCACATTAGGCATGCTCACCATGATAAGTGTAGTTACTCTCTGTCACTCTGTACTCTTATTAACACATTACTAACTATATTTCCTGTGCTATATATTCATCGGCATGACTTACTTATTTTACAACTGAAAGTTTGCACCTCTTAATACCCTTCATCTATTTCACAGATCCCAACCACCACTACTAGTTTTGATCTCTGTATTTATTAGTCTGTTTCTGTTTGGTTGTTTTTATCCAAAAAGCAAGTAAAATCATGTGATATTTGTCCTTCTCTGACTATTTCACTTAGCATAATAATCTGTAGGTCCATCCGTATTGTCATAAATGGCAAAAGTTCATTCTTTTCTTTGTGGCTGAGTAAAATTTATCATGCATACACATCCTGACTTACCCATTCATCTATCAATAGACACTTAGGTCACCAATGTATCTTGGCTATTGTCAATTATGTTGCAATAATCATAGGAGTCCACATATTGTTTAGAATTATTTTTTTAATTTTCTTCAGATAAGAACCCAGCAGTAAAATGACCGATTAATATAGTATTTCCATTTTTAATTCTTTGTGGTGCTTTCATGTTCTTTTCCATAGTGGCTGTACCAATTTACATTTTACCAACAGCATATGAAGGTTCCCTTTTCTCCACATCATCGCTAAATCTTATTTCTTTTTTTAAAAAAATTCTTGGGGCGCCTGGGTGGCGCAGTCGGTTAAGCGTCCGACTTCAGCCAGGTCACGATCTCGCGGTCCGTGAGTTCGAGCCCCGCGTCAGGCTCTGGGCTGATGGCTCAGAGCCTGGAGCCTGTTTCCGATTCTGTGTCTCCCTCTCTCTCTGCCCCTCCCCCATTCATGCTCTGTCTCTCTCTGTCCCAAAAATAAATAAACGTTGAAAAAAAAATTAAAAAAAAAATTCTTGTTATTTCTTTTCTTTTGACACTAGCCATTATAACTGATGTGAGGTGATATTTCACTATGGTATTGATTTGCATTTCCTCACTGATAAGCGATGTTGAGCGTCTTTTCATGTGTCTGTTGGTCATCTGTATGTCTTCTTTGGAAAAATATCTATTCAGGCCCTCTGCCCATTTTTAGTTAGATTACTTGAGTTTTTTTGAGTGTTGGGTTGTATGAGTTCTTTATATACTTTGGATATTAATTCTTTATCTGTTATCATTTGCAAATATCTTCTCCCATTTAGCAGGTTGTCTTTTTGTTTTGTTGATGGTTTTCTTTACTATGCAAAAGCTTTTCAGTCTGATATAGTTCCAGTTGTTTATTTTTGCTTTTGTTGCCTTTGCCTGAGTAGACATACCAGAAGTATTGCTAAAGTTAGTATCTAAGAGATTACTGCCTATGTTTTCTTCTAGGAATTTTATGGTTTCAGGTCTCAAACTTAGGTCTTTAATCCAATTTAAACTTATTTTTGTCTATGACATAAGAAAGTGGTCCAATTTTGTTCTCATGTATATAACTGTCCAATTTTCCCAGCACTCTTTGTTGAAGAGATTATCTTTTCCTTATTGTACATTCTTGCCTCCTTTGTCATAGATTAATTAACCATGTAGGTGTTTAAATTTATTTCTTGGCTCTCTATCCTGTTCTAATTATCTATGAGTCTATTTTTGTAGCAGTACCATATAGTTTTCATTCCTATAGATTTGTAATATACTTGAAATTGGGGATTGCAATACCTCAACCTTTCTTTTTCTTTCTCAAGATTGCTTTGGCTATTTGGGGTCTTTTGTAGTTCCATACAAATTTTAGGCTTATTTGCTCTAATTCTATGAAAAATGCCATTGTATTTTCATAAGAGTTACACTGAATCTGTAGGTTGTTTTGGAAAGTATGCATATTTTAACAATATTCTTCAATGAGTATGGTATATCTTTCCATTTGTTTGTGTTATCTTCAATTTCTTAAAGTTTAACAGTTTCAGAGTATAAGACTTATGCCTCCTTTTGATGCAATTGTTAATGAGATTTTCTTAATTTCTTTTTCTGCTATTTTATTAATGTACAAATGTAATGGATTTCTGTATGTCAACTTTGTATCCTGCAACTTTACTGAACTCATTTATTAGTTCTAACAGGTTTTTTATTATGTAACCTTCAAATAGTGACAGTTTTACTTCTTATTTACCAATATGGGTGCCTTTTTTATCTTGTCTGATTGCTGAGGCTGGAACTTCCGGAATTATGTCGAATAAAAGTGGCTCAAGTGGACATCCTTGTCTTTTTCCTGAATTTAGAGGAGGAGCTTTCAGTTTTTCACTATTGAGTCTGATATTAGTTGTAGGTTTCTCATATTTGGCCTTTATTATTCTTAGATATGATTTCTCTAAATCCACTTTGAGATTTTTATTTTATTTTATTTTATTATATTTTATTAGTTTTTCCCCATACTCCAATATTCTTATTTATTTATTTATTATATAATTTGTTGTTAAGTTAGCTAACATACACTGTATACAGTGTGCTCTTGGCTTCAGGAGTAGATTCCCGTGATTCATCACTTATATACAACATATGTTCATCCCAACTAGTGCCCTCCTCAATGCTCATCACCCATTTTCCCCTCCCCCTCTCCCCCCACCTTGCTTTAACCATCAGTTTGTTCTCTATGTTTAAGAGTTTCTTATGGTTTGTCTCCCTCTCTGTTTGAAACTATTTTTTCTCCTTCCCTTCCTCCATGGTCTTCTGTTAAGTTTCTCTAGTTCCAACTATGAGTGAAAACATATGAAATCTGTCTTTCTCTGACTGACTTACTTCACTTAGCATAATATGCTCCAGTTCCATCCATGTTGTTGCAAATGGCAATATTTCATTCTTTCTCATTGCCAAGTAGTTTTTCATTGTATATATAAACCATGTCTTCTTTTTCCATTTATCAGTTGATGGACACTTGGGCTTTCCATAATTTGGTTATTATTGATAGTGCTGTTATAAACATTGGGGTACATATGCCCCTATGAATCAGCACTCCTGTATCCATTGGATAAATTCCTAGTAGTGTATTGCTTGGTCATAGGGTAATTCTATTTTCAATTTTTTGAGGAAACTCCACACTGTTTTCCAGAGCAGCTGCACCAGTTGGCATACCCACCAACAGTCCAAGAAGGTGTCTGTTTCTTGTTGAGATTTTTAAAATCATAAATAGATGTTGTATTTTGTCAAATGCTTTTTCTGAATCTATTGAAATGAACATACGGTTTTTAACATTCATTTTGTCAATGTGGCTTATCACATTGACTGATTTGTGGTTATTTAACTATCCTTGCATCCTGGAATAAATCCCACTTGATTATAATGAATGAACATTTTAATAGATTGTTAAATTAGTTTGTTAATATTTTGTTGAGGATTTTTACTGTCTATAATCAGTAGAGATATTGGCTGGTAATTTTCTTTTTGTAGTGACTTTGTCTGACTTTGGTAACAGGGTAATACTGGGTTTGTAGAATGAGTTTGAAAGTTTTCCTTCCTCTTTTATTGTAAGAATAATTCGAGAAGGGTAGATACTTGTTCTTCTTAAATGTTTTGTATAATTCACCTGTGAAGCCATGTGGGCCTGGACTTCTGATTGCTGGGAATTTTTTGATTGTCAGTTCAGTTTAATTATTAGTAACCCATCCATTCAAATTTTCTATTTCTTCCTGACTAAGTTTTGGAAAATTATGTTTCTAAGAGTTTATTCATTCTTTTAGGTTGTCTAATTTGTTGGCATATAATTATTCATTTGAGTCTCTTATAATTCTTTGTATTTCTGTGATGTCAGTTATTACTTCTGTTTTATTTCTGACCTTATTTATTTGTGTATTTTTTTCCCTTCATGAGTCTAGGTAAAGATTTACCAATTTTGTTTTTCTTCAGAGTGGCAGTTTTTGGTTTCATTGAATTTTTTTCTCTTATTCTTTCTCTATTTCATTTAGTTCCACTCTGACTTTTACTATTATCCTTCCTCTTTTAGCTTTGGGCTTTGATTGTTCTTATCTACTTCCTTTAGGTTTAGAATTAGATTATTTATCCTACTTTTTTTGTCTCTTGAGGTAGGTGTGTATCACTATAAACTTCCCTCTTAGAACTTTTTTCCTGTGTCCTCCCAATTTTAAGCCAATGTTTTTCCACTTTCATATTTCTCCAAGTATTTTGATTTCCTCTTTGCCTTCTTCACTGACACTTTAGTCATTTAGTAACATATTGTTTAACCTCCACATATTTGTGTATGTTCTGTTTCTTTCTTTCTTTCTTTCTTTCTTTCTTTCTTAGTTCCATACTGTTGTGGTAAGGAATTATGCTTGATATGATTTCAGTCTTCTTAAATTTGGTGAGATTTGTTTTGTGAATTAACATGTGATCTATCCTAGAGAATGTTCCATGTGTACTTGAGAAGAATGTGGGTTCTTCTGTTTTGCATGGGAAGTTCTGTATATGTCTGTTATGTTCATCTGGTTTAATGTGTCATTTAAGGTCAGTGTTTCCTTATTGAATTTTTTGTCTGGAGAATCATTTGATTGATATCAGTGGAGTGTTAAAATCCCCTACTATTATTGTATCAAAGTCATTTTCTCCCTTTATGTCTCTTAATATTTGCTTTATATATCTAAGTACTGCCCTGTTGGGTGCATAGATATTTGAAATTGCTTTATCGTACTGAATTGATACTTTGATCATTATATTGTGCACTTTTTTGGCTCTCGCTATAATCTTTGTTTTAACATCTATGTTGTTTGATATAAGTAATTCTTTGCCAGCTTTTATTTTCCATTTCTATTTGCATGGAATAATATTTTATCACTTCATTTTCTAATCTGTATGTATCTTTATGTCTGAAGTTAGGTCTCTGTTAGGTTGTAAAGATGGGTCTTCTTTTCATCCATTCAGTCATCCATTCATGTCTTTTCATTGGAACATAGATTACTTACATTTAAACTAATTATTGATAGGTATGTACTTCTTGCCATTTTGTTGTTTCCTGGTTGTTTTTGTGGTTTGTCTTGGTTTATTCTTTTCTTGTTCTTTTCCTATGTGGTTTGATAATTTTCTTTAGTGTTATTCTTGGATTCTTTTCTATTTATTTATTTATTTATTTATTTATTTATTTATTTTTGTGTGTGTATCTATTAAAGCTCTTTGGTTTGTGGTTGCCATGAGGTTCACATAAAACATCGTAAGAATATAGGAGTCTATATTAAGTTGATAGTCACTTAAGTTCAGATACATTCTAAAAGCGCTACATTTTTACTCCCCCGCCTAAGTTATGCGTATATATATATATGATGTAATGTGTTGTAGTCTCTTTATTTGTAAGTTCTCTAATTTTTAACATTTTTTATTTTACTTTTGTCTTTTAACCTTCATATTATCTTTTAAAGTGATTGATATATTACCTTTACTATATGTTTGCTTTTACCCATGAAATATTTTTCTTTCATAATTTTCTTACTTCTGGTATGGCTTTTTATTTTTCTATTTCAGTAAGTCCCTTTTATATTTTTTATATGCCCAGTTTAGGGGTGATAAACTGCTTTATATTTTGTCAGGTGAACTCTCTCTCCTTCAATTCTGCACAATAACTTTGCTGGGTAGAGTATTCTTGGTTGCAATTTTTTTTAATACTTTGAATATATCATTTTACTCCTTTCTGGCCTGAAAAATTTGCTGAAAAACCAGCTACTGGTCTTGCAATTTAGTGGCTTTTCTCTTGCTACTTTTGAGTTTCTCCCTTTACCTTTAATTTTGACATTTTAATTACTATTTGTCTTTGTGTAGACCTTGGCTTTATCTTGTTTGGGTATCTCTATGATTCCTGAACCCAGTTGTCTGCTTCTTTCCTAAGGCTAGGGAAGTTTTCAGCTGTTATTTCCTCAAATAAGTTTTCTACCCTTTATCTCTTTTCCTTCTGGGACCCCCACAGTTCAAATGTTTGTATTCTTTATTTATCAGTGTTTCCTTAATCTATCTTCATATTTTAAAAAAATTATTTATTATTATTATTATTATTGTTATTATTATTTTGCTGTTCAGTTAGGTGATTTCCATTACCCTATCTTCTAGATTGGTTATCTTTCCTTCTACATCCTCTAATCTGCTGTTGATTCCCTGTAGTGTATTCTTCTTTTCCAGCTATTGTATTATTCAAAACTGATTGGCTCTTTTTTATGCTTTCTGTGTTTTTGTTGAAGTCCTCACTTATTTTATTCATTTTTCTTTCTAGTCCAATGGGCATCTTTTTCGCATTACTTTGAACTCTTTATCAGGTATAATGCTTATCTCCATGTTATTTAGTTCCTTTTCTGATGTTTGTTTTGTTCTTTTATTTAGAGCATATTCTTGTCTTCTCACTTTGTTTGATTTCTGTGTCTGTTTCCATGAGTATTGTCCTAGTCTTGAAGGGGAAGTAGCATTTTGTATGAACATCCCCTGTGTAGACTGTGTATGCCTGATAGATTTAGTTGGCCACCTGAGGCTTGCTTACATGGGATTAGGGTTCTGGGGCACTTCACACAGGTAGCACCATGGTAGAGTGGCAGGACCTGGCCAGGTGCTCCTGGGGCTCTCTGTGCAGGGGTTCCCTAGCAAGACAGCTGGAGCAGAAGTGGGTACAGCGGGGGTGTCATGGGTGCTTTTGGCCTCAGTAACCTTGGTTGGATGACTGGATTTGTAGTTGGCATAGGCTTTGGTGTGTCCTTGTGTGCACCACATTTGGGCTGCCTGGTCGGATGGCTCCAACTAAGGTGGGTGTGGACAGGTGTGCTTCTTTGGGTGGATAGCTGAAGCTAGTGTAGGCTAGGGACCCAAGGCTTGCTGAGGCAACAGACCAGCTAGAGCACCAGATCCTGCCTCCATCTGTACTATCACGCTATAGAGGATATGTAAACAATAATATTCACCAACATTTTTGACTTTGGAGAGAGTTCCAGGTGTCAAACATGAAACTGTTTGGTGGATGCTTTAGGGTTAGTTCACTTATAGTTTAGTTTCCTTTTAAACTCTGGCTCCTTTTTTTTCCCTTTCCTGTGCCTCAAGGCAGGCAAATCTGCCTAGATAACACTCAGTGATAACTCTCCCTACTGCATTTGCAGCATTGGGTTGGGGTTTCTATTGTTACTGTGTCTCCATCTCTCCTGCTGTTCTGTGTGGTCCTTGTATCCTTTGTTAAACAGAAGGCATTCAATCATCCCCCAGTTCTTCTTCAGGAGGAATTGCTCTGTGTGTAGGTATAGATTTGGTATGTCCATAGAAGGAGGTAAGTTCAGGGTCTACCTACTCCACCATCTTAGACCCCTCCCTCGATGGCTGGTTATTTTTTAGTAGATGTTTTCATTTCATTGAAAATGCAGATTAAGGACGTTGTTCTCTAAGAAATGAGCACATATTAAGATGGTTTGTCTTGCTTGGTCAAGGACCTTCAAATAAGAATTGAGACGCTTATATAAGGAAGGTATATTGGTCTTACCTATTTCTTATTACTGAAAGGTGCCGGAAAGGAAAGGAGCCTAAAATGATAGCAGTCTCCACCTGCTCCAAATGGTAATCCCATTTTAGTAGAAGACCCAGACTCCCTCGCAGGGCTATTCAGGGAAGCATATGCTTACTTGAATCTGTTCACATCTAAGGAACACAGATTTTTTTGAATGCTATGTGTGGCTGCTAAAGCCACAAATTTGAAATATCTATTTACCTTTTTGCAAAAAAAAAATCTGATTTTATGGCTAAAATTTATATCTGCTGCTGACATAATTTTAGTTATCTAAAGAGACTATAAGAATAAGATGAGAAATAAAAAAGAAAAGGAATTTCCTTATACAAACTAAATATTTCATTCAGAGAGTAAAGTTCCATTTTGTCCATGAATATTTTGCTTACTTAAAACTAGGGCACCTGGATGGTTCAGTCAGTTGAGTAGCCAACATCAGCTCAGGTCATGATCTCGTGGTTTGTGAGTTTGAGCCTGACATGGGGCTCTGTGCTGACAGCTCACAGCCTGGAGCCTGCTTCAGATTCATGTCTCCCTCTTTCTCTGCCCCTCCCAGCTCGAGTCTGTCTCTTTCTGTCTCAAAAATAAATAAACATTTAAAAAATTAAAAAATAACCCTAAAACCTAATTAATTATAACTGCAGACATTTGGAACTTATTACGTATTGGCTTAGATTACACTGTAACTTTTTCTAGTTTTTATTATAAGCTTGAAGACAAATACCTAGAAAACACTTGAGACAGTGACAACAGTGAAGTGGCAGTATTTTGAGGAAGGAGACCTGTGCCCAGGTGACAGACACACTGACTGTAGGCCCAGATACAGACACAGCTCTGTCACTCTGTGGACTAGGCTACAGCCCCATTTGGCTTTGGTCCTGCCACTGGTGCCGTTCACCAAGGGACTGAAGAGTCCACCCATGCCCTGGGTAACAGGCCAAGATCTGGTTCTTGGCTGTGGACCCTAAGCTGACCTGTTACCCAGCTCCAAACCTTCTTAACTTCTGGTTCTGCCAGTCCAAGTCCAGGCAGGAGACACACCTATCCAAGCTCTGAGGCAAGCCTCTGACCTTGGTTCAATCCAATTGCAGATTCTGAAATGGGCCTGTAACTCAGCTCTATTCCCACCCAGTTGTAGTTCTAAAGTGGTCTTGCCTACTCAGAAATTCACAAGGAGACACACTCATCTGAGCCTTTGGAAGTAGGACTGCTGGCTTTGGTCTGAATGGAGATTATAAAGCAGCCCTGTGACTTGGTTCCAGCCCCTCTAAACTGCAGTCTGGGATTAATGCTGCCTATCAAGTTTTCCCCCAGTTTTGAGCTATTCTAGGGACCTAGGGAGAGCCACACCTAACTGGCAAATCTGGTTACATGCATGCTATTAAAATCCACAGATTGGATTAATGGATTAAAAAAAAGTATATAACAATATTTTTTTGTTACAATTTCTTTTTGTTACAACAATACAAGAGACTCATATAAACTTTAAGAACATGTATAGGCTGAAAATCAAGGGATGAATATGGTAATGAAAAGAGAACAAGGGTGGCTACACTTATATCAAATGAAATAGATGTTCAGTCAAAATAAATAAGACAAAGAAGGTAACTATATAATGATAAATAGGTTAATTTATCAAGGGGATAGAACAATTATAAATATAGATGCATACACCATTAAAGCACCTAAATATATTAAACCATTATGAGAACTAAAGAGAGAAATATATTGCAGTACAATAAGAGGTGCCTTCAATATCCCACTTGCATAAATGATTGGATCTTCCCAACAGAAAATCAGTAAGGAAACATTGGACTTCAATGACCCTACAGACCAAATGGACCTATCAGACATATACAGAAAGTCTATTCAACACAGTGGACTACACATTCTTCTCAAGTACATACCAAACATCCTGCAAGATAGACTATATATTGGGCCATAGAAAAAGTCTTAACAAATTTAAGTTGGAAATCATACAAGTATCTTCTCTGTCCACTATGATATAAAGCTATAAGTCAGTAACAGGAAAATTCACAAATAAGGGCAAATTAAACACCACACTTCTAAATAACCAATGTATCAAGGAAGAAATCCAAAGGGAAATAAAAAGTTTTGAGGTAAACAAAAATAAAAATACAAATACCAGATCTTATGATTCAGAAAAAAGCAGATTTATGAAGGAACTTTATAGTGATAAATGCCTATATTAACAAAACTGAAAAACCTCAAATAAAAAAACTAACTCATCCCAAGGATCTAGAAAAGAATAACACACTAAGCCCAAACTTAGCAGAAGGAAGAAATGCAAAAATTAGAGCATAAATATGTGAAATAGATACTAGCAAGACAGTAGAAAAGATGAACAAAATTCAGAGTTGGTTGCTTGAAAAGATAAACGTATCAACAGATCTTTAGCAAGGCTTACAACAAATAAAAGGACAGGATGATAAATGAGAGAGGAGATATTGTAACTGAAACTACAGAAATACAAAGGATTATAAGAGACTACTATGACAATTATATGCCAACAAATTAGAAAACCTAAAAGGTATTGATGCATTCCCAGAAACCTACAACCTTCTATGACTGAATTATGAAAAATAGAAAACCTTAACAGACCAGTAATGAGTAAGAATATTGAAGCAGTAATCAAAAACCTCCCAACAAAGAAAAACCCAGAACAAGTTGCCTTCTAGAGTGAGTTCCCCTAATCACTTAAAGAAAATTTGTCTATCCTTTTCAAACTTTTCCAAAAAATTGAAGATGTATAAATACTCAAAAATTCATTTTATCAGGCCAGCATTACCCTCATATGAAAGCCAGAGAAGGGTATTGCAAAAAAAAAAAAAAAAAAAAAAACAAACCATTACAGGCTAGTATCACTGGTGAACGTAGATAAAAAAATTCTCAACAAAATGCTATTAAACCAAATTCAACAGCATATTAAAAGAATCATACACAGTGATCAAATAGGATTTATCCCTGGGATGCAAGGATGGTTAAATATATACAAAACAATAAACATGATGTGCCACATTAACAGAATAAAGGATAAAAACATATAGTCATCTCAATAGATACAGAAAAAAAAACATTTCACAAAAATCAATATCCACTCATGATAAAAACTGTAAACAAATTAGTATATAAGGGATGTACCTCAACATAATAAATTCTATATATGATGAACCCACAGCTAACATCATAATCAATGGTAAAAAGCTGAAAGTTTTTCCTGTAAGATCAAGAACAAGACAAAGGTGCCTAATTTCACCATTTCTATTCAATAGAAGTTTAGAAATCATAGCCAGAGAAATTTCACAAGAAAAGAAATAAAAGGTATCTAATTAGAAAGGAAGAAGTTAAATTTGTCTCCTTTTGTAGATGATATATTCTTATATATAAAAAACACTAAAGGCACCACTAAAGAATGGTCAAAATGAAAATAAATTTGTTAAAGTTTCAGGATATAAAATCAATATATAAAATCAGTTGCATTTCTATACACAACGAACAATTAAAAAAGAAATTAGGAAAATAACCCCTTTTACAATTGCATTAAAAATAATAGAATACGGAGGGAGAGATTTAACCAAGAATGTGAAAGATCTCTTCACTGAAAATTTTTAAATATTGATGAAAGAAGTTGAAAGACTCAAACAAATGAGAAAATATTCTGTGTTCATGGATTGAAAGTATTAGTGTTGGTAAAACATTCACACGACCCAAAGCAATCTACACATTCAATGCAATCCCTATCAAAATTTAAATGGCATTTTTCATGTAAATAGAAAAATATCCTAAAATTAATATGGAACCACACACACACAAAAATCTCAAGTAGCCAAAGCAATCTTGATAAACATGAAGAAAACTGGAGGCATCATACTTCCTGATTTTCAAACTATTACAAAGCTATAGTAGTCAAAACTGCATGGTACTGGCATAAAAATAGACACATAGAGATCAGGGAAACAGAATTAAGAACCCAGAAATAAATCTATTCATATTCAGTTCATCTTTGAAAAGGATGCTAAGAATACCCAATAAAGCAATGATAGTCTCTTCAATAAATGGTTCAAGGATAACTGAATATCCACGTGCAGAGAATGAAATTAAATACCTTATTCCATACAAAAAATGGATTATACCATACTCAAAATGGATTAAAGACTTAAATGTAAGACCTGAAGACCTAAAACTTCTAGAAGAAAACATAGGGGAAAAGCTCCTTGACATTAGTTTTGGCAGTTCTTGAATTTGACACCCAAAGCATAAAGCAACAAAAATAAAAATAAACAAGTGGGAACGCATTAAACTAAAAAGCTTCTCCACTGAAAAAGAAAACTCTTGTACGCTATTGGTGGAAATGTAAATGGGTACAGCCATTATGGAAATGTATGGAGATTCATCAAAAAATTAAAAATAAAACTCCTATATATTTCCAACAATCCCACTTGCAGGTATATACAAAGAAAGTGAAATCAGTATCAAAAAAGTCTGTATTCCCATATATCTTACAGCATTATTCACAGTAGCCAAGCTATGGAAACAACCTAAATGTTCATTGATAAATGGATGGATAAGACAATGTCATATATGATGGAATATTATTCAGTGTTAAAAAGGAAGGAAATTCTGCCATTTCCATTGAACCTAGAGAATATTATATTAAGTGAAATATACCAAACAGAGAAAAACAAATACTCATATGTAAATGGTCATTTATATGTAGAATCTAAAAAAGTAAAATTCATAGAATCAGATAATAGAATAGTAGTTGCCCAGAGTTGGGGTTGAGGATATGTTTGCCAAAGGGTACAAATTTCAGCTGTAAAATGAATAACTTCTGGGGCTTTATTAGAGCAGAGTGGTGATTATAGTTAATAATACTGTATACAAGAAACTTGCTAAAAGTAGATCTTTCTCAGTACACACATGTAAACACACACATGGTAACTATTTGAAGTGATGGATGTGTTAATCAACTTGATAGTTGTCACATTATACTCAACACTTACATACTTATACTTTATACTCAATACTTTATTAAATATTCTTTATTAAAACAATTCTTTATTGAAACAATAGCTAATATTGAATTAACTCTATTTCAAGCCCAGCAGTATACAACTATGGGAAATGCAAATAAAGCAAAATAATTAATATTAAAATGCAGCAGGCCCTCAATCCTCAAATGCATTCTTCTATATAAGAGATAACAAGATTACATATGTATGTATATATATCACATAATATGGAAATTCTGTGTAAAATAACAGGGTGCTGAAATGATAAGCACATATAAGGCCTTTAGCACAACATTGATAAATATTGGCAATATTAATGGCAAAACAATAGTACAAAAAACTTCATATAATACACTATGATTTGTACAGTTTTGTTATACATTATCTTACTTGATCTCCATATTAGGACTGTCAATAAAGATGCCAAATATCTGTAACTGGTATGAACTTTGTAATTTCTATGTATAATTATTGTATATAACTTCAACACTTTTTATAATGGCTCATGGAACCAGGATTTGATTAAGTCTGAGTCCAAATTCTGCACATGTCATCATTATGGCCTACAGTTTCTAAATATATATTAATGCGAATTGTGGCTCATGACATAATTATATAAAATGGGATTTGTTTCCTGAGATTTGAAAAAGAAAAAAATGTATCCATATCTTGTATTTCTCACAGGCAAAACTATGTTTCTACTGCAGAGGTGGGGGAAAACAGTCCTTTTGGTAATTTAAATCCCAGGGAAAAGGAAAAAAAAAAAAAAAAACCTTCCTTCAATTATGAAGCAATAATGTACACATTATAGTCAATCAGTCTTTCAGAATATCGAATCTCTGATAGCATCTCTTCTATCAAATCCAGAGGCCAAAGAATAATGACTTAAATAAACAGCTCCTTAAGAACTGGAAGTAGTTACAAAAATTCTTTTTTTTTTTCACTATAGGTTCCTAAGAAAATTTTGCTTTTAATAAATTAAGAACATAAAATGTACATTTGAGTTATTTGTTGCCAGATTGACTGTAGGTATCAATTTACTTAGATGTTACATTTTCTATTATGATGTGAAAAAGACTTCCAATTCTCAAGAATTTATTAGAGCTTTGACAGTATTTAATAAAATCGTGGGATCTATTCTTTAGTATGTATTCATTGGTCTTAGATTTATAACTATATAGGATGAATCTAACACTTCAAATATTTGAAAACAATTGTGTCTGCTTTTTCTTGTTCTTGCACTTGGATATTACATAGACATCTGCCTATTTGTCAGTATTCTCTTTCAAGGGTGGCCAAAGAAGGTAGTAAGGAGAATAATTCTTATTTTTACCTTTTCTTCTTCAAAAGACTGAATTGATAATGTTAAAGCTATTTTTACTCCCAAGTTTCTGAAATCTTTCCCTTCCTTGGGCAAATTTCAAATTTTACCAGGATTGCTTAATCCATTTAGGCATAAGTCATTGTTTCTGAAATTGGAATATCATATACAGGAACATAAGCTGACTTTAATGAATCTTAAAATTCATAAAGGACCACAGAATATTTTATAAACATAACATTTTATGATGAGTGTGAGTTCTCTTTTCTAATGCCATTACCAAATTCAAGCAAATATGAAAAGAAATAAAATCTCTCCACAAAGGATAATAATCTTATGGATAAAATAAAAAAATGAGAGGAAGAAACTGATTTTTGTTTGGTTAGTGGGTCACATTAAAATATTGTTTTCAATTATGTGACATCTACCATTGCTAATTAATTGTATTTGGCAATTTTCCAACAGGCGTTATAACTCTTATTTTAAAGTTTATCTCATGAAAGAAAACAAAATTGTGAGGGTAAAAAAGATTTCTGATAGTTCTACATTTTGGATGTTTCAGAAGTTATGGAAGATTATGCTATACCTTTGACTAAATTTATTCCTCTCTAACTGTATATATATTTGATCTAAAAAGAAAATGGGCATTGAAATGATTTTCTACTGATTAACTGTCCAGAACATATAGGGTAAAAATCATCAAATAAATAAAGATGCTATCCTCAGGGATGTTAATTATTGCTAGCGTAGGTATTAAGGATCTTAAAATGGTTTGTTCAAAGGAAATTAGAAAAATTATTTCATATGAAAGCTGAGTGATGACTATTTAAAATTATTTTAAAATATAAAATATAATAAAATATTTAAATATGAATAAATAAAATTATATTTTAAATTATAAATGATAGAATACAGATTATTACTAGAAAGTTTGTATTTTAAACTTATTATCCAGATAAAAATTTATTTAAGAAGCAATAACTGGGGCACCTGCATTGCTCAGTTGGTTAAGCATCTGACTCTTGATTTCAGCTCAGGTCATGATCTCCTGAGATTGAGCGCTACATCAAGCTCCCCACTAGGCATGGAGCCTGTGTAAGATTCTCTCTCTCTCCTCTCTCTGTCCCTCCCCTATTCATGCTCCCTTGCTCTCTGTCTCTTTCTCTCTCTCAAAAAGAGAAAAAAAAAGTCAATAAGCTATAGCTGATCCTTGAACAACATGGGTTTGAACTACACAGATGCACATATATGTGGATTTTTTTCAATAAATACAGTATAGTACTGTAAATGTATTTTGTCTTCTTTATGATTTTCCTAATAACATTTACTTTTCTCTAGCTTACTTTATTGTTAGAATATAGTATTTAATACAAGTAAGACACAAGACGTGTTAAAATGACTGTTTATGTTATTGGTAAGGATTCCAGTCCACAGTAGGCTATTAGCAGTTAAATTTTTGGGGAGTCAAATGTTACACATGAATTAGTGTTAGACACTCCAAACTCTGGTGCTAGTCAGGCATCAACTTCATTTTCAATTTTTAAGTTTTAAGGTGATTATTATTTAAACCTATTACTTCACTTTACACTTGTCATTCAAAATGTATGGCATGTAATTTAACTATATATGATATGCAACTTTATTGTTTGAAAGGAGAATCACTTGATTTCTGGCAATAGAAAATTTGATAAAATCACCAGTTAATTACACATCAACTGAGTTCTCATAAATAACTGAAACTTTTTTTCAGTGTGGTTAGAAATTTGGAAGTTAACATTTTGACATGATCATTAAAATGTCACAACTTCCTCATAGCTCTCATATCATATAATTCTCAGTGTCTTTCTCAAAGCCCTCTTTCCCCAGGACCTCAATAGTACTATTATGAAAATAATTCTGAGTTCAAAAAGGCTTAAAAAATAATGGGTTGACAAAACTAAAGAGGCAGCTTTATTTTTTATAGGTTTTAACCTTTCAAAGTGCCCTGTAAAAATGTAAGAAAAATACAACGAAATATTTCCTGAACTCATTTTATCATGGAATACTTACAGGACAAAATATTTTGAGGAGACTATTATTTCTATAATAACAGAAAAAAATCTATTTTGTATAAACTGATACTTTCGTAAAATACAATATAAATAAAGACATACAAAATATGAGTTCAGAATTTGTTTAAAAGTTTATTATTTTGAGAGAGAGAGAGACAGAGAGAGACAGAGAGAGAGCAGGGGGAGGGGCAGAGAGAGAGGGAGAAAGAAAAAATTCCAAGTAGGCTCTGCATTGTCAGTGCAGAGCTCCACATGGGGCTCAATGTCAATAACCGTGAGGTCTTAACTTCAGCTAGAATCAAGTTGGACGCTTAACGGACTGAGCCACCCAGGAACCTGGTTCCCAGTTTTTATATTTAGATCCAAAAGACATAAAATTAACCTACTCAATTAATATCAATATTCCTACATGCTTACTCTCCTTTTTTGAACTTCATCTCATCATATTCCAAAAACACACAGGTGTTGACTGGCAATGTTGCAAGTGTCAGTTTTTAAGTAGCAACGCTTTACACAATACAATTTGTGAACCATAGTCTTGTAACATTCCATTCACTCCTTCTATGACCTTAATGACAAATCAAAAGAAACATCATCCAGCTTTGCCTGAGCTTTTCTGTTGAGGATAACTAACTGTCAAATTATCCTATTTTTTTCTTCCTTCCCTTTCTCCTGTTCTCGTTATTTCTCTTCTTACCTCTCTTTTTTTCCTTCTAATAATGATTCATTGTTTAATAAATCTTTAGTAACAAACTGTAAACCTTTGTTAGATATGGATGCTCTGGGAAATATAAAATAAATAATTGTTCTCCCCTTAAGGTGATGTTATGTATACAAGCTATTGTACTGTAAGTGCAATACTACCGCAAAAGACTATCAAATAGTGTGCAATAAGAATTCAGAAAACTCTGAATTCTCTTATTTGGGGGCTCATATTCTTTCTAGTTTTTATGCACTTGTTTTTTTTTATTTAAATTTATTTAATTAGTTAGCATACAGTACAATATTGGTCTCAGGAGTAGAGTTCAGTGATCCATCACTTACATACAACACCCAGTTTTCATGCACTTGTATTATTCATGCTCTCACTAGTCATGCAGCAGGTCTAATACATCTGCAACTCAGCCAGCTTGAATGTGTCTAGGGAGAACTACTATTTCCACCCAACACCTGTTGTTTGTAATGCTCAAAACCACCAATTTCAGCAACTATTTGGTTGTTGCTGGATTTTATATCTCCTCAAACCTGTTCTTGACATTTCTTTCACAAAATGTGATATGCTGGATGAAAGATAGACTTAATAAGTTACCTTGTCAATTTATGTAAAATCAAATAACATATATGACCTTCAGTCAACGAACTACATTCAGGTGACACTACTAGGAAAACTTTTGTATGTTTGATAAGACTGTCTAGAAGTTTATCAATTTTACTAATCTTTTCAAACAAATAGCTTTCAGTTTCATTGATTTTTCTCCATTGATTTTTCTCTATTCCACTAATTTCTGCTCCTTATTTTATTATTTCCTTCAATCTGTTCACTTTTTGTATAATTGCTCTTCTTTTTCTAGTTTTTCAAGGTAGATATTGATACATTGAGTTTTAGCTTTCTTGTTTTTTAATATAAGTATTAATTGGTATAGATTTCTCTCTAAGCATGATTATTTATTCACCCACCTTTTGATATGTTCTATCTTTATTTTAATTTATTTTAAAATATTTTCTAAATTTCCTTAGACTTTTTTGGAAACAAATTATTTAGAGGTATGTTATTTAAATTCCAAATATTTGTTTTCCATATATAGTTTCCATATATATTTCTGGTTTTGATTTATACTTTAATGCGGGGTTACTTCATTTTATTCTATTTCACTTTATTGAGCTTTGAAGATACTAATTTTTTAAAAATTGAAAGTTTATGGCAACTGTGTGTCAAGCAAGTCTATTAGCATCATTTTTCCAAAAGTAGTTGATCACTTTGTGTCTCTGTATCACATTTTGGTAAATTATGCAATAGTTTACTTTTCATTATTGTTATATTTATTATGCTGACTTACAATTGGTGATCCTGGATGTGATTATTGTGTTTTGAGGCTCCACAACTATACCCTTATGAGACAGTTAGCTTAGTTGATAAATGTGTGTGTTCTGAATATTCCACCGACCAGCCTTTCACCGATTTCTTTTCTCTTTGGGCCTCTCTATTCCATGATACATATCAGTATTGGAATTACGCCCATTAATAAGTCTACAATGGACTCTCAGCGTTCAAGTGAAAAGATGAGTCTCACATCTCTCACTTCAAGCCAAAGCTAGAAATAATTAAGCTTAGTAAGGAAGGTCATCCAAAAGCCAGTCCTCTTGCACCAGTTAGCCAAATTGGAAATGCAAAGAAAAAGTTATTGAAGTAAATTAAAAGTGTTACTCCAGTGAACAAATAAGTGACAAGAAAGCAAAATAGCCTTATTGATAGGAAGAAACTTTTAGAAGATTGGAGAGAAGATCAAACAAGCCACAAAACTCCTTTAAGCCATGGTCTAATCCAGATAACAACGTAATTCTCTTCAGTTCTGCAAAACTTGAAAGAGGTAAGGTAGGTGTAGAAGAAATGTTTGCAACTGGCAGAGGTTTGTTCATGAAGTTTAAGGAAAAAAAAGCCATCTCCATAATACAGAAGTTCAAAGTGAAGCAGCGAGTACGGATGTAGAAGCTGCAGTAAGTTATCCAGACCTAGTTAAGATAATTAATGAAAATGGCTACACTAAACAACATATTTTCAATGTAGATGAAACAGTTTTCCTTAGAAGGAGATGCCATCTAGGGCTTTCATAGCTAAGGAGGAAAATTCACTGCCTGGCTTCAGAGCTTCAAGGGACAGGCTGATTTTCTTGTTAGAGGATAATGCGGCTGGTGACTTTAAGTTGAAGACTGATCATTTACCATTCTGAAAATCGTAGGGCTCTTAAGAATTATGCTAAATCTACTCTGCCTGTGCTCAATAAATGGAACTATAAAGTCTGGATGACAGCACATCCATTTACAATATGGTTTACTGAATATTTTAAGCCCACAATTGAGATCTACTACTCAGAAAAAAAAGATTTATTTCAAAATTCTATTGTTCATTGACCATGAACCTAGTACCCAAGAGCTCTGTTAGAGATATAATGAGATGAATGTTGTTTTCATGCCTGCTAGCACAACATTCATTCTGCAGCCATGGATCAAGAGGTAATTTCAACTCTCAAGTCATTATTTAAGAAACACGTTTTGGGGCGCCTGGGTGGCTCAGTCGGTTAAGTGTCCGACTTCAGCTCAGGTCAGGATCTCGCAGTCCGTGAGTTCGAGCCCCACGTCGGGCTCTGGGCTGATGGCTCAGAGCCTGGAGCCTGCTTCCGATTCTGTGTCTCCCTCTCTCTCTGCCCCTCCCCCGTTCGTGCTCTGTCTCTCTCTGTCTCAAAAATAAACATTAAAAAAAAATAAAAAAAAAAAGAAACACATTTTGTAAGGCTCTAGCTGCCATAGATGATTCCTCTGATGGATCTGGGCAAAGCATGTTGGAAAACTTCTAGAAAGGATTCGCCATTCTAGAGACCATTCAGAACATGTGTGACTTAGAGTGCCTGGGTGGCTCATTTGGTTAAGTATCTGACTCTTGATTTCAGTTCAGGTCATGATCTCATGGTTTGTGGGTTTGAGCCCCGTGTTGGGCTCTGTGCTGGCAGCATGGAGCCTGCTTGGTATCCTTTCTCTCCTTCTCTCTCTGTCTCTTTCCTGCTTGTGCTCTCTCTCTCTCTCTCTCTCTCTCTCAAAAAAAAAAAAAAAAAAAAAAGAAAGAAAAGAAGTACATGTGTTTTTCATGGGAAGAAGTCCAAATATAAACATTAATAATAATTTGGAAAAAGTTGATTCCAACCCTCATGGATGACTGTGAGGGATTTAATACTTCAGTACTGAAGTAACTCAGGTGTTGTATAAATGGCAAGAGAACTAGAATTAGACAGACATGGAGCCTGAAAATGGGACTGAGTTGCTGCAATGTCATAATAAAACTTGAATGAACAAGGAGTTCCTATTTATGGATGGGCAAAGACAGCAGTTTCTTGAGATGGAATCTATTCCCGGTGAAGATTTTGTGAAGATTGTTGAAATGACAAAAGATTTAGAATATTACATAAACTTAGCTGATAAAATAGAAGCAGGGTTTGAGAGGATTGCCTCCAATATTTAGAGAAGTTCTACTATGGATAAAACACCATTAATTGGCATTGCATGCTACAGAGAATCATTCATGAAAGGAAGAGTTAATTAATTCAACAAACTACGTTGTTGTCTTATTTTAATAAATTGTCACAGCCACCCCAACATGAGCAACTCAACTCTAATCAGCCAGCAGCCATCAACATTGAGGCAAAACCTTCCATCAGTATGAAGACTATGACTCGCTAAAAGCACAGATGATGGTTAGCATTGTTTAGCAATAAAGTAATTTTTAATTAAGTTATGTACATTGTATTTTCAGACATAATAAGGTTTCACACTTATTCGACTGCAATACAGTGTAAAAATAGCTCTTATATTCATTGGGAAAACACAAAAAAATCATTTGACTTGCTTTTTTGAGATATTTGCTTGTTTATGATGGTCTGAATCAAACCCATAATATCCCCCAAGGTATGCCTGTGTTTTATATCATTTAAATCATTTAAATATATTGAGACTCATTTTATGGATTATAATACTGTCTGTCTTGTTGAATATATGTGCTCTAGAAAGGAACATGTACTATATAAATGTCACTAAGGTCAAGTCAGTTGATAAGGTTTTTAAGTAATTTTTGGTCTCATTACTTAATTTTTTTTTTAAGTCTACTTTTTCTCTACCTCATGGAGAGAGGAGTATTAAAATCTCCAACTATGATTCTGCATTGCTGGATTTCCCCTTTCAGTTATATAGTATTTATAATTTATACATTTTATAGCTCTGTTATTACATGCATTCATATTTATAATAATTATGTCTTCTTTATAAAACAACCATTATATCATTATGGAAACATTCTCTTTATGACTGTTAATATTCTTTAACTTAAAGTAAATTTCTGAAATGAATGATGTCATTCTGGTTGTCTTATGTTTAGTTTTTGTATACTTTTTATTATCTTTTTATTTTTAAAGTTTCTTTATATATGAAGTAGATTTCCTACCTGATAATATCTTTCTGTTAATGTAATGTTTAGTCAATTTACATTAATATAACTACTATGATTAATTTCAATCAACATTTTGCTATGTATTTTATATTTTGTTTCCCCTTCTCTCTTTGCTTGTCTTCGTTTGGATAAATTTCATTTTGTTTAAGATTCCATTTTATCTCCACTATTGATTATTATGTATTTAATTGAAATATAGTTGATACAGAATATTACCTTAGTTTCAGGTGTACAAAATACTGGTTTGCCAACTCTATATGTTATGCTAAGCTTATTATTAAAATACAAGCTTATTTTTAAAATATATTAGCTGAGTAAAAAATTGCTCATAGTACTATTTTTGGTCAGTATGTAATCTTTTGCATAAATTGATTTTTACCTAGTATAATTATTCCTCTAGCTAAATAACTTTCTTTAAAATATTTTATAATTTATTCCTCCTAGTGATGAATTCTTTGAGTTTCTACTGGTCTGAAAAGTATCTTGATTTTTAAGCTTTTTGAAACAAATTTTTGCTAACTATGGATGGATGTGCACACTCCATAGGTTTTTTTCCCTTGTGTCTTGGTCAGGAGAATTTTAGATGAGAATCTATTGTCATTTTTTTTTATTGTTCTGTATATATCTTTTTCTCCTATGGTTCTTTTGAGATTTTCATCTTTATTGTTGGATTTTGACAATTTGGTTATTATGTGTCTTAGTGTGTTTTTCTTTACATTTCTTCTGTTTAAATACATAAGAATTTCTTGGATCTGTGAGTTTATCATTTTTATCAAATTTGGAAAATATTTGCCATTGTTTCTATAAGTTTTTGTTTCTCCCACTCCTCTTTTTCATATTTCAATTAAATGTATATTATACCACTTAATATTGCTTCATTTGTTACTTTATTCTATCAATTTTGACTTTCCTTTTTATTTTTTAAGTCATTGCTATGTCTTCAAGGTCTCTGGTCTTTTCTTCTATGTCTGTTCTGTAAATCCAAGTCTGATATTGATTTTTAAGAATGTTTTCTAATCATTTAAAAAAATTTCTTTGAGAACAAGTGGGGGAGGGGCAGAGAGATAGGGAGATAGAGATTCCCAAGCAGGCTCTGCACTGCACAATGCAGACCCGGATGCAGGGCTCAATCCTACCTACCATGAGATCATGACCTGGGCCAAAATCAAGAGTCAGATTCTTAATGGACTGAGCCACTCAGGTACCCCTTTTCTCATAATTTTTAATTGTTTTTCAGGTTCATTTCTCCTCGAGCATATTTATAAAGTTTATAATAGTGGTCTTATACTCCTTATCTGCTAATTTTATCATTTCTATAATTTGTTTCTCCTAATATTGATAGGTTTTTCCTGTAGTTATGAATCACATTTTCTTGACTTTTTTATGCTTCTTACATTTTGGCTAGATACGAGACATTGTTGTTAACATTTTATTGAGGTATAATTCACATACAGCATTATAATTGTTTTAGATGTAAATCATAATAATTTGGTATTTGCATATATTGTAATATGATCACCGCAATAAATCTAGTTAGTATCCATCACCATACAGAGGTACACTATTTTTTCTTGTGACTGGAACTTTTAGGATTTACTCTTCTAGCAATTTTCAAATATGCAATACAGTATTATTAACTATAGACATTGTGCTTTATATAACAACCTTATGACTTAATTTATTTTATACCTGGAAGTTTTTTTTTCTTTTTAAACCCTTTACCCATTTTACTCATTTCCATCCCCTGTCTCTAGCAACCACCAATAAGCTCATTCTATCTGTGAGCCTGGTTTTAATTTTCTAGATTACACATGGAAGTGAAATCCTAGAGCATTTATCTTTTTCTGATTTATCTCACTAATCATAATGTCCTCAAGTTCCAACTGTGGTGTCACAAATGGCAATATTTCATTTTTTATGGTGAAGTAATATTCTATTATGTGTGTGTGTGTGTGTGTGTGTGTGTATGTATACATGTGTCTGCTTGTGTGTATATATACAAAAAAAGTTGTGTCACATGCAAAACGTTTTTCCCCCACTCATATATTGATGGACACTTAGATAGTTTCCATATCTTGGCTATTGTAAGTATTGTTGCAGTTAACATGTGAGTTGTGCATCTTTTTGAGTTAGTGTTTTCATTTTCTTCAAACAAACACCCATAAATGGAATTGCTGGATCATATGGTAGTTCCATTTCTAAATTTTTTGGAAATTCCATTCTGTTTTTCACAGTGACTTGCATTAATTTACATTTCCACCAAAAGTGCACAAGTGCTCCCTTTTCTCCACATTTTTGTCAGCGCTTATTTGTTGTCTTTTTAATAAGGCCATTTTAACAGGTGTGATGTCATATCCTGTTGTAGTTTTGATTTGTACTTCTCTGATCAGATTAGAGACTTTAAATATCTTTTCACATGTCTGTTTGCCATATGTTTTCTTTGGAAAAATGTCTTCCAAATATTCTACCCATTTTTAATGGAATTATTTCTTTTCTGTTGAGTTGTGTAAGTTCTTTATATCTTTTGAATATTAACCATTATAAAATACCTGATTTCAAATATTTTCTCCCATTCATTGGATTGCCTTTTAATTTGTTTGTTTCCTCTGCTGTGCAGAAACTTTTTATTTTGATATAGTCTTGTTTATTTTTGCCATTGTTGTTTTTCCTTTACATGTCAGATCCAAAAAATCATCGTCAAGAGTGATGTCAAGTAGCTTCTTACCTGTTTTCTTCTTGGAGTTTTATGGTTTCAGGTCTTATGTTCAAGTTTTTAATCCATTTTGAGTGAATTTTTATGTATGGTGTAAAATACTGTATAATGGCAACTTTGTTGTACATTAATCAAACATGTTTGCATCATCTGGGGTCTCTATTTTGTTCTATTGATCTGTGCATCTGTTTTTATGCCAATACCATACTCTTTTGGTTATTACAGCTTTGTAATATAGTTTGAAATCTGGCAGCATGATCATCCTGCTTTGCCTTTATTCTCAAAATTATTTTGCTATTTGGAGGATTTTGTGGTTCCTCACAATTTCAGATGCTATTTCTGTGAAAAATGTTGATGGTGTTTTGATGGGGACTGCATTGAATCTGTAGATTATATGGACATTTTATATATAATATGGAAATTTTAACAATAGTAATTATTTCAATCATGAGTATGGAATATCTTTCTATTTATTCATGTCTTCTTCCATTTCTTTCCCTAATGTCTTATGATTTCTAGCATATAGGTCTTTCATCTGCTTAGCTAAATTTATTCCTAGACATTTTGTTATTTTTGATGGAATTGTAAGTATAATTGTTTCATATTATCTCTTATAGATAATTATTGGTGTGCATAAACACAACATATTTTTGTATATTTATTTTGTATCCTGCATTTTAATGAATTTATTTACTAGTTCTAATTTTTTTTTAGTGAAATCTTGTGGGTTTTTGGATGTATAACGTGTTTAGCAAAGAGTGATGGTTTTACCTCTACCTTTCCAATTAGGATGTCTTTTTTTTTCTTGCTTAAATGCTCTGGCTAGGGTGTCTAATGCTATGTTGAATAAAGAGGCAGAAGTATACATCTTTGCCTTCTCTTAATCTTAGAGTGTGATGTTAGCTGTGAGATTGTCATTATAGCCATTATTATTATATTCCTCCTAGGACCACTTTCTATCATAAATGGATATTGAATTTTGTCCATGACTTTTCTGTATCTATTGAGATGGCCATATGATTATTATCCTTCATTTTGTTAATGTGGTGTATCCCACTGATTGATTTTGGGAAGTTGAACCATTCCTATATCTCTGAAATAGTTTTTACTTGATCATTGTGTATGACCTTTTTTAATGTATTGTTGAGTTTTATTTGCTAACTTCTTTATTGAAATATAATTAACATACATTGCTATATTAGTTTTTAGGTGCACAATAAAATGATTCAGCAATTCTATACATTACTTAATGCTCATCATCATAAGTGTATTCTTCACCTATTTCACCCATCTCTTCAAACCTTCCCATCAGCAACCACCAATTTGTTCTCTATAATTAAGAGTCTGGTTTTTTGCTTGTCTTTTTTTCTTTGTTAGTTTGTTTTGTTTCTTAAATTCCTCAAAAGAGTAAAATCATGGTATTTATTTTTCTCTGTCAGACTTATTCAGTCTATATCCTCTAACTCTATCAATGTTGTTGCAAATATCAAGATTTTATTCTTTTTTATGGCTGAGTAATACTCCATTGTACATACACCCACCACTTCTTTCTCTATTCATCTGTCAATAGACACTTAGTTTGCTTCCATAATTTGTCTGTTGTAATTAATGCTTCAATAAATATAGGGGTGGATACATCTTTTCAAGTTAGTGTTTTTGTTTTCTTTGTATAAATAACTGATAGTGGAATAGATGGGTCATATGATTCTATTTTTAATTTTTTGGGGAACCTCCATACTGTTTTCCACAGTGCTTACATCAGCCTACATTCCTACCAATAGTGCACAAGGTTTCCCCCTCATATCCATGCCAACACTTTTTATTTTGTTGTCTTTTAGATTTTAACAATTCTGATGGCTGTGAGGTGACATTAGTGAGGTTTAGTTTGCATTTCTCTGGTAAATTGTGACATTGAGTATTGGCCATTTATATGTCTTTTCATGTGTCTGTTGGCCATTTATATGTCTTTGGAGAATTGTCTTTGGAGAATGTTCATGTCCCATGTCTATTTTTTAATTGGAGTATTTGTTTTTTGGGTGTTGAGTTGTATAAATTCTTATATATTTTGGATATTAACCTCTTACCAGATGTATCATTTGCAATTATCTTCTCCCATTTGGTAGGTTCTCTTTTTTTTTTTTTTTGATAGTTTTCTTCATAATGCAAAAAACTTTTATTTTGCTATAGTCCCAATAACTTAATTTTGCTTTTGTTTTCCTTGCCAAAGGAGGCATATCTAGAAAAATGTTTTTATGGCTGATGTCAAAGAGAATACTGCCCATGTGTTCTTCTAGTAATTTTATGGTTTCAGGTATCCCACTTAGGGCTTTAATGCATTTTGAGTTTATTTTTGTGTATCATGCAAGAATGTGGTCCAGTTTAATTCTTCTGAATATGGCTGTCCAGTATTCCCAGTATCATTTCTTAAAGATACTGTCTTTTTCCCATTGCATAATCTTGCCTCCTTTGTCATAGATTATTTGCCCATAAAATCATGGGTTTATTTCTTATCTCTCAATTCTGTTGAATTTATCTACATGTTGGTTTTGTGCCAGTACCACACTGTTTTCATTACTATAGCTTCGTGGTATATGTTGAATTCTGGGATTGTGATACCTCCAGTTTTGTTCTTCTTTTACAAGATTAGGTAGTGATTCAGTCTTTTGTGGCTCCACACAAATTTTAGGATTATTTGTACTAATTCTGTAGAAAATGATCTTGGTATTTTGATAGGGATTGCACTAAATATGAAGATGACTTTGTATATTTTATTTTATTTTATTTTATTTTTTATTCATTTATTTATTTTATTATTTTTTAAATATAATTTATTGTCAAATTGGCTAGCATACAGTGCATACAATGTGCTCTTGGTTCTGGGGGTAGACTCCTGTGGTTCATCACTTACATACAACATCCAGTGCTCATCCCAACAAGTGCCCTCCTCAATTTCCATCACCCATTTTCTCCTCTCTCCCATCCCCCCATCATCCCTCAGTCTGTTCTCTGTATTTAAGACTCTCTTATGGTTTGCCTCTCACCCTGTCTGTTTGTAACCATTTTTTGCCTTCCCCCAAGGTCTTCTGTTAAGTTTATCAAGTTCCACATATGAGTGAAAACATATGATATCTTTCTGGCTTATTTCACTTAGCATAATACCTTCCACTTCCATCCATGCTGTTGCAAATGTCATGATTTCATTCTTTCTTATTGCCAGGTAGTATTCCATTGTATATATAAACCACATCCTCTTTATCCATTCATCAGTTAATGAACATTTAGGCTCTTTCCATAATTTGGTTATTGTTGAAAGTGCTGCTGTAAACATTGGGGTACATGTGCCCCTATGAATCAGCACTCCTGTAACCTTTGGATAAATTCCCAGGAGTGCTATTGCTGGGTCATAGGGTCATTCTACTTTTTAAATTTTTGAGAAACCTCCACACTGTTTTCCAGAGTGGCTGCACCAGTTTGCATTCCCACCAACAGTGCATGAGGGTTTCTGTTTCTCCACATCTTCATGAGCATCTATTGTTTCCTGGGTTGTTAATTTTAGCCACACTGACCAGTGTGAGGTGATATCTCAGTGTGGCTTTGATTTTTATCTCCCTGATGATGAGTGATATTGAGCATCTTTTCATGTGTCTCTTGACCATCTGGATGTCTTTTTTGGAAAGTGTCTATTCATGCCTTCTGCCCATTTCTTCACTGGATTATTTGCTTTTGGGTGTTGAGTTTGGTAAGTTCTTTATAGATTTTGGTTACTAACCCTTTATCTGATATGTCATATGCAAATATCTTTCCCATTCCATTGGTTGCCTTTTAATTTTGTTGATTGCTTTCATTGCAGTGCATAAGCTTTTTATCTTGATGAGGTCCCAATAGCTCATTTTTGCTTTTAATTCCTTTGCTTTTGTAGATGTGTTGAGCAAGAAATTGCTGTGGCTGAGGTCAAAGAGGTTTTTGCCTGCTTTTTCTTCTAGGGTTTGATGGTCTCAAATTTAGGTCTTTCATCCATTTTAAGTATTTTTTGTATGGTGTAAGAAAGCGATCTACTTTAATTCTTCTGCATGTTGCTGCCCAGTTCTCTCAGCACCATTTGCTAAAGAGACTGTCTTTTCCATTGGATGCTTTTTCCTGCTTTGTCAAAGATTAGTTGGCCATACATTAGTGGGTCCAATTCTGGGTCCTCTATTCTATTCGATTGGTCTATGTGTCTGTTTTTATGCCAATACCATATTGTTCTGATGATTACAGCTTTGTAGTAGAGGCTAAAGTCTGAGATTGTGATGTCTCCCACTTTGGTTTTCTTTTTCAATACTACTTTGGCTATTTGAGGTCTTTTGTGGTTCCATATGAATTTTAGATTGTTTGTTCTAGCGTTGAAAAGAATGCTGGTGCAATTTTTATTGGGATTGCATTGCATGTATAGGTTGCATTGGGTAGTATTGATATTTTAATAGTATTTATTCTTCCAATCCATGAGCATGGAATGTTTTTCCATTTCTTTGTGTCTTCTTCAATTTCCTTCGTAAGTTTTCTATAGGTTTCAGCATACAGATATTTTACAACTTTGATTAGTTTTATTCCCAGGTATTTTATGGTTCTGGGTGCAATGGGATCAATTTCTTGATTTCTCTTTCTGTTGCTTCATTATTGGTATATAGAAATGGAACCGATTTCTGTACATTGATTTTGTATCCTGTGACTTTGCTGAATTCATGTATCAGTTCTAGCATCTTTTTGGTGGAGTCTTTTGGGTTTTCCATGTAGAGTATCATGTCATCTGTGAGAAGTGAAAGCTCAACTTCTTTTTTGCCAGTTTTGATGCCTTTGATTTCACTTTGTTGTCTGATTGCTGACGCTAGGACTTCCAACACTATGTTAAACAACAGTGGTGAGAGTGGACATCCCTGACATGTTCCTGATTTCAGGGGGAAAGCTCTCAGTTTTTCCCCATTGAGGATAATATTAGCTGTGGGCTTTTCATATATGGCTTTTATGATGTTTAGGTATGTTTCTTCTATCCAGACTTTCTTGAGACTTTTGTTAGGAAACAATGCTATATTTTGTCAAATGCTTTTTCTGCATCTATTGACAGGATCATATGGTTCTTATCCTTTCTTTTATTAATGTGATATATCACATTGATTGATTTGCAAATATTGAGCCAGCCCTGCAGCCCAGGAATGAATCCCACATGATAATGGTGGAAAATTCTTTTAATATGCTGTTGAATTCAGTTTGCTAGTATCTTGTTGAGAACGTTTGCATTCATGTTAATTAGGGATATTACCCTCTAATTCTTTTTTTGTGAGGTCTCTGTCTGGTTTGGAAATCAAGGTAATGCTGGCTCCCTAGAATGAGTTCAGAAGCTTTCCTTCAGTTTCTATTTTTGGAACAGCTTGAGAAGGATAGGTATTAACTGGGTAGCCATCTGGCCCAGGACTCTTATTTGTTGGGAAATTTTTGATAACTGATTCAATTTCTTCACTGGTTATGGGTCTGTTCAAATTTTCTATTTCTTCCTGTTTGAGTTTTTGTAGACTGTGGGTGTCTAAGAATTTGTCCATTTCTTATAGGTTGTCCAGTTTTTTGGCATATAATTTCATAGTATTCTCTGATAATTGTATCTCTGAGGGATTGGTTGTGATAAGTACAATTTCATTCATGATTTTATGTATTTGGGTCCTCTTTTTGAGAAATCTGGCTAGGGGTTTATCAATTTTGTTTATTTTTCAAAAAAAAATCAGCTCTTAGTTTCATTGATCTGTTCTGTTTTTCTTTTTTGGATTCTATATTGGTTGTTTCTGCTCTGATCTTTATTATTTCTCTTCTTCTGCTAGTGTTGGGTTTCTTTGCTGCCCTGCTTCTAATTCCTTTAGGTGTGCTTGTTAGATTTTGTATTTGGGATTTTTCTTGTTTCTTCAGATAGACCTAGATGGCAATGTATTTTCCTCTTAGAACTGCCTTTGCTACATCCCAAAGTGTTTGGATCGTTGTGTTTTCATTTCCATTTGTTTCCATATATTTTTTTAAAATTCTTCTTTAATTGCCTGGTTGACCCATTCATTCTTTAGTAGGATGTTCTTTAACCTCCAGCTCTTGGAGGTTTTCTGAACTTTCTCCTGTGGTTGATTTAAAGTTTCAAAGCATTATGATCTGAAAATGTGCATGGTATGATCTTAATTCTTTTATATTTATTGAGGGCTGTTTTGTGACCCAGTATGTGATGTATCTTAGAGAATGTTCCATGTGCACTCGAGAAGAATGTGTATTCTGCTGCTTTAGGATGAAAAGTTCTAAATATTATCTATCAAGTCCATCTGGTCTGGCGTATCATTCAGGACCATTGTTTCTTTATTAATTTTCTGTATTGATGACCTGTCCATTGTTGTAAGTGGAGTATTAAAGTCCCTTGCATTTATCACCTTCTTACCAATAAGATTGCTTATGTTTGTGATTGTTTAATATATTTGTGTTTCTCCGAATTGGGTGCATAAACATTTATTAATGTTAGCTCTCCTTGATGGAAGGACCCTGTAAGTTATGATATAATGCCCTTCTTCATCTCTTTTACAGACTTTAGTTTAAAATCTCATTTGTCTGATACAAGTATGGCAGCTCCAGCTTTCTTTTGACTTCCAGTAGCATGACAGATGGTTCTCCATCCCCTCATTTTCAATCTGAAGGTGTCTTCAGATCTAAAATGGGTTTGCTGTAGATAGCAAATTGATGGGTCTTATTTTTTATCCATTCTGATGCCCTGTGTGTTTTGATTGTAGCATTTAGTCCATTTACATTCAGTGTTATTATTGAAAGATATGGATTTAAGTCATTGTGTTATCTGTAGGTTTCATGCTTGTAATGATGTCTCTGGTCCTTTGTGGTCTTTGCAACATTCCACTCACAGTGTCCCTCTTAGGATCACTTGTAAGGCTGGTTTAGTGGTGATGAATTCCTTCAGTTTTTATTTTTCTGGGAAAACCTTTATCGCTCCTTCAATTCTGAATGACAGCCTTGCTGGATAAAGGATTCTTGGCTGCATATTTTTCCTATTCAGCACTTTGAATATTTCCTGCCACTCCCTTCTGGCTTGCCAAGTTTCAGTAGATAGGTTTGCTACCACCATGATGTGTCGACCCTTGTAGGTTAAGGCCCGTTTGTCCCTAGCTGCTTTCAGAATTGTCTCTTTATGTTTGTATTTTGTCAGTTTCACTATGATATGTCGTGCAGAAGATTGATTCAAGTTACATCTTAAGGGAGTTCTCTGTGCCTCCTAGATTTCAATGTCTGTTTCCTTCCCTAGATTGTGGAAGTTCTCAGCTATGAATTGTTCAAGAAACCTTCCACCCTTTTATCTCTCTCTTCTTCTGGAACTCCTATAATACAGATATTATTCTGTCAACTGAATCACTTAGTTCTCTAATTCCCGCCTCATGGTCTAGAATTTTTTTTTATCTCTCTTTTTCTCAGCTTCATCTTTTTCCATAATTTTATCTTCTATTTCACTTATTCTCCCCTCGCCTCTTCAATTCTTGCTGTCACCACCTCTAGTTTAATTTGAAACTCCTCACAGCCATTTTTTAACTCATGACTATTTTTTCATTCCTTGATCTCTGCAGCAATAGATTCTCTGTTGTCTTCTTTGCTTTTTTCAAACCTCGTGATTAATCTTATGACTTTTATTTTAAATCCTTGTTCAGTTGTATTGTTTATGTCTGTTTTGATCAATTCTTTAGCTGTTACTTCCTCATGGAATTTCTTTTGAGGAGAATTCTTTCATTTCGTCATTTTGGCTATTTTTCTGTCCCGTATGTGTTTTAATAGCTTGTTATGTGTTCTGAACCTGTGAGCACTACTACATTAAAGAGGGGTCATACACTTCCCAGGGCCTGGCCCTTCAAGAGGTGTTTTTTGGAGTGTGTTACTTGGTCTCTCTTGTTGTGATTCTGGTTGCTTATTTCCCTACTTTTAGTGATGTTTTGGACCCTCCACCAGGTATGCTTTGATTTGTTCATTGAAGTAGCCCTGGAAAAGAAAAACAAAAAACAAAAACAAAAACAAAACACTAAAAACACCAGCTACAACAAAACAACATGGCAGGGGAAATAAAATAAAAGAAAATTGACCAGGCAGATAGGTCTTAATCCAGAGATAGAGTGAGGAAAATAAAGAAGGAGATATAGACCAGGTATAAAGAGAATAGATTAAATATGTCTGTTTAAACAAACCAACAACCAGAATAACCAGACGAGAAGAGGGAAGAAATAAGAAGTTGAAAAGGAAGAAAAAATATATATAATAAGAATTGTCCATGTATTAAATCAGAAAATGCAAACCACTAGGTGTCTTGGAACCAATGACAGCGCTGGTCTGGAGGAGGGGCTGTCTGGTTGGTCAGCGTCAATCTCTGGTGGATATAAGGTTACAGTTACTAGGCACTGAGAGGCATGGTTTGGTGTAGATGGGTCCCACCTCCACTGCCGGCATGTTGTCTGTCCCCAGAGACCCCACCTTGTTGGTGATGGGGAGAAAAATGGTGATACCCCATTCTCTCCTCCACGGACTGGGTGTCTCAAACCACTCTGTTCCTCGCAGTGTCCTTGCAGTGTTCCCTCAGTGCTGAGGGTGTGAATGAGGCAGTTTTTCATGATCCACAGACTCCCGTGCCTCCTTGGTGCTGGGCTGGGATATAAACCCTGATGTCTTAAAGGGTCCCACTTAGTGCGCTTAGGTTCTGAGAAAGTGCTCCTTGGTGCTGCCCGTATATGGTCTCTGGCTGGCTGGAGCAGGCAGTCTTTGGCTTTTGAATGGTTATATACCTTTTTCCCACAGCACTCAAAGGAAAGGATCAATTTCTCCCACTGTGGACTACACCTCTGAACTAGTTCCCAAGCCAGGGGCTGGCTCCCCTCCTACCCAGGTGTGCAAACGAGGCAGCCGGCCGCAGTCCGGAGAAAGCCCCACAGTTAGAGATTGGATCTTTCTCTGTACTGGTCTTAGGTTTTTCTCTTGTCCAAATAGAGTCATATGCTTCCCCAGCTTCTTTTTCTCTTCCCTGTGTCTATCCACAGAAGGGGATCCCTCCCCTTTGTGTCTATGCAGCATTTTATCTCTCCCAGTTCGTTGGTAGTCATGCACCTATGGTCTGCCAGGTTGTCCCCATGGGTCTTAGAGGGCCCTTGGGATGCCTGGGTAGCTCAGTGGGTTAAGCATAGAACTCTTGATATCAGCTCAGGTCTTGATCTCATGGTCATGAGTTCAAGCTCCACATTGGGCTCCATGCTGGGTGTGAAGCTAATGATTTTTAGATTGTTGTCCCTGCCCCAGCATCTGGCAGACCACCCTTGCCGCCATATGGGGCATTGCCTTTGTAGCCACCAAAGGCAGTGGGAAAGGCAAGAGGCCCATTGAGAGGGCTGGCCTGGCTGTAGGGTGCTGGGTTCTGGGAGGCTACTCAGCCAGGATCCTGTTCAGCAGCTTAACGGACTCTGGGTAGTATATTTTAATAATATTTGTTCTCCCAATCATGAGCATTGAATTTCTTTCCATCTCCTTGTAGTGTCTTCAACTTATTTCATCAATTTTTATCATTTTTGGAATACAGGTCTTTCATCTTCTTGGTTGAGTTTATACCTAAGTATTGTATTATTTTTGGTGCATTTATAAATAGGATTTTTATTAATTTCTCCTTCAGCTACTTCATTATTTGGGTATAAAAATGCAAGATATTTATATATATTGATTTTGTATCCTGTGACTTTACTGAGTTTATCAGTTCTAGTGTTTTTTGGTGGAGTCTTTAGGGTCCATGACACTATCATGTTAGTTTGCAAATAGTGAAAGTTTTACTTCTCCCATACCAACATGCTTATGTGTTTTCTGTGTGTTTTACTTAATTTTCTTCTTATTTCATTTTCTTGTGTGTTTGCTGTGGCTAGGACTTTCCATATTGTATTGAATAAAAATGGTGAGAGAAGATAGCTCCATCTTCATCATGATCTTAGAGGAAAAGCTCTCAGGTTTTGTTTGTTCTCCATTTTCTAGCTCCTTTAGTGGTAAGGTTAGGTTCTTTGAGAATTCTCTTGCTTTTTGAAATAGGCCTGTATTGCTATAAACTTCTCTTTTAGAATAGCTTTTTCTATCCCAAAGATTTTGGACTGTAGTGTATTAATTTTCATTTGTCTCCATGTATTTTTAAATTTCTTCTTTGATTTCCTGGTTGGTCTATTCATTGTGTAGTAGCATGCTACTGAACTTTCATGTATTTGTGTTCTTTTCATATTTTTTCTTGTGGTTGATTTCTAGTTTCATAGCATCATGGTTGGAAAAGTTGTTTGTGTGATTTCAAATTTTAGATTTTGTTTTAAAAAATATTTATAGCCTAACATATGATCTAATCTGGAAAACATTCCATGGGCACTTGAAAATGTGTATTCCACTGTTTTCAGATGGAATGTTCTGAATATATATATATATATAATATATATGGATATTAGATCCATCTGGTCCAATGTGCCATTCAAAGCCTCTGTTACCTTTTTAATTTTCTGTTTCAATGATTTTTCCCTTGATGTAAGTGAGGTATTTAATTACTCTACTATTACTGTATTACTACTAATTTTGTTCTTAATGTATGTTAATAGTTGCTTTATGTATTTGGGTGTTCTCATTTGGGGTGAATATATATTTGCAATGTTATGTCTTCTTGGATTATTCCCTTTATCCATATGTAGCATCCTTTTTTTGTCTCTTGTTACAATCTTTGTTTTAAAGTCTATTTTGTCTGATATAAATATTGCCACCCCTGCTCATGTTGTTTCATACAAATTTTAGGTTTAATTGTTCTAGTTATAGGGACACCTGGGCGGCTTAGTCTGACTTAAGCTCAGGTCATGATCTCATGGTTCATGAGTTCAAGCCCCCCATCAGGCTCTGTGCTGACAGCTCAGAGCCCAGAGTTTCTTCAGATGCTGTGTCTTGCCCCCCTATGACACTTCCCCATTCACACTCACTCTCTCTCAAAAATAAATAAATATTTAAAATTTTTTTTTGAAGTTTTAATTGTTGCAGTTCTATAAAAAATGTTCTTGGTATTTTGCATTAAATTTTTAGATTGCTTTGAATCTTAAGGTTTGCTAACATTTTGTTGAATATTTTGCTTCTGTGTTCATTAGGGATATTGGCCTGTATTTTCTTTTCTTGTGATATCCTTCTCTGGTTTTGGTATCAAGGTAATGCTGGCCTCTTAAAACAATTCTTGAAGTGGGTTTCCTCTTTTTCTTTTTAAATTTTTTTTTTTTCAACGTTTATTTATTTTGGGGACAGAGAGAGACAGAGCATGAACGGGGGAGGGGCAGAGGGAGAGGGAGACACAGAATCGGAAACAGGCTCCAGGCTCTGAGCCATCAGCCCAGAGCCCAACGCGGGGCTCGAACTCACGGACCGCGAGATCGTGACCTGGCTGAAGTCGGACACTTAACCGACTGCGCCACCCAGGCGCCCCCCTCTTTTTCTTTTTAGAAGAGATTGATAAAGATTAGCATTAATTTTCCTAAGTGGCTGTTATAATTCTCTGGTGAATCTGTCTGATTCTGGACTTTCGTTTGTATGGAGACTTTTGTATATTGATTTAATCTCCCTTTCTAGTAATTTGTTCATTGAGATTTTTTATTTCTTTATAATTTAGTCTTTATAGGTTGTATGTTTCTAGGAAATTTTTTATTCTAGTCTTTCAAATTTGTGTATGTTTGTTCATAGTATTCTCTTACAGTCCTTTATGTTCTATTGATATGAGCTGTAATGTTTCTTTCATATATGATTTGAATTCTGTATTAATTTTTTACATATGAAAACTAGAGGTTTATTTTTGTATTTTTGAAGGGCATTTGAATTTTTTGAGAATCAAAAATCTTAACTTTTGTTTTTTAATTTTTTTTAACCTGTATTTATTTTTGAGACAGAGAGAGACAGAGCATGAATAGGGGAGGGTCAGAGAGAGGGAGACACAGAATCTGAAACAGGCTCCAGGCTCTGAGCTGTCAGCACAGAGCCTGACACGGGGCTCGAACTCACGGACTGCGAGATCATGACCTGAGCCAAAGTCGGACGCTTAACTGACTGAGGCACCCAGGCACCCCAAAACTCTTAACTTTTAAGACACCTTTTGAGAATCAGTTTCATCTTTTTAAAGCTTGAGTTTTAGTTTTGTTTGTTAATCTGAATTCATATTACTATTGTTCAGGCTCTAATTTTACCTTTTTACTTTACTAAGGTGTAACCCTTTTGGAACTTTATGCGATGTCCTGTATAATGACATCTCTACATTCCATGTAATGGGAACCAAACTACAATTAGAAATTTGTAGATTCTTGGAATTTTTTGGCCTATTTATTTCTCCACACATAGAGAATGTTAAATCAGGCATATACATTCATCACTCATCCAAAGACTAGACATGACTTCTGTGCTGATTTTGTGCTTTGCTGCAAATTCTGCCCACCTCAGCCTCTCTGAACTCCAATATCATTTCCCCTATTCAGTGAGACTCCAGTCTTTGGATTTCTACTCTGAGCAGTATAGCCTGAATTGACCCTGGGAAAATATTTGGGGTAATCATGGGCTCGCTTTGTTTGTTTCCCTTGCATGAAACACTGCTCAATAACAAAAACAAAAAAACTATTGATCCATACAATAATTTTCAATAATCTCAAAGGCATTATGTGGATTAAAGTAAAGTCAATCTGAAAACATCATATACTATATGATTCTATTTACATAATATTATTGAAATAACAAAATTATAGAGTTGCAAGAAAGATTAGTGGTTTACAGAGGTTATTAATGGTGGTGGGGAGCAATTGGGTAGGTGTAATAATAAAGGGGTAGCACGGGGGAGATCTTTGTGGTAATCAAATAGGTTTCTATGTTGTATAATGAAATAGGATTGTCATTATATGTATACACATACACAGATATGATAAAATGTCATAGAACCATATATCCACATTGTTCCAATTTTCTGGTTTTTATGTTGCATTATAGTTATGAAAATTCTATCCACTGGGGGAAATTAGATAAAAAGTATATGAGAGGCCCCCCCTACTATTTTTGCTACTTTCTGTGAATGTGTAATTATTTCAAAATTAAAAGAAAAAATTTCTTTCCACAAAGAGAACTCAAGCAACAGATTGCTTCACTGAAAAATCTTTCCAAACATCAAAAGGATAAGTAATGATATAATAACAATCCTTTAAAAAATAAAGGAAGAGAGAAACTTTATGACTATTTTATGAAAAAAGTTTAACATTGATACTCCAAACTTATAAGATTATAAAAGAATGATAATGGCAGACAAATGGTGTTTGTGTGTGGTTTATCACAAGAATGAGTGGTTAGTCTAACCTTCTATAATAAAACAATATAATTTACTTCACTAAAATGATGAAGAGGAAAACTATATTGCCACCTCAATAGACAAGGAAGTAAACATTTGACAAAATTTAACTATGATTATTGATTTAAAAATAATCTCAAAAATATAGAAAAGAATTTTTACAATCTGATAAGACATACTAAACTCCCACAGGTAACAGTATACTTACTTCTGATCTGTTGATTGCTTTCCCACATTCGTACTAAGGCAGCGATGTCTACTTTCATATTTTCTATTGCATACTATACTGCAGGTCCTAGTCAGTACAATAGTGCAAGAAGGCAAGAAAAAGACACATAATAAAATAAAAGGAATAAACCTTGAAAAGGAAATCTTAACACCATTTTTATTCACAGAAACATGATTTATGTATATAAAGATACATAAATATTTTTAAAACCAATTAATAAATTAATGATTTAAAAATCCATATTCAATATAAATGTCAAATTCATATTTCTACATTAGTAATAAACAAGTAAAATTGCAATACAATTTCATAGATTGGGATGGTCAATAATGTTTACAATCTTAATTATATCTAAAAGGATCTATAGATTTAACATAATTATCACATTTAAAATACCAGCAAGAGAGTTTCAGGGGAGATGGCAGAGTAGAAGGACCCTAAGCTTCACCTGATCCCATGGATACAACTAGATAACGCCACATTGGTGTAAATAACCCAGAAAGTTATCCAAAGTCTGGCCGAAGGGACTCTACACAGCTAAATGTAGAGAAGAGGCCACATCAAAGAGTGTAAGAAGGATGGCTATGTGGTCCAAAGTTAAACAAACTTTGGGACTATCCTGGAGGGAGGAACTATGAAGGTGTAAAGACGGGAAAGAAACAGACTCTCACCCCAGACACCCCAGGCACCCCAGGCACAGGAACCTGCAAAGAGAAGTTGAATCCCAATACATCAATACGTTTAGCTTTGGAAACCAGATGGGCCCAATAATTAGTGGGGCTTAACACTTGGGATTTTTTAAAAAATCAGCAGGCATCTGGTCTAGAATAGCCAGGAGGGTGGAGTCCCTGCCCTTAAAGAAACAGCACAGCAAACAACCCTACTGAGGTACAACATAGAAGTAGCAGTTTGAAAAATGCCTGGAAGGAGAGTCATTTACTAATCTCAGAGCTTGCCCTGAATGGGGAGGGATCCTTGGGAAACTTCTCCAAGAACAAAGGAGCTGCTGGGCACTATTTCCTTCCTCTGTTCACCCCCCACCCCCAACACAGGGACACCTGAAGGAATCAGTACAGTAACAACACTCTCTACCAAAGTTGCTAATAGCGTACCCCACCCCTGCATTGTACCTCCTCCAGCCAGGCCTCTATGTTCCCTCCCAAAGCAGACCAACAAAAATCTTGCTAACACTGTGACCCTGCCCCTGTGTTCTGCTGTGGCCATGCCACCTCCAATATGCCCTGGGCAAAGTGGTGTCACAAACCAGTTAGTGTGAAAGCAGCTCTGACAGGGTCCACCACTACTCCAAAGTGACATCTGCCTAAGGAAGAGGGAATGATAACACACACACCAGTCCAACTGTGGCCCCAGAAGTGGGCTGGGGGCAGATATCTGGTCTAATTGCAGGGCTACCAACAAAAGCTTCTGAGGGAATAGAAGGACATAATGACAGAAGAAGATTTATTTGATAAAATAATAGCTGAAAATTGTACAAAGTCTAGAAAGGGAATCAGAAATATAGATCCAGGAGGCCCAGAGAGTCACCACAAAATCAATCTAAGGAAGTCCACACCAAAATATGTAGTAATTAAATGGGAAAAGGTAGAAATAAAGACAGAATTTTAAAAACAGCAAGAGAAAACTGTTATATACAAGGGAAACCCATAAAGCTATTGGCTGATTTTTCAGCAGAAACTTTGCAGTCTAGAAAAGACTAGCATGACATATTCAAAGTGATGAAAGAAAAAAAAAGCATCCATGAATAACTTATCCAGCAAGGCTATCTTCAAATAAGAAGGAGAGATAGTTTCCTAGACAAATAAATTTTAAGGAATCCATGAACACTAAATGAGCTCTACAAGAAATCGTAAAGGGGACTCTGAGTGGAGAGGAAAGACCATAAGCAGAAGCAGAAAAGGAGACACAAAAGCAGTAAAATTAAGTATATCTATAAAAACTAGTCAAGAGATTCACAAAATAAAAAGATGTCAAGTATGACATCATAAACCTGAAACATAGGGGAGAAAGGGAACAAGAGCAGAAGGAAACAGAGAACTACCAAAAAAAAAAAAAACCCACAAAAAAGTAACAAAATGGCAAAAGGATGGACATACCAATAAATAAATACTTAGAATGTAAATGAACAAAACATCAATCAAGACGTCTGGTGATAGAATGGATAAAAAATCAAGACTCATCTATATGCTGCCTACAAAAGACACATTTCTGCCCTAAAGAAACATGCAGACTGAAAGTGAAGGGATGGAAAAGCATTTATCATGCAAATGGAATGAAAAGAAAGCTTGGGTAGCAGTACTTACATTAGACAAAATAGACTTTAAAACAAAAACTGTAACAAGAGACTAAGAACACCATATACTTATAAAGGGAGCAATTAAACTAGAAGGTATAACAATTATAAATATTTATGCACCCAATATGAAAGCACCTAAATACACAAAGCAGCTAATAACAAACATAAAGGAAGTAATTGATAGGAGTACAATAATAGGAGGCCTCCACTTATATCAATGAATTACACACTGGACCAGACGATATAACAGATATATACAGAAAATGCCATCCTAAAAGAGTAGAATACATATTCTTTTCAAGTGCACAGGGAACATTCTCCAGAATAGATCACATATAACATCATAAAACAAGTCTCAACGATTTCATAAAGATGGAAGTTATACCATGCATCTCTTCTGACCACAATACTATGAAACTAAAATCAACACAGAAAAAAATCTGGAAAGAACACAAATACATGTGAGTTCAGTAACATTCTACTAAACAATGAATAGATCTATCAATAAATCAAGGAAGAAATAAAAAACAAATGGAAACAAATGAAAATGAAAAAAAATAATGGTCCATATCCTTTGGGATGCAGCAAAAGTTGTTTTAAGGGGGAATTTTATAACAATACAGGCATATCTCAAGAAACATGAAATATATCAGGTAAAAACCCAACCTTACAACTAAGGGAGCTAGAAAAAAGAAAAACAAACAAAACCCAAAACAAGAAGAAGGAAGGGAATAAAGATTTCAACAGAAATAAATAAAAGAGGAAATGAAAGAACAATAGAATAGATCGATGACACCAGAATCTGGTTCTTTGAAAAGATCAACAAAATAGATGCAACTTAACCAGAATCACTAAAAAAAAAAAAAAAAAAAGAAAAAGGAGGGAGGGAGAGAAAGGGATATTATTAAAAAAATTATATGCCAACAAATTGGACCACCTAGAAGATCTGAATAAATTCCAAGAAACATATAATCTTTTCAAACTAGATCAGGAAGAAATGGAAAATTTGAACATACCGATTACCAGCAAAGAAATTGAATCAAATCAAGTCTCCCAGCAAATAAAAGTCCAGGGCTAGATGGTTTTACAAATAAATTCTTCCAAACATTTAAAGAATTAATACATTTTCTTCTCAAACTATTCCAAATATTAGAGAAAGAAGGAAAGCTTCAAAATTCATTCTATGAGGCCAGCATTACCCTGATACCCAAACCAAATAAAGACACTACATAAATAGATAGATAGATAGATAGATAGATAGATAGATAGTAGAGGCCAATATCTCTTATGAATGTAGATGCAAAAATTCTCAACAAAATACTAGCAAACCGAATCTAACAATAATAAACAATATTTAACAATATTGAAAAAAAATAATTTACCACAGTCAAGTGGGATTTGTTCCTGAGTTGTAGGGGTGATTTAATATTTACAATTCAGGGGCAACTGGGTTAAGCATCAGACTCTTGATTTCAGCTCAGGTCATAATCTCACAGTTAATGAGTTCAAGCCCTGTGCTGGGCTCTGTACTGACAGCATGGAGCCTGCTGAATTCTGTCTCCCTCTATCTCTCCCCTTCCTCTGCTCCTGTTCTCTCTCTCTTTCTCTCTCTCAAGAATAAACATTTAAAAAACATAGTTGCAATTCAACTGTAACATATCACATCAGTAAGAGAAAGGATAAAAACCATATGATCATTTTAATGGATGCAGAAAAAGCATTTTACAAAGTACAACATCCATTCATGATAATAACTCTCAACAAAGTATGTTTAGAGGGAACGTACCTTAACATAGTAAACACCATGTATGAAAAACCCATAGCTAACATGATACTCAATGGGGGAAAACTGAGATATTTTCCTCTAGGATCAGGATGAAAACAAGGATGTCCACTTACACCACGTTTATTAATGTGCAAGTCCTCACGACAGCTATCAGATAAGAAGAAGTGAAACACTTCCAAATTCATAAGGAAGAAGTTAAACTTTCACTATTTGCAGATGACACAATATGTATATTAAAAACCTTAAATTCAATCCACCCACAGACTGCTGATAAGTGAACTGAGTAAAGTTACAGGATACAAAATCAATGTACAGAAATTCATCGCATTTCTATATACTAATAATAAAATATCATAAATAGAAATTAAGAAAACAATCCCAACTATAATTGCATTAAAAATAATAAAATGCTTAGGAATAAACTGAACTGATAAGGTGAAAAACCTGTGCTTTGAAAAGTATAAAATATTGATGAACTAAATTGAAGATGACACAAACAAATGGAAAGATATGCCATGCTCATGGGTTGAAAGTACAAATATTGTCAAAATGTCTATATGAACCAAATTACCTACAGGTTTAATGCAGTTTCTGTCCAAACACCAAGAGCACTTTTCACAGAACTGGAACAAATAATCCTAAAATTTGTATGGAACCATGGAAGACTCCTAATAACCAAGGCAGTCTTGAAAAAGAAGAACAAAACTGGAGGTATCATAATCCCAGATAGGAAGAGATACTGCAAAGCTTCAGTAATCAAACCAGTATGGTACTGGAACAAAAACAGACACATTAGATAAATGGAATAGAATATAGAACCCAGAAATAAACCCATGATTTATGGTCAATTAATCTTTGATAAAGGAGGCAGAAATATGCAATGGGAAAAAGACTGTTCAACAAATGATGTTGGGAAAAATGGAGACCAACATGCAAAGGAATGCCAGGACCACTTCCTTACACCATTCACAAAAATAAACTGAAAAAGGATTAGAGACTCAAATGTGAGACCTGAAAACATAAATATCCTAGAAAAGAGCACAGGCAGTAATTTCTTTGACATTTGTCATAGCAACATTTTTCTAGATATATTTCCCCAGGCTTGGGGGGAAAAAAACCAAAAACAAACTATTGGGATGAGATCAAAATTAACAAAACTAAAAGACAATCTACTGACGGAGAGAATATATTTGCAAATGACATATCCAATAAAGAGTTATTATCCAAAATGTATAGGTTATACAACTCAACACCAAAAAAGACAAAATAATCCAGTTTAAAAATAGGCAAAACAAAAAATAATTAAATAAAAGTGAACAGAAAACATCAACAGATATTTTTCCAAAGAAGACAAACAGATGGCCAACAGACACATGAAAAGATGCTCAACATCATTGGTTATCAGGGAAAGGCAAAACAAAACCACAATGAGATATCATTTCATACCTGTCATAATGCCCAACTCAAAAACACAAGAAACAGCAAGTGTTGGTGAGAATTTGGAGAAGAAACCCTCTTGCACAGTTGGTGGGAATGCAAACTGGTACAGCAATTATGGAAAATAGTATGAAGTTTCCTCAAAAACTTAAAAATAGAATTACCATATAATCCAGTAATTCCACTATTGGATATTTACCTAAAGAATATGAAAATATTATTCAAAAAGATATATGCACCCTTATGTTTTTTTCAGCATTTTTATAATAGCCAAATTATGGAAGAAGCCCAAATGTCCACCAACTGATGAATGGATAAAGTTGTAGTATATATACAGAATGGAATATTACTCAGCCACAAAAAAGAATAAAATCTTGCCATTTACAACAACATGGATGGGTCGAGAGTATAATGCTAAGTGAAATAAGTCATTCAGAGTAAAATGCCATATGATTTCACTCATATATGGAATTTAAGAAGCAAAACAAACAAATAAAAAAAAGATACAAATAAAAAATCAGACTCGACTCTGAAGAACAAACTGATAGTTACCAGAGGGTGGAGGGGTGGGGGGAGGGGTGAAATAGGTGAAGGGGATTAAGAGTACACTTATCATGAAGATCACTGAGTGACATACAGAATTTTTGAATCACGCTATTGTATACCTAAAGTTAACATAAAACTTTATGTTAACTATACTGGATTTAAAATAAAACTAATACTAGCAAGATTTTTTGACAGAAAATGATAATTCTAAAATGTATATGAGAATGCAAGGATCTAGTGTAGTAAAGCCATTTTGAAAAAATAAAAACAAATTTGAGATGCATATGCTACTTGTTGAAACTTACTATAAAGCTGTAATAGTCAATTTAGGTATGATTTTGGAATAAGAGTAGAAAAATAAGTCAAATGAACAGTATCGAATCCAGAAATAGATCCACATATATCATAAGAAAATTATTTAAAAATGAAGTAGTGGAGCTTCTTCACATTCTGTCAATAAACATATCAGATAATAAAATTGAGAAATTCATTCTTGTTTTACATGAAATACTATTATAGAATTACTGGATCATATGGTTTTTCCAGCAAGGTAAAACTCAAGCACAAGTGTTTAATGATGTCATTTTGAAAACCTACCTGAAAAGATTATTTAAAAATATAAACATAGCAGGGCACTTGGGTGGATCAGTCAGTTAAGTGTCCAACTTTAGCTCAGATCATGATCTCAGTTCGAGCCCTGCATCAGGCCTCTGTGCTGACAACTCAGAGACCTGAAAACTCAGAACCTTCTTCAGATTCTATGTCTCCCTCTCTCTCTTCCCCTCCCTCCCCACTCTTTCTGTCAAAAATAAATTTTAAAAAAAGGAAAAGAAAAATATAAACACAGGATTCTCATAATTTCACCATAAATGAAAGACATTATGAAGAATTTAAAGGCCAAAAGTTCCAGGTATTTCTGACAACCTGAGGGCAAATAGAACAAAATTTAAGCACAATGAAGAAGGAAATTTCAGAAATTCTTTCTTTTAATAATAATGGTGTCATGTCAGGTAAATAGAAGAAATAGTGTCAGAATCTCATTACCCATCCTGGGAGGCACAATAAACTTGCTGTAGGTGACAAAAAGTATAAGGTAGACAATGAAAATCTCTTCATTTGAACTGAATGAGATACTGCTGAGATTGAGTTAATTTTAGTGTTCCAAGAAAGTTCCAAACTAATAATCTTAGTCCACCAAAATCAAGTGTGTAAACACAAAATATATACTACATACTATATAAGGCATGAAAATTTTTGTAAAGAGGTAAGTCTTGAAGTTACAGATCAAAATGGCTCATTACATGGCAGCCAAGATATAGTCATTCCACGGACATTTGTTTCATAATGGTAAAGATAACGTTTTATCAAATGACCTGGGAGACAACCAAAACAATTTAGCTATGAAAGAAATAAAGACTTTATTTAGATTTTAGTCTCTAATACAAGATATCATAAGATAATGAGTCAAGTTGTGTTGCAATCATTCGATACATAAAGATTGTCATTTTTATATCATTGCAAAGAAAACAATCTTCAGATGTATGACCATCAATTCTGTAGTACTAGGGGATGTTGTAGGTCATTATATTATCATTAATAGGAAACATTTTGCTGGTTTCAACCGAGTTCTACAGCTCAACTTGGAGTATCTCCACTTGTAACTTCTTTCTTCTGGCCTGTAGACTTGTTGCTTGATGACTGGATCTTCAGAATTCATCTTGAATTGTGTAGTGATCTTTAGAATGGAAGTTGGGCCTTTGGCTATAGAGCAGAGAGATAATTACTCAACAGAGTTTCCCTTGGACTACACCCTTCTAGTTTTCCTTTATGTAAGACGGAATTAAACTTCCTTAATTCACTCTATTTCTGTATATATATTTTACAATACACAGTCAAACCTGCTAACTTGTAAAACTGGATATAATAGGGAAACAAAATTTTGTTCAAGTATTTGGTTACCAACTTCAAAGAAAGATTTTCACAATTTAGCTATGTAAACTGCTATGCAAATTATTGGTTATTGAAAGATCAAAGAGTCCTGGATTTTCCCCGATTACAACACTCATGCTTAATCACTAGGGTGCTATCCTCTAAACCCCTGTCTCATAGAACACTGATCCAAACATCTAATTATTTACATGAACTTTTGTATGCTGTGTTTTTTCTTTTTTTTTTAAGTTGATTTACTTATTTTGAGAGAAAAAGCATGTGTGTGCTTGTGAGATCATGATCTGAACCGAAATCAAGAGTCGGATGCTTAACTGACTGAGCCACCCAGGTACCCCTATGCTTTGCTTTTTATAGGTAGTAGTAATTTCTGGGTAATCAGAACATTTAAAATTAAATGTTAAAGTACCATCTGTAAAAAAAAAAAAAGTATCATCCGTAAACACCATAAATACCAACTACCAAAGAAAATTGCCCTGCAATTTAAAAGGTTTCCTTCCAACTATGAGGAAATGAGTTATTAGCTAAGAGCAAACTTTTTGACTTAGACCAGTAGGAGGAATATGCCCCTCAAATAGCAACGTAGCAGGTTAGAAATACTGCCTTTAGTCATTCATTTAAAGATTGTTGTGTTTTCCTGATTATAAGTTTCTTACTGGGGAGTCGTTTGTAAACAAAGTTTTTGATCTATTGATTTTTCACTGACATCTTTTTTTTTTAATGTTTATTTCTGAGACAGAGAGAGACGGAGCATGAGTGGGGGAGGGGCAGAGAGAGAGGGAGACACAGAATCAGAAGCAGGCTCCAGGCTCTGAGCTGTCAGCACAGAGCCCAATGTGGGGCTTGATCTCACAAACTGTGAGATCATGACCTGAAGCAAAGTCGGTCGCTCAACTGACTGAGCCACTCAGGTGCCCCTCTGACGTTTTTTAAAAATGCTATGTTATGCTGGAAACATTTGAGGGAAGCAGATTGAAAAATGGAAACATTTGAGGGAAGCAGATTTGATATCTACTATAATGATTCATTTAGGGTCAACAAATAGTATTTTTAATGTTGATTATTTTAAAAATCACTATTCTTTATAAAAATGCTTAACTCAGGGGAATTCTGTTTGAAATAATTGGGTAAAGATTGAATGACAAAAACCAACTCTAGGTGATGGAGAATAAATTAATGGATATTAAAGTTGATAATTTTCTCTATGTTTAACCCAAATATAATGTAGAATTAAATATATGACATCAGAATTGTATTCATGGATTTGATGGAAGATTTTAAAGTGATAGGTACTTTATACTGTAATGTGTTTTAAAAATACAATCATAAGCTTTATTTTAGCTGGTATATGATCAAGATTGAAAAGCACAATTAAACTAAAGCTCATAATGCATTTATTTAAAACTATGGGGTTTCCATTCTTTAAATTAGAATCAGAAAATATTTTGAATTTACATATATGTTTAGAAAATAAGTAACTTCTCCATAAATGCCAAACTATATGATTTGTATATAGTTAGCATATATTTACTATATCTTTGCACATTCCAGAAAGGATATGAATATGTAACATACCAAAAACACATTGCTGCTAAAAAAACACACTTGTTTTAAATTTCTTTGGGTTATGTTTTCTTGTTTTCTTTCTTTCCTTCTTTTTCTTTTCTTTCTTTCTTTCTTTCTTTCTTTCTTTCTTTCTTTCTTTGAGAGAGGGAGAGTTGAGAGGTGGAGGGGCAGAGGGAGACGGAAGGAGAAAGCATCTTAAGTAGGCTGCATGTCCATGCCCAAGCAGAGCCCGATGTGGGGCTTGATCTCACAACTGAGATCATGACCTGAGCCAAATCAAGAGTCAGAGGCTTAACCAACTGAGCCATCCAAAAACCCCTGTATTATGTTTTCATAGAGATACTTGGGGAAAAATAAAATCCAAAACTTATAGAAACATGTCTCTAATGGATTTTTTTTTTGCCTAAAGGTATAGTGTTTAAAATCATGACATTATCCAATTTTTAGCAAAAATTTTCAACATCTCATATTGCTATTATAGTTCCAATAAAGGTACGTTTCTCATATTCACTGCTTAATAAAAGAATAATGGTATGCAGAAGTTAGTTAAGTGATACAATACAAGTCCTTTAATCTAACCAATCCGAAATATTGCTGGAATATTAAAAAATAATAAAGGTTTATTGGTGAGGGATTTTTGATTGTTCAAATTGTGTAGAATTATACTCTATGATAGTGATAGACCAAATCTATCTATCACTCAGCATAGTAAGTGATGTGGGGAATATGGAAAAGTAAGTTGTAGTAATGTGGACCTTGAACAGTATTTTAGAATAGAAATTTGATCTTGCCTCTTTCTGTTTATAAGAGAATATCTAATCAAAATATTATGTTTTTAACCTGTTTCAACACATTAGTAGGAATCTTCAGAAATAACTCTGAGTACATTCTATTTTGTAACCTTACTTGTGTGAAGAAAGTATCATGGGGCATGGGGACAACCACAGCATCTCAATAATAGGGATCCTGAAGATTATGCACTCCAAGTTCTTTAGTATTTGGAATACGAAGCATTGCCAGAGATTGAAAGTGTGGAAGAACAAGTAAACAGGTGGTTTAGTTGAAAATGGATCCTAATTCTCTCGATTTTTCCCAATCCAATATTCATACTGGAACATTTCCTTCAGATACTTCTACTTACTCTACAACTTTCCCAGATTGTTAGTTTTATTTTATGTTGTTCACTATTTCATTTCTAATATGATTAAAATCTGAATGTTTTTATTTTAAAATTTTACTTAGAAATATTAATTTTATATTAAATATGTAAAATGTATTTAAATATTATTTCATTGTTATGCTTGTAATTTTATCAGCATAGCTTTATAAATATTTTCCTATTATTTTGGCAAAATTGAATAAGGGGCCCATCTTTTTTGTCTTACCTAGATAAATAAAGACTTACTTGGATAAATATTAATATATGGCAATATACTTATTGCCATGAGCCTATATAAAAGTTTCCCCAGTAGTTTTTACTTCTTTTGTAGCATACTCTTTTTAATTTTTCAACCCTGGTATCCTCAAAATTATCACTGGGGATACCGTATAAGTCAAGACCTCATGGTCCCTGGCCAGAGTAAATGGGACCATAGGTGGTTATGTGAATTATGCTAGGCCACAGAGGTCCTTCCTTGAGATTTTTTCAATTAGGACTGAAGATGTTACCAATCCCAAGTTCAGCCACTTGTCACTAGAAAGGACAATGCTCAAGAGCTCAGTTTTGATTAGAAAGGAATTTGAGTTTTATTATGGAGGCCAGCGAAGTACATGATCTCTTTTCCAAAAAACAACTCAGAGTTTTCTGCCTTGCCTATGGATTTTTAAAGGGGCTTAGTGAAGTTAATCAGCAAAGGGAGTGCAACATTTGTTGATTTTATGCCAGCTACAAATGTTATCTCAGTGCTTGGGGATTGTATGAGGGGGGTCCCGTTTGTGTTTTGTGATGTGCAGGAGTACTCTGTTCTTTCTACAAAGGAGGTCAAGGTCTATAATACACAAAGAAAGGTGTGTATTTTTTTCACCTGAAAAAAAATGTTTTGCTAAAAAATTTGCTAGGTTAATTAGAAAGCCAAGTCATCTTCAAACAGACTTGATGGCCTCTGTGGGCTGGTAAAGTTCTGGTCCTTTATTCCTCAAGGCCAGTAGTTTTTCTGCCATGGATCCAGGGACTGAGATCAGCAAGTAAGCAGAGAATTAACTTGAAACAAGTTAACCCTTATGAACGTTGGAGTGTTATTACAAAGAGAGCATCAATACTAACTCTCAATAACAGTGACAATAAGATTTGCCATTTGTTTTGACAAATTCAGCAGCCATGTGTCTTAAAAAGCAGAGTAGTCAGTCTGCAGTGTTCAAGTTCAGGAAAGAAAACAACAACAACAACTAAAAAATACTCCAGCTCACACACACACACACACACACAGTCATTGATGAAGGAGCTCTGTAAATTTCACTAACTTCTAGGCATTCCTGAGTGCCTATTGTGTCTCTATCCATCACAGGGTTTTATTTTTTAAACTTCTTTTTTTTAATGTTTATTTATTTATTTTGAGAGGCAGAGAAAGTGAGAGAGTGAGCAAAGGAATGGCAGAGAAAGGGGGAGAAGAAGAGAAAATTTCAAAGAGGTTCTGCACCATCAGCACAGAGTCTGATGCGGGGCTCGAACCCATGAAACATGAGATCATAACCTGAGCCGAAGTTGAGTCAGACACTTAACCTACTGAGTCATATAGATGCCCCCATTTTTTAAACTTCTTAATGTCTCCTAAGCCAAAATATTTCATTTAAGTCTATGTCAGTTAAGTCTATGTCACTTGCTTCTGAGAGAAAGCATCTGTATGATGCAGGTTTTGGGAAGGCAGTGAGTACCCCATTAGCTAGACTGAAAACTTAGCATTTATTATAAAAGAGAAAAGTACTTGATTTAATCAGATACTGAGCACATGGCTTGAGCTCTAAGAAGTAGCTAGCTTCAGACTTGATAAGAAAATATCAATACATTGGAGTAATTGTAGCCTTCAGCAAAGGGTTATAAGATTGAAACAACTTACAGTACCATCTGAAAAGTTATATAGAACTTCAGCACAAGTATATAGATTTTTCTCGGAAATGAACTTTATTAAGTTTATTAAGTTTCTCGGAAATGAACTTTATTACAAATTATAAATTTGCTGATTTTAAGTGTGTATTTCAATGGGTTTTGACAGATATATACATCATCAGTGCAGTCAAAATATAAAATATTTCCACTATCCCCCAAAGTTCTTTCCAGTCCTTTGTGGTTAAATTCATGCACAGCCCCAAGCAAATCTGATCTCTTTTGTCATTATAAATTAATTTTTGCCTTTCCTAGAATTTTCCATAAGTAGAATAACATGGTGTGCTTTTTGAATCTAGCTTCTTTCACACAGGTTAATGTTTTTGAGATTCATCCATGTTGTTGCTTATTACATTAGTTTGTCCTTTTTGAAAAATACTACAAATTGTTCATCCACTCACATGTTAATAGGGTGTAGTGTTGTTTCTGATTTGGGCTATTAGAATAAAACTGCTATAAATATTCTTTTTCACTGAAGTGTAGTTGACACACAATGTTACATTAGTTTCAGGTGTACAACACAGTGATTCAACAACTCTATATGTTATATGATTCTAACCACAAGTATAGCTACTATCTGTTACCATAAATTTCTTTTGCAATACCATTGACTATATCCCCTATGCTGTACATTTTTATCTCCATGACTTATTAATTCCGTAACTGGAAACCTATATCTCCCACTCCCCTTCACTCATTCTGCCTGTCCCTTCATTCCCCTCCTCTCTAGCAAACACCAATTTGTTCTCAATATTTATGCATCTGATTCTGCTTTTTTGTTTTGTTTCTTAGATTCCTCATAAGTGAAATTGTATTGTATTTGTCTTTTTCTAACTTATTTCACTTAGCATAATACCCTCTGTGTTCATCTGTGCTGTCATTAATGGCAAGATTTCATTTGTTCCTATGGCCAATATTTCATTCTATGCATATACCACATATTTTTTATCCAGAATTAGTTAACTTGGTGCCCAAAACTTCACCTTCTCACATTGGTAGGTAAGTTAAATGGACTCAATTTTGTCCAGTTAAAACTGAGGTGAAAGCCTCTGGAAGTTTCTGGGAATGGTTTGTTTCTGGGATTAAAAGAAATACATGAGAAGAAATGGCTTTTCCCTTAGATATTGCTGCCTAAGAAAGGATACCTGGAGCTGTAGGAGACATCATCTCATAAAAGCTCATGTCAGACTGAGTAGACAAGCCAATAGGGTTGAAGTGGAAAATAATAAAGATGGAAACAATATGCCTCTTTGATTTGGGCATCAAATTAACTAATTCTGGAAATCATCACCTACAATAAAAACTTCCAACATGAAGAACCTGGGAGATACATTATTCTGAATAAATTATCTTACTAACAAATTTATGACAATCTTTTGTGATAGGTGAAGGTCTACTGTTAAAAAGTTGGAGTTATTGGCAGGCCTGATGCCTATTAGATGAATAAAGCCTCTTTGTATTTAATGAGTATGAGGCTTAGGGAATGATAAATACGGGGAAGTAAAAGATAGTCTTAGGAGGATTTATAAATTGAGTCAGTTTTCCTCAGCCTCAGCTGTGGCTATCTGATCATTTTTTTTAAACTGAATGAGTTCTACAACTCTCCCCCTTCTGTGACTTATATTATTCCTCTTATATTTCTGATACTAACCACAAGCCTCCTAAATAATAGGCCAATAAACTGTGGGCAATATCAAAATCATTAGAAATCTGTCAGAGATAATGCATGTGAACCAGTTTTGATTCATGTGCAAAGTGAAGCTTGCTGAAGTTAAGTCGCAACTGAAAGAAAAATTATGGGAAATATATATTCAGGTTTTCCCAATGCCATAATATGGTGTTCTGTTAATAAGAGCCCCATGTATTAAATATGTCTGTTAAATCCCAAGCGAAGAGAATTGGAGGAAATATACATATTCTATATTGGAAAGAAACAGATATTAAATTAGTTTAGCTTATTTTCTTCAAGTCATTTAAAGTTAATATGACTTACGTGTGAAGTATTTGCTTTATTTTTAGCTCTTCATTTTCATTTAACTTAACTAGAAAAATTGTTTCCACTGCATGCTGCAGAATCAATGACCAATAAGTGGCTAATAGATGATAATCTATAATATTATACTATCAATAAATTACAGAGAAATGTTTATGTTCTTTATATTTGTTTTATCTTTTATTCATTCTGAGAAAAATGTAAAAACAAAACAAGTGACTACTTCAGTCATTAGAATTTGGGAAGAAAATGTATAAGTTATATCATTGCATTTTATGATAATGGACCTAAGTTCTTATGGCGTATAAACATATAATAAAAAATAAAAATTAATAAATCTGGTTTTCTATTTGATATCTTCCCTAAAAATATTAAACATGGGAATGAGGAAGCTTTGATAATCTTCTTTGAAATTCTCATTTAATCAGCACTCTTACAGCAATTCCTTAATCTGGGATCACGTGTGATTTTGCAAAGTTCAGTGGTAGTATTTAGAATAACACAGATTACTTTGGTGGCATTTAAACTGCTTTGTCTGAAATGCTAATGAACCTAGTTGGCTGTCTTCAATCAATCAAAGTTTAGTTTTAATTCAAAGAGAAAAGTTATATAGATTTTCAGAGTTTATGATCAAAGACAAATCTGCTAAATATACTTCAGGATCTAATTTGTGTGTGTTTGGCTGAAATAAATAGAATAAAGAGAAAGGGAAAAATTGGAAACATTTTTCTCAATTTATCAACAGTGTCCCGCATCAGTTATAAATTCACCCTAGTAACTTTTCACTAACTTAAATTTTAAGATGCTTTGTTTTTTACTTAAAATAAGTAAATGCACACATGCATATAATTTTTAAAAAGCATATATTTCAGTATAGAGGTAAATAATACTACACTGAATTTTTACACAATCCCCATTTCTCAGCTTTCTTTATCCTTTCCATAATAATACTCTTAAGGCTCATAATTGGCAGAAATCAGAACAAGGCATATTAGATACCTTAAAATAACTCTTTGGTCCCAAAATGTGGACATCATACTGGCTAAAATTATGATTTTATATAAAATAAAACACAAAATTGTTGTGAGAACCCAAAGCTAATAAAATAGATCTTTACTCTTTTCTTTCAGTTCACTTGAAAGTTGAGCGCAGGCACTGCTTATAAGGTAATATTCACACTGTTATTTCTGTTACATTGTCAGCCATAGACACACTCCATTTTAGCATTTGCCCTTAAAATAAGTGATGCCCCCTATGATATGCAATTATACTACACTAAAAAGATGGGACAACTCAACAACTGGTAATAAATACAAAAAAGTTTAAAAGCTAGTTTTTATTAAAATAGCTGAAAGCATTAGACAACTTCTTTACTCACTCTTCACAAACTAATATCCTTCTGGAGGACAGGAAACACTGGAGGGGGAAGACAAAGGGGCACTAAGTAGGGAATGTTAAATGGAAAAAGAGTTATGTGTAAATATATTTGAACTGTATTTTGAAAAACTGAAGGCAATTTCTTAATGTAGTATATTTTTTTCCAGTCATAAAAAATTAAAAGAACATAAAATTCAACCTCTATTAGTGTAGAGTAGTAACTATTTGAAAGCATAAATGTAAAATGATAACATATCCTACATTTTCTAGAATCTAGAATCACTTTCAAGAGTAAAAAGTAATTGTAGATGTAAGACAGATAAGAAAAGAATAATAGAAGCAGCTGCCCATTTTGCAGTGAAATTTTGGCTTTGGCCATTTTGTGAAGATCTTATGAACACTTGTGCTTGGCTCTTTGCATGGACATACAGGTTTTTTTCCTCTTAGGTAAATACTTAGGAGTATAATAGTTGCATCATATAATAGATGTATGTTTAACATTTCAGGAAATTTGTTTCCAAACTTGTTGTAATAACTTATTCCCACAAAAGTGTATGAGAATTTGAGTTCTTTTACCTTCTTAACAAAACTGGAAAACTGGTATGGTCTTTTTAATTTTAGCAATTCTAATAAGTATGTATCTCATGGTTGTAATTTTTAGTTCTCTAATGACTAAATTGGGCATCTTCATATATACATATGTACACACACATATATATGTTTATATATTATATATGTATATGTATATAAACTTTACCTTTGGTAAAGTGTTTAAATATATTGTCTATTTTAAAAATTGGGTTGATTTCCTGTTATTGAGTTTGACAATTCTTTTTTTTTTTTTCACTTCAATTTGATACCCTGTATTTTATTTTATGTGACTTTATATATATTTTTAATTTACTACTATTATTATTATTTTAATTTACATCCAAGTTAGTTAACATATAGTATAATAATGATTTCAGGAATAGAATTTAGTGATTCATCACTTACACATAATAAATACCCAGTGCTCATCCCAACACGTGTCCTCCTTAATGTCCATCACCCATTTAGCCTATCTCCCCACCCCAAGCCCCTCCAGCAACCCTCAGTTTGTTCTCTGTATTTAAGAGTCTCTTGTGGGGGCGCCTGGGTGGCTCAGTCAGTTAAGCGTCTGACTTCAGCTAAGGTCATGATCTCACAGTTCGTGAGTTCGAGCCCCTGTGCTGACACCTCAGAGCCTGGAGCCTGCTTCACATTCTGTGTCTCCCTCTCTCTCTGCCCCTTCCCTGCTCATGCTCTGTCTCTCTCTGTCTCAAAAATAAATAAACATTAAAAAAAATTTAAAAAAAAGAGTCTTATGTTTTGTCCCCTTATGTTCTCTTATGGTTTGTCCCCTTCCCTATTTTTATATTATTTTTGCTTTCCCCCCTTTATGTTCATCTGTTTTGTATCTTAAATTCCAAATATGAGTGAAGTCATATGATATTTGTCTTTCTGTGACTGACTTACTTTGCTTAGCATAATATACTCTAGTTCCATCCATGTTGTTGCAAATGGGAAGATTTCCTTTTTTTTTTTTTTATTACCGAGTAATATTCCATTGTATATATATATACCACATCTTCTTTATCCATTCATCAGTTGATGGACACTTGGGCTCTTTTCATACTTTGGCTATTGTTGATAGCGCTACTATAAACATTGGGGTGCATGTGGCCCTTTGAAATAGCACACCTGTATCCTTTGGATAAATCCTAGTCATGCAGTTGCTAGGTCATAAGGTAATTCTATTTTTTAATTTTTTAGGAACCTTCATATTGTTTTCCAGAGTGGCTGCACCAGTTTGCATTCCTACCAGCAGTGCAAAAGGGTTCCTTTTTCTCCACATCCTCAACAACATCTGTAGTTGCCTGAGTTGTTAATGTTAGCCATTCTGACAGGTGTGAGGTGGTATCCTATTGTGTTTTTGATTTGTATTTCCCTGATAATGAGTGAGTTGAGGTTTTTTTTCATGTGTTTGTTAGCCATCTGGATGTCTTCTTTGGAAAAATGTCTATTCATGTCTTCTTCCCATTTCTTCACTAGATTATTTGTTTTTTGGGTGTCGAGTTTAATAAGTTCTTTACAGATTTTGGATACTAACACTTTAATATGTCATTTGCAAATATCTTCTCATATTGTGTCATTTGCCTTTTAGTTTTGTTGATTGTTTCCTTTGCAGTGCAGAAAGGTCTTTATCTTGTTGAGGTCCCAATAGTTTATTCTTGCTTTTGTTTCCCTTGCTTCTGGAGACATGTCAAGTAACAAGTTGCTGTGGCTGAGGTCAAAGAGGTTGCTGTCAGTTTTCTCCTCTAGGATTTTGATGGCTTCCTATCTTACATTTAGGTCTTTCATCCATTTTGAGTTTATTTTGTGTATGGTGTAAGAAAGTGGTCCAGGTTCATTCTTCTGTATGTTTCTGTCCACTTCTCCCAGCACCATTTGCTAAAGAGACTTTCTTTTTTTCCATTGGATACTCTTTCCTTCTTTGCCAAAGGTTAGTTGGCTGTAAGTTTGTGGTTCCATTTCTGGGTTCTCTATTCTGTTCCATGGATCTATGTATCTGTTCTTGTGCCAGTACCATACTGTCTTAGTGATTACCCCTTTATGATACATCTTGAAGTCCGGAATTGCAATGCCTCCAGTTTTGGTTTTCTTCCTCAGGATTGCTTTGGCTATTCAGCATCTTTTATGGTTCCATACAAATTTAAGGATTGTTGGTTTTAGCTCTGCAAAGAATGCTGATGTCGTTTTGATAGGGATTGCATTGAATATGTAGATTTGTTTTGGTAGTATCAATATTTTAACAAAATTTCTTCTTCCAATCCATGAGCACAGACTATTTTTCCATTTTTTTGTGTATTCTTCAATTTCTTTCATAAGGTTTCTATAGTTTTCAGTGTGTAGATTTTTCACCCCTTTGGTTAGGTTTATTTCTAGGTATTTAATGGTTTTTGGTGCAATTGTAAATTGGATTGGTTCCTTGATTCTCTTTCTGTTGCTTCATTATTGGTGTATAGAAATGCAACCAATTTCTGTACATTGATTTTATATTGTGCGACTTTGCTGAATTCATTGATCAGTTCTAGCAGTTTTTTGGTGGAGTCTTTTGGGTTTTCCACATAGAGTGTTATGTCATCTGAGAAGAGTGAAAGTTTAACTTCCTCCTTGCTGATTTGGATGCCTTTATTTCTTTGTGTTGTCTGATTGTTGAGGCTAGGACTTCCAACACTATGTTGAGTAACAGTGGTGAGAGTGGACATCCTTATCGTGTTCCTGACCTTAGAGGGAAAGCTCTGAATTTTTCTCCATTGAAGATGATATTAGCAGTGAGTCTTTCATATATGGCCTTTGTGATCTTGAGGTATGATCCTTATTTCTACTTTCTTGAGGGTTTTTATCAGGAAAAGATTCTGTATTTAGTCAAATGCGTTTTCAGCATCTATTGAGAGGATCCTATGGTTATTCCTGTGGCTGTCATATCTTCCTATTCTTTCATTTGGTATAAATTCCTTTGTTATGTAATTTTGGAGGAAGAAAAAAATTAAAAATTAAGAATTAAAAACAACAAAATCAAAGTAAGCTAGATCCTAGGTGTGTTTTTGATACGCTTGCTTGAAACAAACTTGATAGAATAGAGAAAACAGGGAAAGAAAAGAACAAAAAGGGAAGGAAAAGAGAGGTACTAAAATTTTTAAAAATAAAAAAAGTATATAATAGAATAAAATGAAGAAAGTGAAATAGAATAAAAATTTTACAAATTAATTAAAAACATAGTAATTTTTTTAATTAAAAAAAGAAAAGTAAAATAATTTTTTTTCTTTCTATATCCGAGAAAAAGAAAAGAAAGAAGGAAAACAAACAGAAAACAAAAAAACAATTCAAAGACAGAAGCCAAAAACAAAAAACAAAAACTTAAACAAACAAAAACCAAAACCGAATAGATGAACCAGCTAACAGAATGCAAAGTGAATTTATATCCAGGTTCCCCTGGAACTCAAACTATGAAGCACTCTATAGTCCATACACTAAGCAGGCAGACAGACTTGTGCTCCTCTTCTAGGGGATGTGCTTGGAGGGTACAGTTGGGCAGGACTTTGTGTGATGGCTCTGTTCTCCACTAGGTGGCACTGCGTAGCTTACTGAGGTGGATAGGTGGCACACTGCTCATGATTATGTATGATTGTGTGTGGGAGAGGCAGAAATGGCTTCACCCAGCTTTCTAGGCTCTCTGGCAGAGGAACTTTGCCCTCTTACTAACCCACAATCAAGCACCCATCCCTTGTTTCAGGCTTCATTCCACTCCCTGCCTCTGCCCTGTCTGTGTCCAAGCCATCAGCCTGCCAGGTGGCACCTCCCTCCAGAGTTTTATCTCAGATGGGGCTGTGTTTCAAAACCCCTGACTTAAGAGAAGCCTGTGGCTTGGACCCCTGCTGACTCTCTAGGCGAGGGTCTCACTGAGCAGTGGCCAGGTACTGGCTTGCCCCAGAAATCGTTCATGCGATCGTGCAGCAGCCAAGGTTCAGAGATTATGGCAAATCACAACACACAGTTGGTGCCAGGTTTCACCACACTCTGGCCTCTTTGTCCCAATACCAGCAAATTTGGCACTTCTCCAGGGTCTGCTAGGACTTTTGCCTGTGGGGAGGTTGTATGGGCTCTACCAAATGCTCTCCAAGCAGGGAAACCACTTCTCCCCATGTGGCACATGGACCCCTCAGCCTCTGCTGCCTGCGTGGGAATTTACCCTTTTCCCTCACCATTGCAGCGCCAGGTACTGAGCTCTGGAGTTTCTGACTCTGAACTCCACTGTTTATAGAATCCTAATGGTATTAGGATTTTTCCCCCCGTCAGTGGTTTTCGGAAATAGATTTCTTATTCACTCCCTTGTGAGTGTTTTCACTCTTTCTCTTTCTCTCCAGCTACTTTCCAGGGAGTGCTTTTTCTGATTTTAAAATATTTTCTTTTAGTATGTGGCTCGTCATTTCATTCTTTTATTAGTCTTCTGAAGAACAGAAATTTTTAATTTTGAGAAATTCAGATTTACCAATTTGTTCTTTTGTGGTGTTTTCAGTGTAATATTTAAAAAATTTTTGCCTACTCAATTTTGCAAAGAATTTCTCTTATGTTTTCCTCTAAAAGTTTTATAGTTTTATAGGTTTTACAGTTAGGTCTATGCTCCATTTTGAGTTATTTTTACTATTTGGTGATTTATTTATTCATTCTTGGATTTGGGTATTTGTTTCAGGAAAGTTTGTTGAAAAGACAGCCCTTCACTGAATTACCTCTGAATCTTTGTAGAAATAAGTTGTGTATAAATATGAAGGTCTTTTTCTAGGCTCTATTATATATTTCATTGTTTTATTTGTCATTTTTAATGAAATACATTGTCTTGATCACTATTAGTGCTTTAACTTTGTTTTTTATCAAAAAATTTTTTGGGGGTGCCTGGGTGGCGCAGTCGGTTAAGCCTCCGACTTCAGCCAGGTCACGATCTCGCGGTCCGTGAGTTCGAGCCCCGCGTCGGGCTCTGGGTTGATGGCTCAGAGCCTGGAGCCTGTTTCCGATTCTGTGTCTCCCTCTCTCTCTTCCCCTCCCCCGTTCATGCTCTGTCTCTCTCTGTCCCCAAAATAAATAAACGTTGAAAAAAAAAATTAAAAAAAAAATTTTTGACTATTCTAAATCCTTTTCATTTCATATGGATTTTATAAACAGGTTATCAAATTTTACCAATAAGTTTACTTGCATTTTCACTGGAATGCACTGAATCAATAGATAAATTTGGAAAGAATTTATATCTTAATATTAATAAGTCTTCTAATCCATCATTGAGGTGTATATTTTTATTTAGGTCATCTTTAATTTTTTTTCAGCAGTGTTTTGTCATTTCTTTGTTTAGCTTTCTAGAATGAGCTTTGAATGTTTGTGTTATAAGACATTTGTTCATTCATCTGTGTGATTTAATTTCATAGGCATAGTTGTACTTACCTTCCATTTACTATCCATTGAATATGTAGTAATATCACCTCTCCTATTCCTGAAATAATTTGTGTTTCATCTTTTATTTTTTTGGTTCAGATATGAACCAAGGTTCATTAAGTTTTCGTTCTTCCCACAAAAAAGCACACTGTGATTTCCATATTATTTCTATTATTTTTCATTTTTTAGAATTTTTTCTCTTTGATCATTATTATTATTTTTGCTGTTTAGTATAGTTGACTATCTCTTCTTTTTTTTTAAGTTTCTTAAGGTAGAAACTGAGCTAATTGAATTAAGATATGTTTTTTACGAAGAAATTATAAATATTACCCTAATATTATTGTCAGCATCCTACAAAATCTAGTATGCTGTGCTATCTTTTTATTATTTATTTTTTAAAATTTGAATTCCAGTGTAGTTAGCATATAGCATTATATTTTAGGTGTACAATATCGTGATTCAAAAATTCTGTACATCACTCAGTGCTCATCAAGATAAGTGTACTCATAATCCCCTCCACCTATTTCATCCATCCCTCCACCCACCTCCCCTCTGGCAACCATCTGTTTGTTCTCTACAGAGTCTGCTTTTTGGTTTGTCTTTCTTTTTTTTATTTTCCTGGTTAATCTGCTTTGTTTCTTAAATTCCATATATAAGTGAAATCATATGGTATTTGTCTTTCTCTGGCTTATTTCACTTAGCATCACACTCTCCAGATTCATCCATGTTATTGCAAGTGGAAAGATTGCATTCTTTTTTTATGGCTGAAAAAATATAACACTTCTACTTTAGCCATTCATCTATTGATGGACACTTTAGGTTGCTTCCATAATTAGACTTTGTAAATAATTATACAATAAAAAAAAGTGCTGCATGTATCCTTTCAAATTAGCATTTTTGTATTTTTTGGATAAGTACCCTATGTGACTACTAGATAATAGGATAGTTCTATTTTAATTTTTTTGAGAAACCTCCATTCTGTTTTCCACAGTGGCTGCATCAGTTTGCACTCCCACAAACAGTGCAGTTTTTTTTTTCTTTACATCCTTCCAACACTAGTTATTTCTTGTGTTTTTGAGTTTAGCCATTCTGAAGTGAGGTGATAGCTCATTGTGGTTTTGATTTGCATTTCCCTGATGATCTATGAAGTTGAGCATCTTTTCATGTGCTTGTTGGTTATCTGTAGTCTTTAGAGAAATGTGTGTTCATGTCTTCTGCTAGTTTGTAAATTGGATTATTTGTGGAGTGTTTTTTTTTTTTGGTGTTGAGTTTTATGAATTCTTTATGTATTTTGGATACTAACCCTTTATTGGACATAATATTTGCAAATATCTTCTCCCATTCAGTAGGTTGTATTTTAGTTTTGTTGGTTGTTTTCTTTGCTGTGCAGAAACTTTTTGTTTGGATGTAGCATCTATAGTTTATTTTTGCTGTGTTTTCCTTGATTCAGAAGACATATCTAGAAAGATAGTGTGATGGCCAATGTCAGAGAAATTACTGCTTTTGCTTTCTTCTAATATTTTTATGGTTTAAAGTCTCACATTTAAATCCGCAATCTATTTTGAGTTTATTTTTGTGTATGGTGTAAGAAAGTGGTTCTGGTTCATTCTTTACATGTAGCTGTCCAATTTTCCCAACACTATTTGTTGAAGAGACTTTTTCTCATTGGCTTCTTTCCTCCTTTGTTGAAGATTAATTGACCATATAATTGTGGATTTATTTCTGGGTTTTCTAGTGTGTTCCATTGATCATTGTATCTATTTTTGTGTTACTACAATACTGTTTTGATTACTACAATTTATAATATAACTTGAAGTCTGTAATTGTTGTATCTCCAGTTTTTTTCTTTTTAAAGATTTCTTTGGTTATTCGGGGTCTTGTGTGGTTCCATATAAATGTTAGAATTTTTTGTTCTGACTCTGTGAAAAATGCTGGTGGTATTTTGATAGGGATTGCATTGAATGTGTAGATTGCTTTGGGTAGTAAAGATATTTTAACAATATTTCTTCCAGTATATGAACGTGAAATATCTTTCCATTTCTTTGTGTAGTATTCAATTTCATTAGTGTTTTATAGCTTTCATAGTATTGGTTTTCTGCCTCTTTTGTTAGGTTTATTAGGTATCTTAAGGTTTTTGGTGCAATTGTAAATGGGATTGATTTCTTGATTTCTCTTTCTGCAGCTTCATTATCAGTGTATACAATTGAAACTGATTTCTGTACCTTGATTTTATATCCTGTGGCTTTGTTAAATTCATGTATTAGTTCTGGCAATTTTTTGGTGGAGTCTTTTGGGTTTTCTACATAGAGTATCATGTCATCTGCAAGTAGTGAAAGTTTGACTTCTTCTTTGCCAAGTTGAGTTCCTCTTATTTCTTTTGGTTTTCTGATAGCTGAGGCTAAGACTTCTAGTACTGTGTTAAATAGTAATGGTGAGGGTAGAAATCCCTGTATTGTTCCTGACCATAGAAGAAAAGATCTGTTTTCCCCCATTATGGATGATATTAGCTATGGTTTTTTCATATATGGCCATTATGATGGTGAGGTATGCTCCCTCTATCCCTACTTTGTTGAGAGTTTTTATCAAGAATGAATGGTGTACTTTGTCAAATGTTTTCCTGCATCTATTAAGATGATCATATAATCTTATCTTTTGTTTTCTTAATTTATTGTATCATGTTGATTTATTTGCAAATATTGAACCACCCTTACAACCCAGGAATAAATCCAACTTGATTGTGGTGAACATTTTTTTAATGTACTGTGGGATCAACTTGAATGTATTTTGTTGAGGATTTTCACATCTACGTTTATCTGGGATATTGGCCCATAGTTCTCTTTTTGGTTGGAGTCTTTGGTTTTAGTATCAGGGTAATTCTAGCCTCATAGAATGAGTTTGGAACTTTTCCTTCCATTTCTACTTTATGGAATAACTTGAGAAGAATAGGTTTTAACTCTTCTTTAAATGTTTGGCAGAATTCCCTAGAAGCCATCTGGCCCTGGACTTTGGTATTTTGGGACATTTTTTAATTTTTATTTTTGATTCAATTTCTTTGCTTGTTATGTGTCTGTTTAAGTTTTCTATTTCTTCCTGTTTCAGTTTTGGTAATTTATATTTTTTTCCAGTTTCTAGGAATTTATCCATTTATTCCATATTGCTCAATTTGTTGGCATATAATTTTTCATAATATTCTCTTATAATTGTTTGTATTTTTGTGGTGTTGGTTATGATCTCTCCTCTTTCATTCATGATTTTGTCTATTTGGTTCCTTTCTCTTCTTTTTTTATAAGTCTGGCTATAGGTTTATCATAATTAATTAACTAATTATTGTTAATTTTTCAGAGTCAACTCATGGTTTCATTGATCTATTTTTTTTAATGTTTTTTTATTCTACACCATATTCTCATCTTTTTTAAATAAATGTTTATTTATTTTGAGAGAGAGAGAGAGAGAGAGAGAATGTGCAAGAGCGAGTGAAGGAAAGAGGCAGAGGGAGAGAGAATTCCAAGCAAGCTCCATGCTCAACGCAGAGCCCAATGTGGGGCTCAATCTCACGATCACAAGATTATGACCTGAGCCAAAATCAAGAGTCAGATGCTTAACTGACTGAGCTACCCAGGCACCCTTGCTCTCTCACCTTTATTATTCTCCTTCTTCCGCTGGGTTTAGGTTTCATTTTTTATTCTTTTTCTATCCCAAATATGCAACGTATTTGAGATTTTTTTTGTTTCTTGATATAGGCCTGTAGTGTTGTATACTTCCCTCTTATGACCACATTTGAAGCTTTCTAAAGGTTTTGGACCATTGTATTTTTTGTTTTCATTTGTTTCCATGTATATTTTGATTTCTTCTTTAATATCTTGGTTGACTCATTCATTCTTTAATAGGATGTTCTTTAACCTCCATGTATTTGTGATCTAATTTTTTTTCTTGTCATTGACTTCAAGTCTTATAACGTTGTGGTCAGAAAGATATTCATGGTATTATCTCAACCATTTTATACTTGTTGAAGCCTGATTTGCAACCTAGTATGTGATCTGTTCTGGAGAATGTCCCACGTGCACTTGAATAGAATGTGTATTCTGCTGCCTTAGGATGAAATGCTTGAATATACCTGTTAAGTCTATCTGGTCCAGTGTGTTGCTCAAAGCCACTGTTTCCTTGTTGATTTTATGCTTAGATGATCTTTCCATTGGTAAAAGTGGGGTGTTGAGGTCCCCTACTATTATTTTATCGTAATAAGTGAGTTTCTATATGTTTGTTATTATTTTATATATTTGGATGCTCCCAATTCGGTGGCATAATGTTTATAGTTGTTAGATCTTGTTGGATAGAATTATTATGACATAGTACCCTTCTTCATCTTTTGTGACAGTTTTTGGTTAAAATCTAGCTTGTCTGATATAAGTATTGCTACTTGGACTTTCTTTTGATGTCCATTTGCATGGTAAATGTTTCTCAGTCTCCTCACTTTCAATCTGCAGGTGTCTTTAAGTCTAAAATGAGCCTCTCGTAGGCAGCATACAGATGGGTGTTTTTATTTAATCCATCCTGACACCCTATATCTTTTGATTAGAGCATTTAGTCCATTTACATTCAGAATAATTACTGATAGTCATGAATTTAGTGCCATTTTATTACTTGTCATTTTTTCTGTGTTCTTTTCCAATTGTTGTCACTTCCGGTCTTTCTTTCCCAAATAGTCACCTTTAATATTTCTTGCAGGGTGGGTTTAGTGGTCACAAACTTCTTTAGTTTTTGTTTGAGAAACTGTTTTTCTCTCCTTCTGTTCTGAATGACAGCCTTGTTGGATATTCTTGGCTGCAGATTTTTCCCATTCTGTACATTGATTATATCATGCCACTCCTTTCTGGAGAGACTTTCTGCTAATCTTATTTGTCTTTCCTGGTAAGTTAGGGACTTCTTTTGTCTTGCTGCTTTTAAGACTTTTTCTTTAGCTCTATTTTGCAAATTTAAATACAGTGTGTCTTGGTGTTGGCCTGTTTTTGCTGATTTTAACGGGAGTTCGCTCTGTCTCTTGGATTTGGAAGGCTATTTCCTTCCCCAGATTAGGGAATATTTCAGCTAGAATGTTCTCAAATAAACCTTCCACCCCCTTTTTGGTCTCTTCTGGGACTCCTATGATACAAATGTTATTATGTTTTATGGAGTCACTGAGTTCCCTAAGTCTACTTTCACGATCCAAGATTTTTCTTTCCCTCTTTTGACCAGCTTCATTTCTTTCCATAATTCTATCTTCTATATTCCATATTTGTTCTTCTGATTCTTCCATTTTTGTGGTCACTACAATCAATCAGTTTTGAATCCTAGTTATTGCACTTTTATTTTGGTCTGATTGATTTCAAGTATTTTATTGCCTGTAGTAAGAGTATCTCTGATGTCATCTATGCTTTTCTCAAGCCCAGGTAGTATCCTTATGATTGTTGCTTTAAATTCTAGATCAGGCATAATACTTATGTCTGTTTTGATTAGATCCCTGGCCATGACCCTTTCTTGTCTTTTTCTTTTGGGATGAATTCCTCCATCTTGGCATTTCGTGTAGGTCTCTTCTGTGTGTTAGGAAAGCTTGTTACGTTTCCTGCTCCTAAGAGTAATGGCTTTATGAAAAAAAGGACATATAATGTCCAAGGCCGGGCACTTCGGGAAGTGTCTCCGGTGTGTGCTGCATGGACTCTGCTGCTGTGTTAATGCTGCTCTATCCCTCAGGTCAGTCCTCTGCAGAATTTCTCTTTGCCTGCAGTGGGGAGTGTTGAGACCTTGGCCAGAGGGCGGTGAGTTTTAACTAGCTGTGCTCTGGTCTGCTTGATAAGAGTCTGATGCTTTTTCCACTGAATCAGAAGCTTTGCAGATCTCTGTGGTAGTAGACATGGTATGTGCAGGAGTTTGTGCTGGTCTTCTGGGGGAGGGGACCACTGCACTTGCTCTCCACCACACTTGCTTTCGAAAAGCAGTTCCAGTTGAGAGCACAGGGGCAGGGCTTTGTGAAAGCAGATTAGGCAGCCAGTCTTGGTGCTGTGATGTTTACTAAAGTTAGTTTCTGCTGAGGGCAGGGGAGGGAAATGGTGCTAGACAGCTCCTTTGTCCCTGGAGAGGGGATTTCCTTCTTGCTACTGTCAGAGAAGACTTCCCAGAAGAGCAATTGCCCTTGAACACTCTAGTTTTTTGTTTTTTGTTTTTTGTGTTTTTTTTCAGATTGTTGATTTTCACACTGTCTGTGTCCAGGTTGCTTTCCTGCTGGAGGAGCACAGTGGACTTTAGGCTCTGACCTAACCAGGCCAGCTGTGTTTTAAAACTCCAAACTTTAGGACCTGCTGGTCTTCTGGGTAAAGGTTTTGCTGTACTGGGATTGATGCAGGTTTGACCCAGAAGGGAAGTCACTCCACAGTGCAGGAGTGTGGGTGTTAGAGAAAAGTGCACCAAAGAGCCAGTGCCCAGGTGTCTTTTCACCTATGCTGAAGGGCTGGGGAGGAAAATGGTGCCTGCAAGCTCCTTTGTCCCCAGAAAGGCAATGCTACCTCTTTTAGATGTGCTCCAAAAGATCTCTCCCATCGCTTCTCAGCTGCTCCTCAGGTGGCACCTTCTGCCCTCAGGTTACCTGCCTACCTTCTCTACAGGAGCACTCCAGTGCCCTCAGGGCTCTATAAAGGCCATGTCGTGGACCTATAAAACTCCAGTTTTTCAGATCTGTTGGTTATAAAAACTCACAGAAATCAGCCCCTCTCATTTTCCCAGTCAGTGGCATTGGGGAAGTGTTTTCCCTGTGTGATTCCCTCTGTGCTCCATGTCCAGAGCTCGCTCCCCTCCAAAGCACCCACAATCGGTTCCTCCTGCAAACCACGTCTCCACACCTCCTACTTCCCATGATGTGGCCTCCTGTCTCCCTCTAGTTGTGCAGTTTGTTCTGTCAGTCCTCAGGTTGATTTCTTGGGTATTCAAATGATTTGACATTTATCTAGCTGTGTCAAAGGGATGAGACAAGCCTAAGGTCGTCCTACTACTCTGCTATCTGAGCTCCTCTCCCTGTTTGCTTGCTTGCTTGCTTTCTTTCTTTCTTATTTTGCCTTATGGCTTTGGCTAAAACTTCTAGTATGTTGAATAAAAGTCGCAATGTGTACATACTGAAAAGTGTTCAGTTTTTCACATTTATTATATTAGCTGTAGGTTTTTCATATATGACCTTTATTGGGTATATTAGTCACTTTGTTGAGAGTTTTTATTATGAAAGGTGTTCAATTTTGTCAGTTCTTTTTCAGAATCTAAGAGATGATTGTATGTTTGTGTCTTTCATTTTGTTAATGTTGTGCCAGAAAGGTTAGAAACATAGAAAAGAGAAAAGCCAGATTTAGTGGTTTCAGTTTAAATTATTACAATTTTATTGGGAACATATTATGTGCTATACAGTACACTCAAAGCTGAGAAATCAAAGAAGGGTCAGACTAGAGATAAGAATAAATTTAGGGTGTTAATCATATGATGTGGAAATGATGAATAAAAACCTTATAACAATTTTCATTTAGGAACATGTTTGATCTGAGAGATAATCCAACGACCTATTGCATTAATAGGAATTAATCACATAAAAGATGTTTGAGAAGGTCTCTAGGCCAAATAAAAAATTCTAACTAGTATGCTTCTAAAATAAATTGTTGCACATGCTGATGAATAGCAAGTTCTGCAGAAAATAATTGTTAGGAAATTCGTTTCTGCAAAAATATTTTTGTTGGAAAAGAATATCTTAATTAAATGTGTGGGGTAATTTTATATATTAATGAAAATTGCTTGTGTATATATTGTTTCTTAGTAGGTAAAGAAAAAAAGAAAATGTGAATGAACGCTTCTTGTAGGAGACAATTCAATAAACATATTTACTAAGTGCTTATCTCTAGTACTCTTTTCTTGATTCCAGACTATTAGAAAAATACATCTACAATAACTGAGAAATTGTAACAAAACTCTTAAAATGGTTACTTTGAAAATGTTTTTCTGTTATTAAAATATAGAGTAAGTGTTGCAACTCCTCAAAGTTGAAAATATTTATATCCTGTTTTGGTCTTTTAGTAAAAAATATGTGCAATAAAGTGTATTGTATTAAAATAATGTAATGGTTAAATTGTAAATTCATGTAAATATTTCATGGTAATTATTTATATGCTAGAGTCATATAGGCCAGTGTTTAATCCTTGATAAAGAATGTTAAAAACTTTTCAAGCTGGCTACTTTTTCAGCTTTCTTGAAGTTCAGGAAATTAAATAATGGGCTCTTTGGAGAATTAAATACATTTATTTTAATATAAAATAGTCTAATATATAGCTGTCATGAGTACTAGTGCATTCTAGTACTGATTTCTAAGTTCTGATTTCATGTGACCAAATATAATAATTGTCGTTACAGCAGCTAAGATATGAGAAAAGGAGGTAGGGGGTTATGACATCCAGTTTGTTGACTAACTAGTTTGATAGTTTTGTGTAGTATCTTTTTGGAAATTCAACTGGGAAGATAGAAATGTTTGCTTTTAGTGAAAGAAGGTAGTCTGGGCTGGAGATAGATATATTCAATATTTATTCATTTATTTATTAAGTACTTTTTTATGGCTTGGTATGTCCCAAGAGCTTCTCCATATGCTCTAACGACAAAAGTTGACAGATGAAATCAAATAAGTAAAGAAAATTTCCAAAGAAATTGCAGTGTTCAATGAGAGAAAAAAAGGACAAAGAATGATCCCTGCAAAATAACTACATCTAAGATTTGAATAGAGGAAAAAGGACCATAGATATAGGTACAGGACAGTTTTAAAGACATAGAGATAAAACAGGAACAATGAAGAAAGACTCCCCATAATGGACACCTTAAGCTGTTGTGATTCCTCCATGGAGGAAGGTCTTAATAGTGCCTGAAAAAGTTGGGGTTCCAAGAAAAGGCTAATATATTTGTTGAATTCTAGTAGTTGATTAGTGAGTTTTACAAACCTAGTAAAGTACTGAGAGCTGAAGCAAACTTTCAGATTTTAAAGAAAGCATGGTGGAGCACCTGGGTGGCTCAGTCAATTGAGCATGCAACTCCTGGTTTCTGCTCAAGTCATGATTTCATGGTTCATGAGTTCAAGCCCCACATCAGGGTCTGTGCTGGTGGTGCAGAGCCTGCCTAGGATTCTCTCTCTCTCCTTCTCTGACCTCCCCCCACCAAAATAAATAAGCTTAAAAAAAAAAAAAAGCATGGTGACTGGTAGGGAACTGAGAATAAACTATTCCATGAAGATATTAGCAAGGAAGAAAAGGAGAATGGTGACAGTAGTTTATGAGAAGGAGGTTAGTGAGAAGAGGGTAAGAAATTTATTTATTAGGAATGACTCAGGAATATATTACTATGGCATCTACTTTATACATTTATTAATTTGTAACTTCAGAGAGAGGTGAAAAAACTTTTAGACAAAGCTGGATCACTTGGAGGGATATGAAAATTTATATCACACACTATTATACCAAACATATAAGCTGGACAGTCTTTAATTCAAGAAAAAAAAAAAAACTAAAGAAAGTAACATGTTCGTAAGAAATAAGAATTTCTGTTGAAGGATACCCTAAGACGATTGTGAGAAGATATTTTCAACTCTTATGTCTGGTAAGAGCTTATTATCTAAAATATTATAAGAATTTCTTTAAGAATCAATCATTAAGAATTGGATAAAGAAGCAAATGGAAAATAAGAAAAAAAACATATATAAGTAGGTATTTCACAGTAGATAAAACATTAATGACCCGTGAATATATGAAAAGCTGTTGAATATCTTTAATAGTCAGGAAAATTCAAATTAAAGTCATAATAAGGTAATATATAAACCTGCAAGAGTAACAAAAGTTTAAAAGTCTGATATTACCAAATTTAAATGAATATTGGAACAACATGAATGCTCAACTGCTACTAATGTGAGGATAAATTGACACAATTCCTTTAGAAAACTGACAAATTTAGAGATGTACATACCAACCACCTAGAAATTCTAGAATATCAAGTAAAGATATATAATCGATATGTATTTATAAAGATATACATTTTTCAAAAGTACACCTAAAGATATCTCCTGGTATACTTCTGAAAAATATATATTAAGAAACATAAATAATGCATTGTTTTAAATCACAAATATAATGAAAGCAATGTAAATGTCTACTAGGAAGGGAACATTAAATAAAGGCATAATAGAATACAATGTGAAGTACAGCAATACATGAACAGGTCTTAATCTCAGAAAAGTCATGTTGAATTAATAAAGGAATTAGAAAAAATATACAGTAATATTCAGTTTATAGAAGTGCCAAGTTATACATAAATAAAAACCATTATTTAGGAGTACATACATAGTTGGCAAACCTAAAAGAAATTCAAAGAAATAAGAATCTTTAAAATAACAATAAACTATGTGGAGAGAAATAGAATTTTCATAGGATGGAACATAAATATAGATATTTATAGATATCTATAAATCTATAGATTTATATCTCATAGATATTGTTTGATTTCTTAATCTCTATGATAGATGCCTGGGTCTTTTTTACTTGATATTCTTTTAATTATATCTTTATTTTGTATATTCTTTGTGGGTATGATATATTTCATAGAATTAATTTTTTAAAGATAATGAATAGAGAAATGTAGAATATATCCATAAGCCTGGTATTGTCCAGTGTAATTTTTCAGAAACCTGACACCTTTACTGTATAAAATATTATCATCTTTTCCGGTGACTCAGACTTCAGAATTACAAATATCACCCACTAATATTTTCTTTTTTTTCCCACTAATATTTTCAAACATTGTAATATTTTTACTGAATATTTTCTGTACGAAAATACTATTTAGTTGTAGGTATAAGGTAGGAAAATACCTACTAGATATTTACGAATACAAACATTTTATTGAACTAGCAATAGAAGAGTCATTTTGCTACAGGGGTGCCTGGGTGGCGCAGTCGGTTAGGCGTCTGACTTCAGCCAGGTCACGATCTCGCGGTCCGTGAGTTCGAGCCCCGCATCAGGCTCTGGGCTGATGGCTCAGAGCCTGGAGCCTGTTTCCGATTCTGTGTCTCCCTCTCTCTCTGCCCCTCCCCCGTTCATGCTCTGTCTCTCTCTGTCCCAAAAATGAATAAACGTTGAAAAAAAAAAATTAAAAAAAAAAAAAGAGTCATTTTGTTATAATAGAAAATTTTTATCATTGAACTGGACAGTCTGGCTTTGCATCATATCAGTTATTATAGTTTCTGGTTGTTATATTCTTAGTGAACTTCTTCTCATTCTTGTTTCCTGAGTTTGCTAATGTATAAAATGGGGATAACAAGAGGAGTCCCACAAGGCTATGTAGTTTTCCCTCTTAGAAGAGGTGGCCAATGTTCAGTAGCAGCAAGAAGAGGCAGAGAAAATACATATAAATATTGAAAACATAGTTTCTGAAGGTGGATAATTTCTGTGATAATTAGATATATTTTAATATTTTCATGATATAAAAAAACTGAAAAGTATGTCTTTTGTCTCTAGAATTTACCCTATATGTTTGGCCTTGAATTTAAACCTATCATGTTCAAGAAAAAAAAAAAAAAAAAAACATTTTCTAGAGAACTTTGAAAATAAATTTATGACACTCAAAAAACATTTAGCATTATATACTAATTTTTTTGTATGAAGAAATGTATTATGTGCATTTATTACTTCTGTGGTTATCAGCCATGAATATAAGAAAATAGTTTAGGTTTACTGTAGACAAGTAAAACATTTGGCTAGATTTGTTCCACATAAACTATCCAAAATGTGGGCTAGATTTGTACATATTAACAATTTTTGAACTCAGGAAATACACTTTTTAGAATGTATAATAAAGTATTTTAATGTTAAATGAAGAATAATATATAAATTTAGAAAATCTATTACTTATATGAAATAGAAAAAAAATAATAAATATAGAGTCAAGTTAGAGTTGCCTATTGAGGTAAAGCTCTATTTTATAAAACTAGGGCATGTGTTATATCATTTTTTAGGGTGACATCATTTTTAAAAACAAAATCTTATATGGAGTTCCTAATATTAAATAAAAGTGGATCTTCTTTGTTTAAAAATATTAGGAGGAAATAGGAGTGCCTCCATGCCACTGTACCTCCTTCTCCCTAAACATACCTGCTGAATATCCCTTCGTAAATTGGAGAAACAAAGATGAAGGCGTTGATTCTCCAGAATCTCCTCTTGTTGAAAACAGCTTTGCTTCCTACAAAGAGTAAGTTATTGAACCTAAACATAGATATGCAGGTTAGTTTCTAATCTAAAATGGATGAAGTCTCTAAACAAAAAGTATACTAAAACTATAGATTGGGACGTCGAAAGTTTGACGAGTCCGTTTGAACTGTAGACCATAGCTCAATAAAGTAATGCTTGGTCTCTCCACTAAAGAGATTTTCTCAGTCCTCTGTGGTGTAGAATATAAACCTTAGCTGGGAGCTAGAGAAAAACGGCAATAAAACTGAGATAAAGAGGGAACAAAACATAACCATCCACTTAAAAAAATTGTTTTTTCTAGAAATAAATGTACAATTATTTAGTCCAGAGTTCTAAATTTTTAAAGCATGCATTCCTATCAGTTAATTTTTTTTCAGTATTCATCTTTCTAAATGTATGCATATTTATGAATTACATCAACGTACTCTGTTTTAAAAAGTTTCACAATATAAAACAAATAAAAGCAGAAGTTTCAAAAGGGTGAGATAAAAATACATATAAACATATAGCAAAGGTCTTTCTTTCACAGCCCAGTAGGAGACAAATGTTTAAGTTCTTCATGTCACATTAATTTTTAACCTCTGTTGCAAGAACTGTAAAAGAATAGTTTAGAGTAGACCACCAACAACGATAAATTTTAGTTTTCTTCTCTTAATATAAAAGCATACATAATGTTATAGAATATGATGAGAATGTAAGTAATATTATTAAATAATAGTGCTGATAGTTCTTGCATATCTTATTTTAAAATTACATGATATGTTTTAGTGGGGGAATTCAAGCTCTAATTACTTTTTTAAAGTCTTTAAAATTGTTTGAACCAAATCAACTAAACCAGATTTTTCATGATTTTATATTTTATTTTAGTGGCTTAATTTATTTTAATTAATTTATTTTATTTTAATTTCCACGTCTTGGCTATGGTGAATAATGTGGCAATGTATATGGGAATACACAGATGGCTTCAAGAAATCATTTTATCTTCTTTGGATATATACCTAAAAGTAGGATTGTTTTATCATGGTAGTTCTATTTTTAGTTTTTTTTTTTTATTTTTAAAAAAAATTTTTAGGAATCTCTATACTGTATTCCATAGTGGCTGTATCAATTTACATTCCTACTAGGAGTGCACAAGGATTCCTTTTTCTCCACATCAGCAATTATTATCTCTTATCTTGTTGATAATGGCTATGCTAACAGTAATAAAGTGATTAGCAATGTTGAGTATTTTTTAATGTACTTGTTGGCCATCTGTATGTCTGTCTTCTTTAGAGAAATGTCTGTTCAACTCTTCTGCTAACTTTGGGCTTAGCCTGGTCTTGTTTTTCTAATTCCTTGGGTTGTAAAATTTGGTTGTTATTTGAGATGTTTCTTTCTTAGTGGAGGCCTTTATAGACTTCCCTCTCAGCACTGCTTGCTGCATTTTGGTACGTTGTCCATCTTTTTTCTTTCTAGATTTTTTCAAATGTTTATTTTGAGAGAGAGGGGGCAGGAGAGAAGCCCCTCTGTGCTGTCAGTAGCTGACATGGGGCTCTATCTCACAAATGGTGAGATCATGACCTGAGCTGAAATCAAGAGTTGGACATTTAACTAACTGAGGCACCCAGGCATTCCTCTTTCTAGATTTTTAAAAACTTTCTCTTTTGATATCCTTGATTCTTTGGTTGTTCAGGAATGTGTTGCTTAATTTCATGTATTTGTGAATTTCCCAGCCTTCCCCTGCTATTGATATTTACTTTTGTATTATGATGATCAGAGAAAAAAAGATATCTGCTATAGGATTCAATCTTTGATATTTGAGAACACTTATTTTGTGGCCTAACATATGATCAAACCTAGAGAATGTTTCATGTTCACAAAGGATCATGTATTCTGCTGTTGGATGGCATGTGTTGTACATTTCTGTTAAGCCCATTTGACCTAAATTATAGTTCAAGTCCAATGTTTTATTTCTGTCCAATCTATCCATTGTTGAAAGTGGGATACTGAAGTCCCCTACTGATGCATCCTGTTTTCCATTACTCCCTTCAGACCTGTTAATATTTGCTCAATATATTTAGGTGTTCCAATGTAGGGTGCATATACAGTTGTATCCTTTTGATGAACTGACTTCTTTGTCATTATATAATGACCTTGTGTCTCATTACAAATTTTAGATTACAGTCTATCTTTTCTAATATTAATATAGTATCCCCTGCTCTTTTGATATCAATTTGTATGGAGTATAATTTTCCATTTCTTTACTTGGAGCCTGTGTGCGTCATTGAAGATGAAATGAGTCTCTTTTAGACAGCATAAAGTGGTTCTTGTTTTTTTTTTTTTTTTTTTTTTTTGTTTAATCCAGACACTTTTTGTCTTTTGATTAGAGAATTAAACCATTTAAGGTAATTATCAATAGGTAAGGACTTACTAATTCCATCTTGTAATTATTTTTTGGCTATTTTGTAGTTCATTTGTTACAATCTTTCTTTGTAAATTGATGCTTTTCTGTAGCTGTGTTTTGTTCTTTTTTTATCATGTTTGTATTTACTAAGGGTTTTTGTTTTGTGGTTAACCTAAAGCTTCTTGATAGAACAGTCAACATTAAGCTAATATCTACTTAACTTTGCATACAAAAATGGTTTTGATATTACAATTTACATATTTTTATACTGTGTATCTATTGATGAATAATTGTAGCTATATTTAAGTGGTTAACACACCACATTATGATATTAGAGTATTCTATATCTGACTACACAGATAGTTATTTTTACTTATGGGTTGTATATTTTCACGTGTTTTCATGTTACTATTTAGTGCCCTTTTGTTTCAGCTTGAAGGACTTCTTTCAGCACTTCTTGTGAGGTAGATATATTGCTGAACTCCTTCAATGGTAGTTTTGAAAGTCTATCTGCCTTCATCTGAAGGACATCTTTCCTGGGTAAAATATTCTTGGTTGACAGTATTCTTTCAGTACTTGAATATATCAACCCATTCTCAGTTGGCTGGCAAAGTCAGTGCTGAGAAAACTGCTGATAGCTTTCTAGGGGTTTCCTTAAGTGAGAGAGTTGTTTTTTTCTTGATGTTTTTAAAACTCTTGTTTTTCAAAAAAAAAAATTAAGTTTATTTTGAGAGAGACAGAGAAAGTGTGAGCAGGGGAGGGGCAGAGAGAGGGAGGGAGGTAGAGAGAGAATCCCAAGCAGGCTCTGCACTGTCAGCACAGAGCCTGATGCTGGGCTCAAACTCATGAAACCATGAGATACTGATCTGAGCTGAAACAGAGTCAGATGCTTAACTGACTGAGCCACCCAGGCTCCCCAATGTCTTTGATTTTTATTATGATGTTTATGGAGAGCATTTTGGATTGAAATCATGGAGTTATTAGCTTCATGAACTTGGATATCCAAATCTCTCCAGGAGTTTGATAAGTTCTCATCTGTTATTTACTTAAATAGGTTTTTTGATACTTTCTCCCTTTCTTCTCTTTCTAGGACTCTAAAAATATATAGATTGCTTCCTTTTTTAGATTGCTTCTTTTAATGGTGTAAGTCCCATAGACTTCCTTCTTTTCCTTTCATTCATTTTCTTTTTGCTCTACTGCTGGATAATTTCAAATGATTTGTGTTTGAACCCACTGATAGATATTTCTACTTGGTCCAGTATGATGTTGAAGTTTTCTGTTGAATTCTTCAATTCAGTTACTGTATTCTTCAGGTCCAGTTTGTGGGTTTTTTTTCCTCTTTATTAAAAAATTTTTGTATTGTTTTCCTGATTTCATTAATTTATCTATGTTCTCTTGTAACTTTCTGAGTATCTTTAGAACAATTTGAATTCTTCATCAGATAATTCCTGTGTCTCCATTTCGTTGGGGTTATTTACTGGAAGTGTGCATTGATTTGATGGTATCATGTTTTTCTGATTCTTTGTGATCCATACAGCCTTGCATAGATTTCTGCACATACGAAGGAGTCCCCTCTTCCAGACAGTGTGGACTGAGTTTGGTAAGGAAATACCTTCACATATAGTAGGGAAACACTGGAGCATGTTTTGAAAGCAGGCCTAGTGGTACAGAATGCCAAGTACAGGGGTGTGTGGTGGCTCCAGGTCCAGAGGAGCTCGATATATCATTAGTTCAGACCATTGAAGTCTACAACATTAACAACCTCATGGTCTTTGGTGAGCACTGTAAGGGATCTTCAGTGGCTGCTAGAGCTGTTGGGATCCTGGGTGGCACTTCTAGGTCTAATGGCTAGAGAGCACAGCAGGCAGTCGTAGTGTTAGAGTGGGTGGTGTATACAACACTCAACTGCACAGGCCATTGGAAGGTGTCTGTATAGTGGCAGGGGCCAGTTGCGGATGCACACACAGTGGTGTGGGCTGAAGCCAGCAGCAAGGGCCAGAGCCAACTAAAAATGCACTGTCAGATGCAGGGGCCCAGGATGTTGTATGCATTCTTGTGGCTGCAGGGTCTCATCCTAGGTGCACATAGCAGTGGAAGCCACTGATAGGAATAAGGCCAGTGGGGTGTACCTGGACAGCTAAGAGGGGCTAATTGAAAGCCCAGCAGTACAGGCCACTGACAGGTAACTGGACCAGAGCCAGGACCACAAGCAGCTGCAGGGATGCTGGCTAATGGCATGTTCTGTTATTGCTACAAGGTCTCCCCATGGGTGCATGCACACCAGTGGAGACTAGTAAAAGGACCAGGGATATGCACAGCTGGAGGGACTAGCTGCAGGTAAGCTCAGTGGAAAAGGCCTAGGACAGGAGTCAGGACCAGAGCCTGGCCTACAAGCAGCTGTGGGTGCTCTCGCTGTTGGCATCTACTATAGTGACTCCATGATCTGGCCCTGAGCACACAGCACTGAAAGCTACTGTTGGGGTTTGGGCTACAGTTGGGCAGGTGCATGGTTGGGAGTGCTAGTTGTATACAAGCCCAGAGGTGCAAGCTAGGGAAAGGGCCAAATCCAGGCTCACAAGCGGCTGTGGGGGTTTGGCTGTCAGCATGCACTTCCATGGCTATAACATCTTGTCAGCAGCATGCACACGGCAGTAGTAGCTAATGATGAATGAGGTTAGGGGCATGCAAGTGCACAGCTGGAAAGGCTAGCTCCAAGCACAGTGATAGGGGGAAGCTGTGGGGGTATAGGCTGCAGTCTTGCTCTCATACAACTACAGAGGCCTTGGCTGGCTTTAAGTGTAGATCACTGGCAGGAGGAGGGATGCAGGTGGCTAATGTCTGGAATGTGAATACCTGTGGGGTAAAACTCCATGAACTCTGTATGGGGGTGTTGGACCAGTTATGGTAACCATTGGTGCCTTTAGTGTTGACGGCTTTGGGGTTCTTTGCATAACAGGTCATTGAGAATTACAGTCATTCCCACTGCATGGCTGATACTGGTATCCCACCTTCTTTTTCCTTGTTCCTATATCTCTGAATCTCAGCTTTACTGAGATTTACATGAAATGTGGTGCCCTAAAAGGCTGAGGAAACCCCATTCTCCCTTTCTAGGTGAGAGACACTCTTTGAAACCTAAGAATCCTGTCTTCATACTCAGCTATGCTGGCCTCAGGGTGAGATGATTCAGGCAAAAAAAAGGAGTTCTTACTTTTTTATGCAGTTATTCTTAGGGTTTTTGTTCTACTGTGTTGAAGATTTTAAAGTAGATTTCTCATGTCTCCCAGAGCTGTTTTGGTTTATGGATTGCTAACTGATGTTCATGGGAACGATTGATGTTTGTGGGGAAATGAAGGATGGGTCTCTCTCTCTCTTTTTAATATTTATTTGTTTTGAGAGAGATAGCATGAGCAGGGGAGGGCCAGAGAGGGAAAAAGAATTTCCAGCAGGCTCCATTCTGTCAGCATAGAGCCTGCCACAGGGCTTGAACTCATGAACCTTAAGGTCATGACCTGAGCTGAAATCAAGAGTTGGACACTTAACCAATGGAGCCACCCAGGGACACCAAGGATGGGTCTCTTACTTCACCATCTTGGTGACAACTGCCCCTTAAAAAATTTTTTTTTAATTTTCCTTAAACCTCCATGTTTACTTGGTTGTGGGTACATGGAGTAATTGTTTTGCTTTTAATAATGTTTTGGAGAGTCAATTTTTGAAAGCAAGTATGTTTTGTAAGTATGACATATAATTACCATTTCAATAATTGAGGTCTTACTACTACTATTTGAAAGATATCTTCCACTAAAACAGACTAAGAAAATACTAATAATAATAGTTGGCATTTGTGGAGACCAGCAGTTATGCTTCAGTCTGAGGATTGTACCTGATCACCATACTGAATCTTACCACAGTCCTGAGAGTTAGGAATTATTTCCCTTGTTTAAAATGGGTAAATTGAGCTTAGAGAGGCTTAATAACTTGCCTAAATTCACACAACTACTAGATATCGGAGCCATGGACCTCATTCCTATTACCAAATTAATTCAGTTAAAATCTCTAAGTATATCCATTTTTTTTTTTACAAAAATTAAGCCTTCAGGTTTTGAATACATTTTCAATTATATTTGAAAGGTCCTTTTGAGAGTATGGTTAAAAGCAAAATTGTGTAATGCCACCATTTTGCTCCTGATGAATTAGAAGGAACCAAATGATGTAGAATATGAATGTTCATTAGTTTTTACAGTTGGAAAAATACTTCAACATAGAGACTAACAACTTATTCTGAGAGGAAGAGTCATATTTTTTCTTTTTGTAGATCGCTTGTATTTAGACCATACTGTGTATCTAAATGCTTAATGCTTTCACTTTAATGGAATAATTAAATGAATGCCTATGCAGACTATTATTTTTCCAGAGTGGAATGTTTGAATATATAAAGCTATTAATTGTATTTTCATATATAATAAAAACAGGTTATCAACATTAGGAAAATAAATTCATTTCTACTCATAGGAATATATAACAGTCACTAGTAGATATAAATGGAGAAGTATTGTCTTAATTGTGTCACTACAGTATGACCTGTCACACCTCCTCGAGTGTCTATAAATATTGGGTGAAAGGATGAATTAAATATTGCTAATTTGGATAATAAAACTTTTCTTTTATTGAATATACCATACATTATCACATCTGCTTAGCATCAATTCCATTGTTCTCTCCATTTGAAATTCTATTTGTATTACTCCATCAAGAAAAATATACTTCAGGGGTGCCTGGCGTATGTGTATATGTATGTGTATAATACACCCAAAGCAAATATATACTTACATACACACATATCTACATATATGTGTGTGCATATATATATATATATGTGTGTGTGTGTGTGTGTGTATGTGTACATATATATATGTATATATATATATATATATATATACACATATATATATGTGACAACTGTGTTAGGGGACTTTTTGTTAAATTGAGGTGAATTAACATACATTATATTATTTGTAGTTGTATATACTGTAAAATAACCACAATAACTCCAGTTAACATTTGTTATCATACATAGATAAAACATTTTTTTCTGTGGTGAGAACTTTTAAGATTTACTCTCTTAGAACTTTTATGATTTTCAAATATGTAGTACAATATTATTATCTATAGTCACCATGTTGTATGTCACATCCCCATGACTTATTAATTTTGTAACTGGAATTTTGTAACTTTTAACCCCTTTCACACATTTTGTCCCCTCTTGCTTACCACCTCTGAGAATCAATAATCTGTTTTCTGTATCTAGAAGCTCAGTTTTAAGATTCTACATACAAGTGAGATCATATGCTATTTCTTTATTTCACTTAGCATAATGCCCTCAAGGTTCATCTATTTTATGACAAATTGCAAGATTACCTTCTTTTCCATGGTTGAATAATATTGCACACACACACACACACAAAATTTCTTTATCATTCCTCCATCAATAGACACTTACGTTGTTTCCATGCCTTGGCTACTGTAAACAATGGTGCAATGAATATGGGTGTGCAATATCTTTTGCTTTAGTATTTATTTCTTTGTATAAAAATCCATAAGTAGAATTGATGAATCATATGGTGGTTCTATTTTCAATCCTCTGAGGAACTCCATACTGTTTTCTATAGTGGCTGGAACTATCTATATTCCCACAAATAGGTCACCAGAGGTCCTTTTCTCCATATCCTTACAAACACTTGTTATTTCTTGTCTCTTTGATAATAGCCATAAACAGGTGTGGGTAATATCTCATTGTGGTTTTGGTTTGCATTTCCATGATGACTAGACATTTGAATATTCTTTATTTGTTGGCTATCTATTTGTTTTCTTTTGAAAATGTCTATTCAGATCTTCTGTCCATATTTTAATCAGATTATTTTGTTCTTTTATTTTGTTATGTTATTGTAGAAATTCCTTATATATTTTGGATATTAAGCCCTTACCTGATATGTGATTTGCATGTTTTCTGCTATTCAGCATGTTGCCTTTTCATTTTGAGGATGGTTTACTTTGCTGTAAAGAAGTTTTTGTGGGATGTAATCCCACTTATTTATTTTTACTTTTGTTGCCTTTGATTTTGGTATCAAATCTAAAAATAATTGCCAAGACCAATGTCAAGGAGATTATCACCTGTTTTTTTTTTTTCTAGCAGTTTTAGGGTTTCAGGTCTTATGTTCAGGTTTTAAATTAATTTTTAGTTAATTTTTTTGTGTGGTGTAAGATAGTGGTCCAGTGTCACTCTTTTGAATATGATTCTCTGGTTTTCCCAACATTATTTATTAAAGAGACTGTCTTATTCTCATTCTCTCTCCTCTGCTTCTCACCCCTGCTGGTGAAGTCTCTAAAATAAAATTTAAAAAAAGTTAATTTAAGAAAGGGGTGCCTGGGTGGCTCAGTCAGTTGAGCATCTGAGTCTGGATTTTGGCTCAAGTCAGGATCCTAGGGTTGTGGGATTGAACCCCACATCAGGCTCTGCACTGAGCACAGAAACTCTTTAAGATTCTCCTTGCTTCTCTCTCTCCCCTCTGCCCCTCTCCCCTGCTCATGTTCTTTAAAATTAAAACTTAAAAAAAAATTAAAGAGAGACTGTCTTTTCTCCATTGTATATTCTTTGTTCCTTTGTCATAAATCAATTGATCATATATGCATGGATTAATTTCTGGGTTCTCTATTCTGTCCCATTAATCTCTTTATCTGTTTTTAGGCCAATCCCATACTGTTTCGATTAATGTAACTTTGTAATATATTTTGAAATCAGAGAGCATGATGCCTCTAGCTTTTCTTCCTTCTCAAGATTGTTTGACTATTTGGGGTCTGTTATGGTTCCATGCAAATTTAAGATTGTTTGTCTTTTTCTTTGATCAATGCCTTTGGAGTTTGGACAGTGATTGCACTGAAGTGGTAGGTTACTTTGTGTTGTATGGACATTTTAACAACATTACTTCCAGTCCATGAACATGGGGTATTTTTTGATTTTTTAAAATTTCTTTTGTTAATATCTTAGTTTTCAGTGAACAGGTTTTTCACTTCCTTAAGTTTATTTTATTTTTGATGAAATTATAAATAGAATTATTTTCTTAGTTTCTATGATTATTGGTATATAGAAATGCAACAGATTTTTGTATATTAATCTTGTATCCTGAAAGTTTACTAAATTTGTTTAAAGATGCTACCAAAAAAGTTGTTAGAATTAGCTTTTTATATATAATACATCATATGCAAATAGTGAAAGTTTTATGTCTTCAGTTATGATTTTTTTATGACTTTTCTTTCTTTTTCTGCCTAATTTTCTGGTTGGGACTTCCAAGACAATGTTGAATAAAAGTGATGAGAATAGGTTCCTGTCCTGTTCTTAATCTTAGAGGAAAAGCTTTCAGCTTTGTACTGTTGAGTGTGATATTAGCTGTGAGTTTATCATATATGGCCTTTTTATTTTGAGACATTTTATACCCACTTTGGAGGATTTTTTAAAATATTATAAATGGATGTTAAATTTTGTCTATGCTTTTTCTGCATCTATTGAGATGATCATAAGATTTTTATTCTTCATTTTATTACTGTGGTGACACACATTGATAGATGGATGTTGAACCATCCTTACAACACTGGAATAAATCCTACTTCACGATGTGTGAGCCTTTTAATGTATTGAATTCAGTTTGTTAATATTTTGTGAATATTTTTGCATTTATGTTCCTCAAGGATATTGGCCTATAATTTCTTTTGGGTATTGTTGTCTTAACTATTAGAGTAAGGCTGGCCTTGCAAAGTGAGTTTGAAGGTGTTGTCACCTATTTTTTTGGAAAAGTTTGAATAGAATTGATATTCTTTGAATGTTTGGTATTTTCACCAATGAAGCCATCTGGTCTTGCATTTTTGTTTATTAGAAAGTTTTTGATTACTGATACAATCTCCTTTCTAATAATTGGTCTGTTCAGATTTTCTTTCTTTTTGATTGAGTCTTGGAAGACTGTATGTTTCTAGGAGTGTATCCATTTTTTCTATGTTAGCCTATATGCTTGCATGTAATTGTTCAGAATAGTTATTCTATTATCATCTATAATCACAGATGTTTAGTAACTTTCTTTAATATTTATCTTATAAAATTTGCTCAGTTGACCTATCTTTAATTTTGGTAATAATTTTATTTAACAGAGTCTTAACTGATAAATATTCTATATATGATCTATATTGTATATATTTATATAACACCAGATGTTCAGATTCATATAAAAACTGAATATTGCAGAGTAAACTCAACCTTTAAACTTGGTCACTTTATTCAAAATAATTTTCACAATTTCTCAAGCTTATAATACAAGGCAAAAACTAAGAGTGCCGTTCTAATCAGAGATGACTTCATATTTTGCTTGAAATTTCTTACTTGTGCTAACATTTGTTACATGAAGCACTTTTTCCCTGGTTATAATTTTACATTTCATATTAGCCCTTGTACAGGCACAAAGACATTATTTTAAACTCAATCCAGACTACACTGTAATGTCTACCATATGCCAGGCATCAGCATTCTTTACAACTGGAAATACCAGGGCACAAAACAGAATAGTCTATGCCCTCCTGGTGTTTATATTCAATAAAACAACACTTTATAAATTTATAAATTATAAATAGAAAATGTTAGAAAATAAGTGCTATTAAGATATTATTTCCATGGGGCGCCTGGGTGGCGCAGTCGGTTAAGCGTCCGACTTCAGCCAGGTCACGATCTCGCGGTCCGTGAGTTCGAGCCCCGCGTCGGGCTCTGGGCTGATGGCTCAGAGCCTGGAGCCTGTTTCAGATTCTGTGTCTCCCTCTCTCTCTGCCCTTCCCCCGTTCATGCTCTGCCTCTCTCTGTCCCAAAAATAAATAAACGTTGAAAAAAAAATTAAAAAAAAAAAAAAGATATTATTTCCTTAATTTCTTATTTGAATATTGGTGAAATTTTGCTTCTCTTGTGAGGCTTTTGTTTTTGATCATTGTACAATACTTTGAGATCCCTTTTTCGAAATTTGGGTTTTTTTCTGAATCAACCTGCTTGGCATTTATTTCTTGGCCTACAAATGTTTTCTCAACAACCATTGAAGTGCACTGTTTATGTCAATATTTATATGAACACATGTTTTGGGGTCAAAATGAATGAGGTAAAATTCCAGTTCTCTAGGCAATTTATTTAATCTCTTTACCTTGATTCCCTCATCCTTCAAAAGGAGGTGATTTTGATGTAAGATAGTCCCTACCTCATAAGAACTTTTTATGTAAATAAAACCATGCATGTTAAATATATGTTCAGTTATCTTTGAGGTTTTCTTCCACATTTACTGTTTGCTGTCTCCTGTTCCATGTGGGCATGGATAGTATGTATCTTTAAATGTTACAACATATGTGGCTCCCTGGAAAGTCACTCCAATCTGGAGTGGGTGGGAGGAGGAGGCAAAAAACGCCAGTCTCTGTGCTAGTTCCTGAGGGAACTACAAACATATCAAAATGAACAATGATAGTATTTAACAACAAGGTCCATATTAGCCCTCTGGAACCAGCAAGCTGCATCAGAAACACTGGCTACCATGCATGACCATGCTGGGCTATGGGAGATGTTAGGCAGATGAGCAAAATGTGACAACAATCTCTTTCAAAAATCAGCTGTCCTTTACTTCATTAAGCAATCCTTTGGTTGATGAAAGTTTTGGATTATATTATAGAGTTCCAAAAAATTAAATGTCAGTCTTTGTCACTTTTCATTGTTACAGTGGAGAGACTGGTTCCTTGAATGCCCTAGTCTGCCATAGTTCATGATATCATTTCTGTAGAAAATATTTTTATCTATACATTTCTTTATTGTTTATATGTTAATGTTAACTAACGTATATTGAGCTCTAGATCTTAAAGAGAAATTTAGTTCTGATTATATATTTTTTACATTAATGTTTGTGTTTTCCATTTATGAAATATTATTTTTTAACATCAAATTCCTTCATATTGTTCATGCTTTCCATAATTAACTGCTTATTTTTTCATTGATAATAGGTTTAATATCCTGGTATAGACCCCCTAGATATCAATCATTTCAGCAATGATCTGCACTTTTTGAATGGGTAATAACAATTTGAGCCATCCATAAATATTCAAGCGCTATGGAGAATGACAGTGATACAACCTTGTGCCTATTAGGACTCCAAGAAATATATATATATATATATATATAGATAGATAGATAGATATAGATATAGATATATACACACATATATATGTATACATATATATATGTATATATATATACATACGTATATATATTAATTTAAACAAAAGTCAGTTTTGGTAGATAGAAAATTGGGACTATGCATATCTATACAACTATGAAAGTAAAATATGTAAACATTTTCTAAGATAATGCACATAGATTTGGGCTGTCTTCTTAGCAGCTTTTTTAATTTAATGAAGGTTGATATTTTATCTGTATTTTCCTGATACAACAGTTTAATATAGAAAAAAATTAACTTTAATCCTGAGTGAAATTGTTCAAGTTAGAAAAGAATTGTATTTAGTTAATTTAACTGGCCACTGCCAACCATAAACATTACCTCAACCATGTGGTCACCAGTACAATTACCCTGGGTGAATTAGTTCAAGTAATGATGACTGTTATCTTCTACATGCTATTGCTCACATCAACATACACCTGGCTTAAGTAAACATGTAATATAAGGATTCAATTTAGAAGACTTAAATTCTAAATTATATGTTGACCTAATGAGATCAGACTCCTCTTTTGATGGAAATAATAAATAATGGAAGTTGAAAGTTCATTACAGAAGAGAAAAATTGGCTTAATTGGATTGAGAGAACAGAGTTTTCACTGTATTCTTGAATTCAATTTTTTCATTTTTATATATTGTATACTTTATAATTGTATCTAACTACAGTTTGCCTAAAATCCTCTGAAAATATGAAAATATTTTCTGTAATATGTAAGTATAACTACGCTTTATAATTCTACTCTCTCCTTTTCTCCTTATAGCTGCTGCCAGACGACAGATCAGTGGCCCATTTGGCTTATAAAAGATTTGCTCCTACTGTACTTTGCTCTACTGCAGTGAGATCTTTTATTAACATCTAACTACAGCAGCCTTATGTCTCTGGACTGCAAATAAGAATTACTCTGGGAGAGGTCTGGAATTTGTTCCATTATATACTGGAGTGGGGCCAACAGCTGACGACTTGATTTTGAGTCTAGTGACAGATTTAGTATCTGTTTGCTCAAGAAACCAAGACATTTGAAATATGTGCAAAGCCTGTACTATTCCGTGAGAGCTGAGATATTATTATAACCTGAAACTTTAGTCATCATCTTCTAAGTTTGAAAACAATTGGTGGTATTGAATGGGAACATTATGTGAGAGCTCACATGCATCTAAAAAGAAAATGAAATAAAAATATTGGTTTTTTTTCCTTTCATTTGGTTTCATTAGGAAACAATTTATATTATTATGGCGTCTATATTTTCATACGTGTGTGTGTGTGTGTGTGTGTGTTAAAATGAGAAAGTTCTGGAGATAGGAACCTATAGTTAAAAAGACAGTCTTCCTAGAGTCTCCTATTAAAATATATTTACATAATCAATCCTTTTACTAAATGTCAGGCCCTGTGCTAGAACTGTTATATACATTAATTAATCTCTATGCTAACACTGTAAAGTAGGTTCTTTTCTTCTACTCTTTGTACATGGGAAATAGAGATATTAAGTAACTTGGCCAAGTATTATTCTCATGAGCAATAAATTAGTAAAGGTAGAGTAAAAATTCATTATCTTTTTAGTGTGGTTTTTATATTCTATCCATAATAGCTCTCATAATTATAAAAGGTGACATCTGCGTCTTCCTTTAGAGATTATAAAGAGCACAGAATTTGGGGTTTATGGAATGATCTCCCTACAAATGAAGCCATTCAGGCCAGAAAATTTGGGTAGCATATCCACAAGCATACAGGTAACTGAAGAGTTAGTGCATCATATAGATGTTGACAAAACAAAATACCTGCAGAATTAAAGGTGGTGGTTTTGTCCACAGAAAGGACTGACGGGAGAGGAGGTAGGCCCAGAGTTAGAAAGTCATCTTAGCTTACAATCATATCCACAACTTGCCATTACATTCTTGTGTACAAATAGAAACCACTGTCTCATATTTTCAATATTTATAGCACATTATGTAAACATATTTTAATGGTTAATTTTATGTGTAAATTTGGCTGGGCGATGGCAGGACCAGATATTCAGTCAAATATTATTCTGGATGCTTCTGTGAAGGTGTTTCTGAATGAGATTAACATTTAAATTTTTAGGTTGAGTAAAGAAGAATCAGTCACAAACTTCAATATACACAAACTCACACACACAAAAGGCTAGGGAGAGACAGAAAACTGGCAGAGTAAGAGGATCCTGAGCTTACCTCTTCTCAAAGATACAGAGGTAACAACTACAATGTATTGCAACTCACTCTGAAAACAACCTGAAGACTAAGAGAACAAATCTTTCACAGGTAAAGATGTAAAGAGAAACCAACATCAAGAAGGGTAGGGGGGTCAGAAATGCACTCAGGCACCAAAATCTTGGGCAGTGACCACACAGCCGGGAGGGATATCACAGGAATGGAAAAGAAGGGGATCAAACTGTGTCCCAAGCCATCACTAACCCTAAGAACATATACCAGACAGATGAGCCCCCATAACAACTGTATCTTTGATACCTAACTTCAGGGACACAGAGGGAATGAAATCTCCTTTTAAAGGCCAACATGCTATATTCCTCAATCTGAGACTTAGCACAGAAGCTATAGTTTGAAAAGCATCAGAATTGCATATGAAGATTTATTGACTAATTGTAGGATAGGATATACAGGAGATTTCTCTGGGAATAGAAGTGCTGGAAAGAGCCATTTTTCTTGCCCTGGCTGGCCAGAAACTAGCAGTAGCCAGGTCTGACATCCTTGGTCTACTTTGCTAGCATGTTGCCCTACACTGGCATTCTTTTGTAGACTGGCCCCACCCAATCCATTCTACTAAGTAGGTTCCCTTCCAAAGCAGCTCCCACTCTTCCACACATGGCAGACACCCTTAGTCAGGACCACTCATTCTTCAGAGTGAATTTTACCCCAAAGAGAGGGGAGATAACCCCACTCACCAGCATGCTTGCAGTGGCTGCAACTGGACGTCTCAGCCAGTACATCAACAAAAGTCATGGCTAGTCATTGCAGACAGTCAGGCTGAGGGAAGGCTCTGCCTATTGATGCAACTACAATAGTTTTGGCCCATCCACAAAAGGAGGGCACATGCAGCCCATAAAGTGGACACCACTGGAACACCTAGTTCTGGTAACATATAGTGGGGGATGGGAGTTGCACTACTGAGCACCACAGAATACCTACTTCATAAGGCCACTACTTTTGACACAATGAGACATAGCTGACCTATCTAATATATAAAACAAAGACTTAAACAAAAAGAAGAGATAGAAGAATACATTAAAACAACAACAATTAAACCCCCAGAAGAAGCTAACTTAAATTGAGACAAACCATCTACCTGATAAAGAGTTCAAAGTAATGGTCATAAAGATACTTACAGGACTTGAGAGAAGAGTGGATGATCTGAGAAATTCAACAAAGAAATAGAAAATATAAAAAACACCCAGTCACAGATGAAGAATAAAATAAATGAAATAAAAATACACTAGAGAGAACCAAAAGCAGATTAGAGGAACAAGAAGAATGTATCAGCAATCTGTAAAGGTAGTGGAAAGCAACCAAGCTGAATGGCAAAAAAGAAAAAAAAAAGGTTAGGTTAAGGGATCTCTGCAACAACATTAATGGTAATAACATTTACATTATAGGGGTCCCAGAAGGAGAAGAAAAAGGGGAGGAAAACACATTTAAAGAAATAATAGCTGAAAACTTTCCTAACATGGAGAAGGAAACAGACATAGGTTTGAAATGAACAGAGAGTCCCAAACAAGATGAATCCAAGGTGGGCCACAGCAAGACACATGACTAAAATGACAAAAATTGAAGATAAAGGGTTGAGCTGCCTGGGTGGCTCAGTTGAGTGTCTGACTTTGGCTCAGGTCATTATCTTCCAGCTTGTGAATTAAGCCCTGTGTCTGTCTCTGTGCTGACAGCTCAGAGCCTGGAACCTGCTTCAGATTCTGTGTTTCCCTCTCTCTTTGGTGATCCCCACTTGTTATCTCTCTCTCTCTCTCTCTCTCAAAAATAAAAAAAAACATTGAAAAAATTAAAAAAAAAGATAAAAGGAGAGTATTAAAAGCAGCAGGAGAAAAGCAAATGGTTACATACAAGGAAATCCCATAAGGCTATCAGTTGATACTTCTTTTTTTTAAAAAAAATGTTTATTTTTGAGAGAGAAAGAGAGTGTGAACAGGGAGTGGCAGAGAGAGGAGACACAGAATCTGAGGCAGGCTCTCGGCTCTGAGCTGTCAGTATAGAGCCTGACATGGGGCTCAAACCCACAAACTGCGAGATCATGACCTGAGCCAAAGTCAGCTGCTTAACTGATTGAGCCACCCAAGTTCCCATTATCAGCTGATATTTCAACAGAAACTTTGCAGAATAGAGGGGACTGACATGATATATTCTAAATGCTAAAAGGAAAACAAAAAACCTTACAATAAGAATATTCTGCATGGCAAGTTATCATTTAGAATTGAAGAGATAAAAAGTTTCCCAAACTAAAGCTAAGAGTTCATCACCACTAAACAAGCCTTATAAGAAATGTTAAGGGGACTTCAAGTGGAAAAGTAAAGGCCATAATTAGAAGAATATTATTAAAAGAAAAAATTTCACTGGTAAAAGTAAATATACAGTAAAGGTAGTAGCTCAGTCACTTATAAAGCCTTGCAAAGCCAGTATGAGGTTTAAGAGAAAAAAGTAGTAAAATTAATTATGTCTACAAAAGTTATCAAAGAATATGCAAAATAAAAATATGTAAAATATGACATGAGAGGAATACAAATGTAGTGCTTTTAGAATATTTTCAACATAAATGATCATAAACTTAATATACACTATGATGAACATAGGATATTATTGATGAAATCAAGGTAACCAGAAACGAAGAAATGGGAACTGTCTTGCACTGCTGGTGGGAATGCAAACTGGTGCAGCCACTCTGGAAAACTGTGGAGGTTCCTCACAAAATGAAAAATAGATCTACCCTATGACCCAGCAACAGCATTACTAAGAATTTATCCAAAGGATACAGGAGTGCTGACTCATAGGGGCACATGTGCCCCAATGCTTATAGAAGCATTTTCAACAAAAGCCAAATTATGGAAAGAGCCTAAATGTCCATCAACTGATGAATGGATTAAGATGTGGTTTATATATACAATGGAATACTACTTGGCAATGAAAAAGAATGAAACCATGCCATTTGCAGCAACGGAGATGGATCTGGAGGGTATTATGCTGAGTGAAATAAGTTAGTCAGAGAAATATAGATATCATGTATTTTCACTCATATGTGGAACTTGAGAAACAACGGAAGACCATGGGGGAAGGGAAGGGGAAAAAAGTAATTACAAACAGAGGGAGGGAGGGAGGCAAACCATAAGAGAATCTTAAACACAGAAAACAAACTGAGGGTTGATGGGGGGGCAGGGGAGAGGGGAAAATGGGTGATGGGCATTGAGTTGGGCACATGTTGGGATGAGCACTGAGTGTTGTATGTAAATGATGAACCACGGGAAACTATGCCCAAAACCAAGAGCACACTGTATACACTGTATGTTAGCCAATTTGACAATAAATTATATTTAAAAAAATATATACAAAAAATAAAAGAATTAAATGTAACATTACACAAGTCATTAATCACAAGGAAAGATCAAGATAATAGAGGAACAGAGGACAAGTATAAAAATATCCAGAAAACAATTAAGAAAATAAGTACATACTTATCAATAATTACTTAAATGTAAATGGACTAATTGGTCTAGTAAAAGACACTGGTGACCGGATTAAAAAAAAAGATCTATATGTTGCCTACTGGAGACTCACTTCAGAACTAACAACATATACAGACTAATAGAGAAGGGATGGGAAAAGATATCCCATGCAAATAGAAGTGAAAAAAGCTGGGGTAGCAACACTTCTATCAGAAATGATAGATATTAAAAGAAAAATTGTAGAGAAAAAAATGGTATTATTTAAGGAAAAAAGGATCATCACAACAAGAGGATATAAAAATTGTAAATATCAGAAATCCAACATGCTGGAGAAGACCCGAAGTTCCCTTGTCCCTCAAACACAGCAGTGTTGAGGCTAAAGGACTTTGAATTCCAAGAGTCCAGGCAACAGAGTGACAAAGACATCTCTAGGGACCCACAGGGACAACCTACAGGCCATAGGTGCGTGATTGCAAACTGGGATAGATAAAATGGGCCATGTAGGCATGGAGGGGAGGGATCATCTTCTGCAGAGAGACAAGAGGAAGAGAAAGAGAGGCTGGCCAAGCATAGGACTTTATCAGGACAAGAGAAAAACCATGGACCAACGGGGATGGACAAAGATCCAGTCTCTAACAGCAGGGCTTCCTCCAGACTGGGGTCGACTGCCTAGTTTGTGCTCCTGGGAAGGAGGGGAGCCAGTCCTGGGCTGGTAACTTGTTAAGAGGTGCAGTCTGCAGTGGGAGAAAGCAATCCCTTCCCTGGAGGGCTGTGGGAGGAAGGTATATAACCTTTCGAAGGACAAAGACTGCCTGCATCTGCCAGCCAGAGGCAGGGATATCAGTGGCAGGGAACAGCACTCCCCCTGGTACTGGGGCACATGGATCGAGACCCTTTAAGACATCAGGCTTAAATCCCATCTGAGTGCTAGGGAGTGGAAAAGTCAGTGGAGCAAGACAAACAGCCAGCATGCACTGTGAAGGAGGGTGGCTCTTCCTGGAACCGGGGCAACCAGAGCAGGACCCTTTAAGAAATTGGGGTTTAAATTCCAGCCAAGCACCAGGGAGGTGTGGGATTTTGTGGAGTGGGGAAAAAACTGCCTCATCCGTGCCTGCAGCACTGTGAGGACGGGCGGAACAGAGTGTTTGGGGACACCTGGTCTGTGGAGGAGACCTGGGTGTTGCCATTTTTCTCCCCATCACCAACAAGGTGAGGCCTCAGGGAAGGGACAGCAGGCCCACAGTGGAGGTGGGACCCACCTACACCAAACCACATGCCTCCGTGCCTGGTAACTGCCTATCTACTAGAGTGGGATTGACATTGAAGAACCAGACAGCCCCTCCTCCAGACCAGTGCTTCCACCCTGGTTCCAAGGCACCCAGTGGTTTTGCATTTGCTGATTTAATTGTTGAACAATTATATATATATATATATATATATATATATATATATATATATATACACACACACATATATATACACATACACACACACACACACACACACACGCACATATATATGTATGTATGTATGTTGGTTTTTTTTTCTTCCTTTTTTCCTTCTTATTTCTTCCCTCCTCTAGCCTAGTTATTCTGGTTGTTGGTTTGTTTAAGCAGACATATTTAATCTACTCTCCTTATACCTGTTCTATATATCCTTGTTTATCCCCCCCTCGGATAAACCATAGAGTTTGTCTTGTCAATTCCCTTCCCTTCCCTTCCCTTCCCCTCCTTTCCCTTCCCTTCCCTTCCCTTCCCTTCCCTTCCCTTCCCTTCCCTTCCCTTCCCTTACCTTCCCTTCCCCTCCTTTCCCTTCCCTTCCCTTCCCTTCCCTCCCCTTCCCTTCCCTTCCCTTCCCTTCCCTTCCCTTCCCCTCCCTTTCTTTTCTTCCCAACCCCTGTCACATTTCTCTTTGTATGGGATAAGAACTATTCCGTCAGCAATGCCCAAACCCGATTGTTTTGCTGTAGTGGGTGTTTTGTTTTTGTTTTTCTGTCAGTTGGTTTTTCTTTTCCAGGGGTACTTCAATGAACAAATAAAAGCACACCTGGTGGAGGGTCCAAAACATCATTACAAGTAGGGAGATGAAGCAACCAAAGTCACAACAGATAGCAAGTAACACACTCCAGAAACACCCCCTGAAGGGCCAGGCCCTGGACCGTGTATGACCCCTCTTTAATATAGTTGTGCTCTCAAGTGCAGGGCACATGACAAGCTTTTAAAACACATGAGGGACAGAAAACTAGCCAAAATGATGAAACAGAAAAATTCTCAAAAGAAATTACAGGAAAAAATGACAGCTAAAGAATTGATCAAAACATATATAAACAATATAAATGAAGAATAATTTAGTATAATGGTCATAAGATTGATTGCTGGTCTTAAAAAAAGCATAGAAGACAGCAGAGAATCTATTGTTGCAGAGATGAAGGAACTAAAAAATAGTCATGATGAATTAAAAAATGCTATAAAGGAGGCGCAAAATAAACTAGACATGGTGACAACAAGGATTGAAGAGGCAGAGGGGAAAATAAGTGAAATAGAACATAAAATTATGGAAAAGATGAAGCTGAGAAAAAAGATGAAAAAAATCTGGACCATGAGGGGAGAAATAGAGAACTAAGTGATTCAATGAAACGCAATAATATGTGTCAAGGAGTTCCAGAAGAAGAAGAGAGAGAAAGGGGTGGAAGGTGTACTTGAACAAATCATAGCTGAGAACTTCCCCAATCTGGGGAAGGAAACAGACATTGAAATCCAGGAGTCACAGAGAACTCCCTTCAGATGTAACTTGAATCAATCTTCTGCATGATATATCATAGTGAAACTCGAAAAATACAAACATAAAGAGACAATTCTGAAAGCATCTAGGGACAAACAGGTCTTAACCTGCAAGGGTGGACACATGAGGGTGGTAGCAGACCTATCTACTGAAACTTGGCAAGCCAGGAGTGGCGGGAAATATTCAATGTGCTGAATAGGAAAAATATGCAGCCAAGAATCCGTTATCCAGCAAGGCTATCATTCAGAATAGAAGGAGCAATAAAGGTATTCCCAGACAAATAAAAACTAAACCAGCCCTACAAGAGATCCTAAGGGGTATTCTGTGAGTGGAATGTTGCAAAGACCGCAAAGGCCCAGAGACATCACTACAAGTATGAAACCTACAGATAATACAGTGACTCTAAATCCATGTGTTTAAATAATAACACAATGTAGATGGACTAACTGCTCCAATCAAAAGACATAGGGCATCAGAATGGATAAAAAACAAGACCCATCTATTTGCTATTCACAAGAGACCCATTTTAGACCTGAGGACACCTTCAGATTGAAAGTGACGGGATGGAAAATCATCTATCATGCTACTGGAAGTCAAAAGAAACTTGAAGTAGTCTTATTATAGCAGATAAACTAGATTTTAAACGAAAGTCTGTAAAAGAGATGAAGAAGGGCATTATGTCATAACTTATGGGGTCTGTCCATCAAGAAGAGCTAAGGTTAATAAATGTTTATGCACCAATTTGGAGACACCCAAATATATAAAACAATTATCGCAAACATAAACAATCTTATTGATAAGAAGGTTGTAATTGCAGGGAACTTTAATACTCCAACTACAGTAATGGACAGATAATCAAAACAGAAAATCAATAAAGAAACAATGGCCATGAATGATACACTGGACGAGATGGACTTGAAGGTATACTCAGAACTTTTCATTCTAAAGCAACAGAATACACATTCTTCTTGAGTGCACATGGAACATTCTCCAAGAAGATCATATACTGGGTCACAAAACACCCTCTATAAATATGAAAGAATTGAGATCCTACCATGCACATTTTCAGATCACAATGTTATGAGACGTGAAATCAACCACAGGAAAATTTTTGGAAAACCTCCAAGTACATGGAGGTTAAAAAACATCCTACTAAAGAATGAATGGGTCAACCAGGCAATTAAAGAAAAAAAATTAAAAAATATACAGAAACAAATGAAAATGAAAACACGGCTGTCCAAACCCTTCAGGATTCAGCAAAGACAGTCCTAAGAGGAAAACATATTGCAAGGCCTATCTCAAGAAATACAAAATCAAACAGCACACCTAAAGGAACTAGAAGCAGAACAACAAAGAAACCCCAATGCTAGCAGAAAAGAAATAATAATGATCAGAGCAGACATCAACAATATAGAATCCAAAAAAAAAAAAAAAAAACAGTAGGAGAGATCAATGAAACTAAGAGCTGGATTTTTGAAAAAGTGTGCAAAATTGATAACCCCCTACCCAGACTTCTCAAAAAAAAAAAAAAAAAAAAAAGAGAAAGGAAGTAAATAGATAATCTCACAAATGAAAATGGATTTATCACAACCAATCCCTCAGAAATAGAAGCAATTATCAGAGAATACTATGAAAAATTATATGCCAACAAACTGGGCAATCTGGATGAAATGGAAAAATTCCTAGACACCCACAGACTACCAAAACTCAAACAGGAAAAAATAGAAAATTTGAACAGATGCATAACTAATGAAGAAATTGAATCAGTTATCAAAATCTCCCAACAAATAAGAGTCCTGGGCCAGATGCCTTCTCAGGGAATTCTACCAGATATTTAAAACAGAATTAATTCCTATCCTCTCAAGTTTGTCCAAAAAATACAAGTGGAAGGAAAACTTCCAGACTCATTCTATGAAGCCAGCATTACCTTGATTCCCAAACCAGATGGAGACCGCACAAAAAAGAACTACAGGCCAATATCCCTGATGAACAAGGATGCAAAAATTCTCAATAAGATACTAGCAAATTGAATTCAACAGCATATTAAAAGAATTATTCACCATGATCAAATGGGACTCATCCTGGGCTGCAGGGCTGGTTCAATATTTCATATCTATCAATGTGATACATTACATTAATAAAAGAAAGGATAATAACCATATGATCCTGTCAATAGATGCAGAAAAAAACATTTGACAAAATCCAGCATCTTTTTATTTTTTAATTTTAATGTTTATTTATTTTTGAGAGAGAGAGAGAGAGAGAGAGAAAGAGAGAGAGACTGCAAGTGGGGGAAAGGCAGAGAGAGGGAGACACAGAATCTGAAGCAGGCTCCAGGCTCTGGGCCGTGAGGCTCAAACTCACAGACTGCAAGATCATGACCTGAGCTGAGGTTGGCCATTTAACCAACTGAGCCATCCAGGTGCCCTTATAGAGCATCCTTTAATAATAAAAACCCTCAAGAAAGTCAGGATAGAAGGAACATATCTAAACATCATAAAAGGCATATATGAAAAGCCCACAGTCAATGTCATCCTAAATGGGGAAAAACAGAGCTTTCACCCTGAGATCAGGAACACGACAGGGATGTCCACTCTCACAGTGTTGTTTAACTTAAAGTTGGAAGTCCTAGAATCAGTAATAAGACAACAAAATGAAATAAAAGGCATGAAAATTGGCAAAGAAGAGCTGAAACTTTCACTTTTTGCAGAAGACATGATATGCTACATGGAAAACCCTAAAGTCTCAACTAAAAGGCTGCTAGAACTGATACATGAATTCAGCAAAGTCACAGGATAAAAATCAATGTACAGAAATCAGTTACATTTCTATACACCAATAATGAAGCAACAGAAAGAGAAACAAGAAATTGATCCCATTTCCAATTGCACCAAGAACCATAAAATACGTAGGAATAAACCTAACCAAAGATATAAAAGCTCTATATGCTGAAAACTGTAACAAACTTATGAAAGAAATTGAAGAAGAGACAAAGAGATGGAAAACATTCCATGCTCATGGATTGGAAGGATAAATATCATTAAAATGTCAATAATATCCAAAGCAATCTACACATTCAATGCAATCCTAATTAAAATTGCACCAACATTCTTCCCAAAGCTAGAACAATCTTAAAATTTGTATGGAACCACAAAAGACCCTGAATAGCCAAAGTAATGTTGAAAAAGAAAACCAAAGTGGGAGGCATCACAATCCCAGACCTTAGCCTCTACTACAAAGCTATAGACACATAGACCAATGGAATAGAAGAGAATAGAGAACCCAGAATTAGACCCACAAATATATGGCCAACTAATCGTTGACAAAGCAGGAAAAAGTATCCAGTGGAAAGAAGACAGTCTCTTTAGCAAATGGTGCTGGGAGAGCTAGACAGCAACATGTGAAAGAATGCAACTAGACCATTTTCTTACACCATACACAAAAATAAACTGAAAATGAATGAAAGACCTCCATGTGAGACAGGAACCCATCCAAATCCTAGAGGAGAAAGAAGGCAAAAACGTTTTTGACCTCAGCCACAGCAATTTCTTGCTCAACACATCTCCAGAGGCAAGGGAATTAAAAGCAAAAATGAACTTTTGGGACCTCACGAAGATAAAAAGCTTCTGCACTGCAAAGGAAGAAATCAAAAAAACTAAAAGGCAACCAATGGAATGGGAAAGATATTTGCAAATGACATCAGACAAAGGGTTAGTAACCAAAATCTATAAAGAACTTACCAAACTCAACACCCAAAAAATAAATAATCCTTTGAAGAAATGGGCAGAAGACATGAATAGATACTTTTCCAAAGAAGACATCCAGATGGCCAACGGGCACATGAAAAGATGTTCAGTGTCACTCATTATGAGGAAATACAAATCAAAACCACATTGAGATACCACCTCATACTGGCCAGTGTGGCTAAAAGTAACAACCCAGGAAACAACAGATGCTGGTGTGGATGTGGAGAAACAGGTACCCTCTTGCACTGTTGGTGGGAATGCAAACTGGTGCAGCCACTCTGGAAAATGTGTGGAGGTTCCTCAAACAATTAAAAATAGAACTACCATAGGACCCAGCAATAGCACTACTCGGACTTTATCCAAAGGATACAGGAGTGCTGATTCATAGGGGCACTCCCATGAAACACCCCAATGTTAATAGCAGCACTATCAACAATAGCCAAATTATGGAAAGAGCCCAAATATCCATCAACTGATGAATGGATAAAAAAAAGGTTTGGTTTATATATACAATGGAATACTACTTGGCAATGAGAAAGAATGAAATCATGCCATTTGCAGCAATGTGGATGGAACTGGTGGGTATTACGCTGAGTGAAAAAAGTCAGAAAAAGACAGATATATATTTTCACTCATGTGTGGAACTTGAGAAACAGCAGGAGACCATGGGTGAAGGAAAGGGAAAAATGGTTACAAACAGAGAGGGAGGGAGGGAGGGAAACCATAAGAGACTCTTAAATACAGAGAACAAACTGAGGGTGGATGGGGGGTGAGGGAATGGGAAAATGGGTGATGGACATTGAGGAGAACATTTGTTGGGATGAGCATTGGGTGTTCTAAGTAGGTGATGAATCATGGGAATTTACTCCCAAAACTAGGAGCACACCTTACACACCGTATGTTAGCCAATTTGATAATAAATTATATTGAAAAAAGAAACAAAAAAGGAAATGGAAACTAAAACACAAAAGATACAGAAATAAATATAATTTGTCACTACACACACACACACACACACACACACACACTGAAAGTATTGTGTGCACCTTCCTTTTGAAATTGTATTAAAAGCGATATTTACAGGTGGTCTTATTTTAAAAAATCTTTGAAGTATCATAAGAATTAAATAATGTTAGGCATGGCCAGCTGGCACAATTGGTTAAATCTTTGACTCTATTTTGGTTCAGTTCATGATCTTATGAGATTAAGCTCCAAGTCTGATTCTGCACTGACAGAGCTGGGTTTGCTTGGGATTCTCTCTTCTCTCTCTCTGCCCCTCCTATGCTTTTACTGTCTGTCTCAAAATTAACTTAAAAATAAGAATTTAAGTAATGTTTTTGTTTTATTTATTTATAAGTGGCCCCATAGAATTTTTCATGGGAACTTCTCAAATTACTTCATTATGCAACCCAAATACACACACACACACACACACACACACACACTCACGTGTGTGTGTGTGTGTGTGTGTATAGGAAGAGATTTCAAACAACATATTTTTGCTATCAATGTATCATATAATGTTCTTTAAATATTAGGTAAAATTTGTAATATAGGAAATTCATTCTCAAAAATATGACATTGTCTAGACACTGCAATTTTATAAGGTCAATAGCTCTTTCCCTTTTCCATTCTATGAGTAAAACTTCTTTTTAAACATTTCTTTTGTTGATGTAAGTGCATAGAAAATTTGCAAATGCTGTGGTTAGGGCATGTCCTACATATAAACAAAACTGTGTATGTGGGTCATCTGTTATAACAACGTATGTCTGGTTATGCAACGAAATAGCCTCATACATCTGTTTGTCTGGCATTAGATTTATGGTGAAATAATCAGGGATGGTGCATGCTTTGTCAAATGGTGATCAGCTGCTCAAACTTTGAGAGTGCAAATTTAGAAATGCAAATGCCTATTCCATTATGATATTATAATCTGAAATCCACATGATTCTAATTTCTAAAAACATAATAATGGGATAAGAGAGAACTGGGGGGACATGGATTTTTCATTCAACAATGAAAAGACAAGCATATGATTCAGCTGACAAAAGCACTTTGAAAATTATGGTGCTTTGAAACTTTGTGATCACCAGAGGAGCAAATTTACTTTTTTGTTGTCTAAATTGTTTAGAGCAATGTATTTCACTCTTTCATTGCACTTAATTTTTCACAAGCCATTCTCTTACTATACTTATTTGTCTAAACTCCTGCAGATTAGGGTAGATATAAAAATATAATTATTCCCTTGAGTTTTAATTGTGAAATTTACTTCTGAGAACTATATCTTTACCAGCACTTGTGATGGGAGCAGCTCCTTTGATTCAACAGAATTCTGTATTTTTAACTTACTCTGTTACTTATATGTTGTTTCCATGTAAGTTGATATAAAGTCATCCTAATTAAAAATGTTTCACCCTTCACTAGCACTTTAAATTCTTTAATGCTGTTAACACTATAATAAATTTACCATAGATGCCTGTTTTTTTTTTTAATTAATTTAGGTTGCACAATCAAGTAATTTGAGAAATTTCCATGGGCCATTTACAAATTGCTAAAGGCAAAAACAGACATAAAATTATTTGAATATATCAGTTGTGAATTATACTGATGAGCATGATCGGCAATTTATGAACAATTGTTCATGTTTCTCAGCCTCGATTTATCAACTAAACGGTTAGTATCTAGCCTCTAGTTGCTTTTTATCTGGGGACAATTAAGTTTAAGAATCAGTATTCCCTTTGCCTACCCACAAATTCAGTTTCAGTATTCATACTAGTAATACAGGTAACAGAGACTGATTTCTGCATTAATTGTTCTTGTTCCTTTGGTGTTACCAGAAATTCCTGATTTAACTGGAAATTGAACACATGGAAAGAGAGTGGTGGTTTGTGTCTGCCTGTAGTCCCTCTTGCTAGACTGATTCCAATTCAAAGCCTGACTGCTCATTGGCACTAGGTATGGAAACTAAGATAAAACATTTTCAATATATTTAGTGTTTTCAATTCATTTTACTTCTATATTTCATAGTGAACCTCTGATATGTGACAAGAGTTTGATTTGACTTTACTTTTCTGATAGTAAAATAATGTTTTCAAGGTCACAATATTATAGTGCCAGTTCTTTCATTCACAAGATTTGCTACATTCCTTTACAGAGTTCAATGAGAGGAAAATGTGATATGGTTGTATTATGAAGAGACACTTCATGGAAAATCTTGGTTCTAATCCTGGTTTTTTAACACTAATTCACCCTAGTGACCTTGAATAAAGTATATGTTGTATATGATTAATTTTTTAAATTATTAAGGAATGTTTCTGCTTCAAGGAGTAGATATGAAAAATACTAACATGTTTTGTATTCCCCTGGAGAAATACTTTATAAAGACTTCAAATATTATTAATTATAGTAATAAATGAGAAGGAAAAAAATATTCCACTAGGGCTTCTAGAAATAAAAAAGTCACTGAAAGTCATGCCCAGGCATTCTATGTAATTTGTTTTAATGATACAAGAACATGCTTTTTTCATATTGTTTTTTCACTAAACAATGCATTTCTTGGAAAAGAAATATGTGCAGATGTTAAGCACGAATTATTAATTGCTTTTCTGTTCATTTTGAAAGAAGAGTAGTATATAAAATATTTCTTAAAAATGCCTAATGTAAACAATACTGGATTGCTATAAAGTTGTTAAATAAATCATAATGTGTACATTTTCTGGAAAATATGGCATCTCACAGAATACCCACATACTCCTACAGATAACCTTTGCCTTAACATGATTTGTGCAACAAATTACTCTTTCCTTTGTGTATAAGTTCTCCATAACTTTTGTTTTCTAAATTAAACTAAGTGTAACATTAGGCATATTCTAATATATATATATATCTGGGATGTTTTGTTTTCTTCATCTGTTTTGTATTTCACACTAATGCTCCCCAAATGGCATTCTGAATGGTCCTTCCAGAATTAGAGCAAAGATGTCTGTGTATTATAAATTGAAATCATGACTAGCATTTACTCTTACCTGCTTATAAAATGCTGTTTCTTAGTAATTCTGCTTTTGATTAATAGGTCTATTCATACTAAATATATGTATTTATAAATTCAATCAATTATCCAATGGAACAAAATTTTAAATAATTTGAAAATGAAATTAGTTCATATATCTACAAATGCTATGTTAGAGTGCCCTACCTAAGCATTTGATTCTGTAGACTGTGTGTTCTAATAGCACATGTTTAGTTGCTTTGTGACGAGCTCTTGGATCTGGACTTGCCATTCCAAATGCCTTTTTAGGGTTTATCTAGTTCAGTAAAATAATTCCAGTGAATTTCCAGGATGTTAGGCCACTAGGCAGGATTCCCAATGATTTTAAACCACTTCTTACAGTTTTCTCACAGAAGAATGTAAAATACTAAGGTTCCCCCTACAAGTCACCAGGGATTTGCCTCGATATCATATGGACATTGTAGTTTCACTTGATCTTTTTTTTTTTTTTAGTTTTTTTTCCCTCAGTTGAATGATTTAGTAAGAATTTACTAGAAATTCCACAATGTCAAGGACTGTGCCTGTGTTTAAGAACATAGAACTTAGGGGTGCCTGGGTGGCTCAGTCAGTTGAGCATCTGACTCTTGATTTTGGCTCAGGTCATGATCTCATGGTTTGTGATTTTGAGCCCTGTGTGAGGCTCTGTGCTGACAGCATGAAGCCTACTTGGGATTCTCTCTCTCCCTCTCTCTCTCTGCCCCTCTCCTGCACATGCTTTCTCCTTCTCTCTCTCTCTCTCTCTCAAATAAATAAGCTTAAATAAAAGAACATGGCACTTATTGTCAATTCTTTGTGGTATATGTTAATTTACATTATTTCATTTGCACAAACAAAATTAAATTTAAAACATTAAGTACAGGATTTATAATAATTTTAACTTCTTCAATGTGTTAAAAAATTTAAAGGCACATACAAACATGTAATTTATAGGTTGATACATATATTTGGACATAAGTTTAAGGATTTAAATGTATCTCCTCAGTGGATAGAAAATGTTATAAATGTTTGCACAAGTGGGAAATATATGTCTATATGCACTATAATTTTAATGTGGCTATTTTTATCTGTTGAGTCTGTATAAACTAGATTTACAATGAAAAATACTCCATATGTTCTAAGTGAGATAGGGTGACAAACCTTGAAAGCTGTTTTCAAAAATGATAATTGTAAATATTATTTACTTTAATAATGTTATCATCCTTGTGTTGTGATCTTTTGGTAATGCTGCTTTCTCTTCACCCTGCCTTAACATTGTGGCATCATGTTCTTAGGCCACATGGAGCTTCTGGAGTACTGAAAATCCCTGGACTGAACATGATGTTTTTGTTTTATGAGAAGAAGAATCGAAAGAAAGAGTCTTATAAATGACTTAGTGGGTCCAAGATTTAAGCTGTGATGACAGTCACAAACATCTAGATTAAAAATCATATGCTGATGAAATAATTCTTGTACAAGATCTACTATACTTCATAGGCATTTAAAGATGATTTTTAGCAAAACAAACAACAAACAAACATGTTCCCCTCTCGACTTTTCTCTTTCTTTGGTAACACCGTGCCATTAGCTAAGCATACTGTAAATCTATTGTCTTTCTTTTCATTAAAAGAACACAATGAGTTCATTCATGCATTTGGGCCTTTGCCCTTGACCCTCTCTTGGCCTGTAGTGCCATGTTGCTTCACATGGCTAGCCTCTCCAGGCCTTGTTTTAGAAATATCTCCTCAGAAGAGACTACCGACGAACCAATTGAAATTAGCTTCTAATATACTTCTCTCCATGTAACTTATTCTTTTAAATTTTCTTCATTACTCATTAGTCTCTGAAATTATATGATGAATTATTTGTTAAAATTGACTGCTCTCTTCTAGACTATTAGGTTCTGTAACAGTAGATATCTTCATCCCCACAGTACTTCTAATGTCTATAAGAAAGTTGGCATCCAATTAAGTAGTCAATAAGTGTTTTGTTAAATGACTTAATTTACTTAAGTATATTAAAATTGTATATAAAAACACTAAACTATTCCAACTATGTAATGAACAATCTGACTGGAACTTGCAGGCTACCAAATTTCAAATTTTAAGTCAATTTTTAAGTTATTATAAAGAGTCTATGTCCCTCTCCAGTGATCATTTTTTGCCTTCCCTGGGAACCTAAAGAGAAGGTGGAGAGACTTTAACGATGAGAGCAAATGCACAAAATTATTGGTCATATTATCAGATGGTCCCTACTAGATAGACTTCTTACCCAAGTTTTAATGTTCAATTATTTATAATCCATACATAATTCCTGCTTTATAGTTGCATATTTAGGATATGTACAGTGACCGTCTTTACATTTATTGAAACTGTCAAATTAGAAAAAAAAATAACTGCTAAAAGTTGAGGTGATAAAGGAAGTTTCAATGATACTTTTCCTCAGTGGTATGCAGAGCACACAGAGTTATTCACATGTATATGGTCCTCTTTGTTGAAAAACAGGTTTTTAATTCTTGATGAAGTTCCCTTGTGAATCTTATTTCTGAACCTTCTAAATGTTTATAAAGTTTAAAAAATAAATATGAAGTTTATGCAAAATATAAATTTTGTGGTCATTTTATGGCAAGACTGCAAAATTACAGATAGCCTTTTCTTCATGCTGACAGAAATCTTCTGCTTTGACAGAGGAGGTGGTCAAAGATGGTGGTATAGAAAGACGCTAACTCACCTCCTCCTGTGGGCCCACTGCATCTACACTACAGACAGAGCAATTCTTCATGAAGAATAACGAAGGGCTAATTAAATAGCTTCTGTACAATAAAAATAGAAAGATCAAACAGAGAAGTGTATGGGAGATGGACATATGACAAAGATGGGAGCCACACCCTCCAATGCTAGGGTCTGCAGTAGGGATGGATATTAATGAGGGGTATGCAGCCCTGGGGCACAGCAAAGAACCCCCACCCCCAGAAAAAAAAAAACAGAGAAATTCCTGCAGTTTAAAGGGACACTAGATTATAAGTAAAGGAAATTCATTTACCAACCCCAGAGCATCTACAAAACTGTGGGAGAACTGCTGCAACTCTCTCTGGAGTCAGAGGCATTGACAAGCAAATGTTTATGTTCCCTCTCCACCTAGATTGTACAGATGAAAGGAGGATCCAGGCTCTCTAGGTTGCCTTCTAGGGCCACCTCAGCAAGCCCTAGGCCCCTAGCCACCACCAGCTCTAGCCATCCCCAAAGGCGGCCCACTCCCCATTACTGCTCCAGTTCTAGCTGTCCCACAAAAGTGGTGCCAGCACAGTGTGACCTGGGACACCCCCAGCCCATGCTCACTGAAGCCAGTCATTTCATCAAGGTGGCCTAAGTATGACAGGTGTAATATAAAGTGCCCTAGGAGGGCTGGTATGTACTTGCTCTTGCTCCAGTTCCAGCCCATCTAGCCAGGGTAACCCGGCATAGAGTGCCTGGGAACTCCCAGAACGAGCCCATTCTGGTTCTAGCAGTTGTGCCAAGGCAGAGCTGGTGAGGAGCACCCAAGGCACTCTGGAAGATGTTTGCTTGAGCCCTGGCTGTCCTGTCAAGGTGGTACCAATGAAGAGCACCCACCCAGCCCAAGTCCACTGCAGCTCCAGGGCAATTCCAGCACAAAGCACCATGGGAACCCCTGGTTCGTGCTCACTCTAGCTCCACCTGTCCTACCAGGATGCCTCTGCGCAGAGTTCCATCCCTGTGACTGCTGTAGCTCCAGCTATTCCATCAGGGGGCTTTGGCACAGAGTGCCCTGGGACCCCCAACCACACCTGTTCCATCCTCAGCCATCCAGTAAGGGTGGTCCCAGAGCAGAATGTCCTGGGACTACATGGCTGAAGCCCACACAGCATCAGACAGCCAAAGATTCTAGGCACATACCATAAACACAGGTGATTTTCTTAGACTAAACCACTCCTTCAACTGTGGGAGAGGTCATTGTTCCATCAAATTCATATGAACAAACACAGAAAGTCAAAGAAAATGAGGAGATAGAGGAAAGTGCTTTAAATAAAATAATAAGACAAAATCTCAGGGGGAAAATAAATTAACAGAGATAAGCAATCAAAGTCATTAAGAGTTGAATGTTCCTGACCTTAGGGGGAAAGCTCTCAGTTTTTTCCCATTGAGGATAATATTAGCATTGGGTCTTTCATATATGGCTTTTATGATCTTGAGATATGATCCTTCTATCTACTTTCTTGAGTGTTTTTTATCAAGAAAGGATGCTGTATTTTGTCAAATGCTTTCTCTGTATCTATTGAGAGGATCATACGGTTTGTGGCTTTTCTTTTATTGATGTGATGAATCACATTGATGTTTTGCAGATATTGAACAAGCCCTGCATCCCAGGTATAAATCCCACTCAGTTGTGGTGAAAATTTTTTTAATGTATTGTTAGATCCACTTGGCTAATATCTTGTTGAGGATTTTTGCATCCATGTTCATCAGGGGAATTGGTAGATAGTTCTCCTTTTTAGTGGGGTCTTTGGTTTTGGAATCAATGTAATTCTGGCTTCATAGAGAGAGTTTGGACAAGACAGGGATGTCCACTCTCGCCACTGTTATTCAACATAATACTGGAAGTCTTAGCCTCAGCCATCAGACAACACAAAAAAATAAAAGGCATCCAAATCAGCCAGGAGAAGATCAAACTTTCACTCTTTACAGATGACATAACACTTTATATGGAAAACCCAAAAAACTCCACCAAGAAACTGCTAGGACTGATTCATAAATTTATATCTTTCAGTACTCACTCTAAGCGTCAATGGACTAAATGCTCTAATCAAAAGACATAGGGTAACAGAATAGATAAGAAAACAAGATTCATATGTGCTGTTTACAAGAGACCCACTTTAGACCTAAAGACACCTTCAGATTGAATTTAAGGGGATGGAGAATCATATATCATGCTAATTGTCGACAAAAGAAAGCTGGAATGGCCACACTTCTATCAGACAATCTAGACTTTAAAATAAAGATTGTAAAACGAGAAGAAGAAGGGCATTATATCATAATTCAGGGGTCTATCCACCAAGAAGATCTAACAATTGTAAACATTTTTCCTCCAAATGTGGAAGCACACAAATACATAAATCAATTAATCACAAGCATAAAGAAACTCATTGATAATAATACCATAATAGTAGGGGACTTCAACACCCCACTGGCAGCAATGGACAGATCATAAAAACAGAAAATCAACAAGGAAACAATGGCTTTGAATGACACACTGGCCCAGATGGACTTAACAGATATATTAAGAACATTTCATCCTAAAGAAGCAGAATATACATTCTTCTCCAGTGCACATGGAATGTTCTTCAGAATAGACCATATACTGGGACACAAATTAGCCTTCAACAAGTACAGAAAGATCAAGATCATAGTGTGCATATTTTCAGACCACAACACTATGAAACTCAAAATCAACCAGGAGAAAAAATTTGGAAAGATAACAAATACTTGGAGACTAAAGAACATCCTACTAAAGAATGAATGGGCTAACCAAGAAGTTAAAGAGAAAATTAAAAAGTGCACGGAAGCCAATGAAAATGATAACACCACAACCCAAAACCTCTGGGACGCAGCAAAGGCATTCATAGGAGGAAAGTATATAGCAATCCAGGCCTTCCTACAGAAGGAAGAAAGGTCTCAGATACACAACCTAACATTACACCTTAAAGAGCTGGAACAAGAACACCAAATAAAACCAAAACCAGCCGAAGACAGAAAATAATAATGATTAGAGCAGAAATAAATGCTACCAAAACCAAAGCAACCAGTTGAACAGATAAATGAAACCAGAAGCTGGTTCTTTGAAAGAATTCACAAAATTGATAAACCACTAGCCACTTTGATAAAAAAGAAAAAGGACCAAAATTAATAAAATCAAGAATGAAAGAGGAGAATCACAACCAACACAGCAGAAATAAAAACAATAATAAGAGAATATTTTGAGCAATTATATGCCAATAAAATGGGAAATCTGGAAGAAATGGACAAATTCCTAGAAACATATAAACTACCAAAACTGAAACAGGAAGAAATAGAAAATTTGAACCGACCCATAGCCAGTACAGAAATAGGATGAGTAATCAAAAATCTCCCAAAACACAAGAGTCCAGGGCCAGATAACTTTCCAGAAGAATTCTACCAAACATTTAAGGAAGAGTTAACACCTATTTTCTTGAAGCTGTTCCAAAAAATAGAAATGGAAGGAAAACTTCCAAACTCTTTCTATGAAGTCAACATTACCTTGATTCCAAAACAAAGACCCCACTAAAAAGGAGAACTATATACCAATTCCCCTAATGAACATGGATGCAAAAGTCCTCAATAACATATTAGCCAAGTGGATCCAACAATACATTAAAAAATTTTTCACCACGACCAAGTGGAATTTATACCTGGGATGCAGGGCTGGCTCAATATCTGCAAAACATCAATGTGATTCATCACATCAATAAAAGAAAGACCATGAACCATATGATACTCTCAATAGATGCAGAGAAATCATTTGACAAAATACAGCATCCTTTCTTGATAAAAACCCTCAAGAAAGTAGGGATAGAAACATCATACCTCAAGATCATAAAATCCATATACAAAAGACCCAATGCTAACATCCTCCTCAATGGGGAAAACTGACAGCTTTCTCCCTAAGGTCAGGAACATGACAGGGATGTCCACTCTTGCCACTGTTATTCAACATAATACTGGAAGTCTTAGTCTCAGCTGTCAGACAACACAAAGAAATAAAAGGCATCCAAATTGGCCAGAAGGAGGTCAAAATTTTACTCTTTGCAGATGACATGATACTCTATATGGAAAACCCAAAAGGTTCCACCAAAAAACTGCTAGCACTGATTCATGAATTCAACAAAATTGCAGGATATAAAATCAATGCAAAGAAATCAGTTGCATTCCTATACACCAACAATGAAGCAACAGAAAGAGAAATCAAGGAATCAATCCCATTTACAATTGCACCAAAAACCATACAACAGCTAGGAATAAATCTAACCAAAGAGGTGAAAAATCTATACACTGAAAACTATAGAAAGCTTATGAAAGAAATGGAAGAAGATACAAAAAAAAATGGAAAAAAAGATTCCATGATCCTGGATAGGAAGAACAAATATTGCTAAAATGTCAATACTACCCAAAGCAATTTACATATTCAATGCAATCCTTATCAAAATAACACCAGCATTCTTCACAGAGCTCAAACAAATAATCCTAAAATTTGTATGCAACCAGAAAAGACCCTAAATAGCCAAAGCAATTTTGAAAAAGAAAACCAAAGCAGGAGGCATCACAATCCCAGACTTCAAGCTATACTACAAAGCTGTAATCATTAATACAGTATGGTACTGGCACAGAAACAGACACTCAGATCAATGGAATAGAATAGAGAACCCAGAAATGGACCCACAAATGTATTGCCAACTAATCTTTGACAAAGCAGGAAAGAATATCCAATGGAATAAAGACAGTGTCTTTAGCAAGTGGTGCTGGGAAAACTGGGCAGAGAAATGCAGAAGAATGAACCTGGACCACTTTCTTACACCATACAGAAAAATAAAACCAAAATGGATTAAAGAGCTAAATGAAAGAGAGGAGGCCATCAAAATCCTAGTGGAGAAAGCAGGCAAAAACCTCTTTGACCTTGGCCATGGCAACTTCTTACTCAACACGTCTCTGGAGGCAAGGGAAACAAAAGCAAAAATGAACTATTGGTACCTCATCAAAATAAAAACTTGCGCACAGGAAAGGAAACAATCAGAAAAACTAAAAGGCAACTGACAGAGTGGGATAAGATGTTTGCAAATGACATATCAGATAAAGGATTAGTATCTAAAATATATAAAGAATTTATCAAACTCAACAGCCAAAAAACAATCCAGTGATGAAATGGGCAAAAGACATGAATAGACACTTCTCCAAAGACATCCAGATGGCCAATCGACACATGAAAAAATGCTCAACATCACTCATCATCAGTGAAATACAAATCAAAACCACAATGAGATACCACCTCACTGCTGTCAGAATGGCTAACATTAACAACTCAGGCAACAACAGATGTTGGCGAGGATGTGGAGAGAGAAGATCTCTTTTGCATTGCTGGTGGGAATGCAAGCTGGTTCAGCCACCTTGGAAAACAGTATGGAGGCTCCTCAAAAAATTCAAAATAGAACTACCCTATGACCCAGCAATTGCACTACTAGGTATTTATCCAAGGATACAGGTATGCTGTTTCGAAGAGACACATGCACCCCAATGTTAATAGCGGCACTATCAACAATAGCCAAAGTATAGAAAGAGCCCAAATGTCCATTGATGGATGAATGGATAAAGATGATGTGATACACACACACACACACACACACACACACACACACACACACAATAGAGTATTACTCAGGACTCAAAAAGAATAAAATCTTGTCATTTGCAACTACATGGATGGGACTAGAGGGTATTATGCTAAGCGAAATTAGTCAGAGAAGGTCAAATATCATATGATTTCACTCATATGAGGACTTTAAAATACAAAACAGATGAACCTAAGGGAAGGGAAGCAAATATAATATAAAAAAAAGGGAGAGAGACAAAATGTAAGAGACTTTTAAATATGGAGAACAAACAGAGGGTTACTGGAGGGGTTGTGGGGCAGGATGGGCTAAGAGGGTAAGGGACTTTAAGGAATCTACTCCTGAAATAATTTTTGCACTATATGCTAACTTGGATGTAAATTAAAAAATAAAATAAAAAAAAGAACATTCAGAAAGAGAAAAAAAACGTTCAAAATAATGATCATAAAGTACTCATTGGACTTGAGAGAATGAATGAACTCAGACAGAACTTCAACAAAGACATTGAAAATATAAAAAGAACCAATCAGAGTTGAAGAATACAATAACTGAAAAAAAAAAAACCACACTAGAGTGAATTAGCAGCACCTTAGAAAATGCAGATGAATCATCAATCTGAAAGACAGTCTACTGGAAAACACCTAAGATGAACAGGGAAAAAAAAAAGAATTTAAAAAAATAAGGAAAGGTTAAGGGTTCTCCGGGACAGCACCAAGCATACTAACATTTTCATTACAAGGATTCCACAAAGAGTAGATAGAAAGTGGCAGAAAACTTGTTTGAAAAAATAGCAGAAAACTTTATTAACATGGGGAAAGAAACAAACATCCCGGTCTAAGAGGCACTGATAGAGGCAAGATGTACCCTAAAAGATCCAACTCCAAGCCATATTATATACTTGAAATGGCAAGAGTTAAGGATGAAGAGAAAATCTTAAAGGCAACAAGAGAAAGAGAGTCGCATAAAAGGGAAACCCTATGACTCCTGGCTGATTTTTCAGTAGAAACTTTTCATGTCAGAAGGGAATAGAAAAATAGATTTAAAATGCTAAAGATGGAAATCTTACAACCAAAAATAATCTACATTGCAAGTTTATAATTTAGAATTAAAAGTGAGATAGTTTCTCAGATAAGTAAAAGCCAGATTTTATCACTACTAAACTAGCTTTAAAAGAAATGTTAGTATTCTTTAAGTGGAAAAGAAAATGCCATAACTAGAAATAATAAAATTAATGAAAGAAAAAATATAACTAGTAGAGGAAAATACATAGGAAAGACAGTAAATAACCCACTTAAAATTTAGAATGAGATTAAAAGAAAAAATAGTAATATCAACTACAACTATGATAAATAGTTAAGGCATACACAAAATTAAAAGATGCCACTAACACACCTAAAACATAAAATGTGAGCAGAGAAAAAAAGTTGTAGTGCTTTTAGGATGTGTTCCAACTTAAACAACTATAAGCTTAAAATAGACTGGTATATATAGAGATCCATACAGATGAACTAAATGGCACCCAAATAGCAAAGACATACAGTAGATAGACAAAAAGAAAAGAACCCAAAAATAACACTAAAGACAACCGTCAAACCATGAGGGAAGAGATCAAGAAAAGAATAAAAGAATAGAGATCTACAAAACAACCAGAAAACAGTGAACAAAATAGCAATAAGTGCATATTTATCAATAATTACTTTAAATATGAATGGACTAAATGCTCCAATCAAAAGACATATGGAGCCTGGATGGATATGCTCCCTACAAGTAAATGACTCACCTCAGATCCAAAGACACACACAGACTGAAAATAAATATTGCATGCATATGGGAACAAAAAGAAAGATGGAGTAACAATATTCATATCACACAAATAGTCTTTAAAACAAAGACTGTAAAAAAATCACAAAAATCCAAATAAAGACATTATGTAATGATAAACTGGTCAATCCAGAAAATCAATAAAGAAACATTGGCCTTATGTGATACATTACACCAGATGGATAAATATATACAGAACATTCCATCAAAAAGCTACAGAATAGACATCGTTTTCAAGTACACATAGAAAATTCTCCAGGATGGATCACATATTAGGCAACAAAATAAGTCTCAATAAATTCTAGAAAATTGAAATTATAACAGATACCTTTAACAACCACAATTGTATGAAACTAGAAATCTATTACAAGAAGAAATCTAGAAAAAACACAAATATGGAAACTAAACATGTTAAGACTAAACTGAAATAAACAACCTATGGGTCAATGAAGAAATAAAAGGAAATTAAATAATACCTTGAGACAAGTGAAAATTGAAACACAATGGTCCAAAATCCACGTGATGCAGCAAAAGCAGTTCTAAGAGGGAAGTTTATAACGATATAGACCTACCACAAGAAACAAGGAAAAATACCAAATAAACAACCCAACATTATACCTAAAGTAATTTAAAAGAATAAACAAAAAAATTAAAAAAATAAAAATAAAAGAATAAACAAAGTTCAAAAGTAGTAGAAAAAAGGAACTAAAAAAGATCAGAGCAGAAATAAATGAAATAAAGATTTAAAATACAATCGAAAAAAAAAATCTATGAAAACAAAAGCTGTTTTTTTCAAAGCAAGATAAACAAAATTAAACCTCTAGATAGACTTATTAAGAAAGAGAGAAAGCACATGTGTGAGTGAGAGTGACCAAATAAATAAAATCCAAAATGAGAGAGAATTTGTAACTGACACCATAGAAATACAAAGAATCATAAGATATTACTACAAAGAATTATCCCAACAAATTGGACGAGAAATTATACCAACAAATTGGATGAGAAGAAAGAAAAATGTAAATTCCTATAAACACACAAACTTCTTTGCCTAAATCATGAAGAAATAGGAAATCTGAATATACCAATTATAATTAATGAAATAGAAACAGTGATTTAAAAACTCCTCCTAAACAAAATCCAGGACTGGATGGTTTCACAGATGAATTCTACCACACATTTAGGGAAGATTTAGTACCTATCCTCAAATTACTCCAAAAGTTAAGGGGAAGAAAGGCATTTAAATCCATTTTACTAAGACAGCAAAGCTCTGATACTGAAACCAGACAAAGATACGACAAAAAAGAAAAAAAAAAAAAAAAAAGAAATTTAGAGGCGACTATCCTCAATAAACATAGATGCAAAACTCCTGAATATTGGCGAACAAAATTCAACAATAAAATAAAAGAATCATACACTTAGCAAGTGGGATTTATTCTAGGGATTCCAAGATGTCTCAACAGAAAGTCAATGTGATAAACCACATTAATAAAATGAAAGATAAAAACCATATGAATACCTCAAAAGATGCAGAAAAAGCATTTGACAAAATTCAACATTCATTTATAATAAAACTCAACAAAGTAGGTTTAGAAGGAATGTGCCTTGACATAAAAAGGCCATACATGACAAACCCATAGCCAACGTTGTACTCAGTGATAAAAAGCTGAAAGCTTCGCCTGCAAGATCAGGAACAAAACAGGAATGTACACTCTTGTCACTTTCATTCAACCTAGTATTGGAAGTTCTATCCGTAGCAATTAGTAAAGAAATAAAAGACATCCACACTGGAAAGGAAGAAGTAAAACTGTCACTATTTGCAGAAGACATGACACTATATATAATCTCCCTTAAAAACCAGCTAAAAAACTATTAGAATAAATAAATTCAGTAAAATAGCAGGACACAAAGTTAACATAAATTGGTTGTTCCTATATACTAATAATGAGCTATCAGAAAGAGAAATTAAGACAACAATCCCATTTACAATTGCATAAAAATACCTATGGAATACATTTAATCAAGGAGGTGAAAAACCTGTGCTCTGAAAACTATAAGACACTGATAAAAGAAATTGAAGAAGACACAAATAAATGGAAAAGTATATCATGCTCATGGGTTGGAAGAATTAATATTGTTAAAATTTTCATACTACTCAAACTATCTACAAATTCCATGCAATTCCTATCAAAATTCCAATGGGATTTTTCACAAAACTAGAACAAATAATCCTATAATATGTATGGATGCACAAAAGATCCCAAATAGCTAAAGAATCTTGAGAAAAAAAAATAAAGCTGGAGGTATTGTACTCCCTGAAATTAAACTATGTTCTAAATGCAAATAAAAATCATAAAGACGTATCATCTCACATCTGTCATACTAGCAATTATCAAGAAGAAAAAAAAAAGAATTGGCTAGGATGTGAAGAAAAGAATGGGGATATAAATTGGTGCAGCCAGTACCAAAGACATTGTAGAGGTTCCTTAAAAAATTAAAAACAGATATGCCATACAATAAAACAATTCTACTTGATATTTATCTGAAGTAAACAAAAACACCAATCTGAAGAGATATATATGACTCTGTGTTCGTTGCAGTATTTACAACAGTCAAGATGAAACAATCTAGTTGTACATCATCGGATTAATGGATAAAGAAGTAATATATATAAGTATATGTATATATATATATGTATACATCATACACACACACACATATATATATATATATATGTATGTATGTATAATATTACTAGACATAAAAAAATGAAATCTTGCCATTTGTAACAACATGAATGGACCTAGGAGGTATTATGCTAGGTGAAATAAGTCAAACACCAGTTAATTTCACTGATGTCTAAAATCTAAAAAACAAAACCAACAAAACAGAAACAGACTCATAAATATAGGAAACACACTGTTGATTACCTGAGTGGGGAGTGTTTGGGGGGAGGTGAAATAGTTAAAGGTGATTAAGAGTTATGAACTTCATTATAAAAAATAGTAAATCACAGGGATCTAATGTACAGCATAGAGAACACAGTCATTAATATTGAAATAATAATTTTTTATGGTGGGAGATGTTAACTAGACTTATAGGAATCATTTTGTAATGTAAGGTAATGTTAAATCACTGTGATGTACACCTGAACTTAATACGATATTATATGCCAATTGCACTTCAATAGAAAAATCTATTTTGAGCTAACAGATTCATGTTACTATGTTTTTTCTTTCATTCAGAAACACATACTTTTCAATGTAGAGACTAGGTATATAAATAGTAACATAATGGAAGTGGGTAATTACATAAATACTTGGGTTCACTTAAAGGGAATATGCTTTGAGAAAAATAAAAGAAGTAGATTTCTATCATTTAGTTTAATTACATTTTAGAATTAATTTCCTTCTACTTGAGGCAAATTAAAATTATCCTAGAAGACAAAAACATATATAAAATGTCAAGTCCTGTACATTTTTATAATAATTTAAATGTTTTAGAAAAGGCATATCAAATTGTGTTCATCTTATGCTACACAGGGAAAAATTGCAGCTTGGCCAAAAAAACACAGTTTTTCCTGATAAAAATATTAACTAAAAAATACACTTTTTGTCTTCTCTTCAATGACCCAATCTAAGAAGACTATAAGCAGAAATGCTTTAGTTTATCAGTACAAGTATTTGTCACTATTTTTATCCTGCACAATTTTAAAAGTCATTTTAATTTTATGCTCTTTCTTCTATTCCACTCACATCCTATTTACCATGTTTCACTGCCATAATTTCATTCTCTGATTCACTCTCAAAATGATGGCCTTAAAGTCTTTTTGTTTGTTTATTTAAGTCATACTGGTAAAATGGTTTTTTTTTTACTTTGACTGTTGCTGTCACTTTACAGAACTCATCACTGCAAAGCTGTGGGGCAATGGCCATTTGTATTGATATTTTATCCTTCTATGATTAGACACTACAATTAATATCATATTTTTTCAAGTGGAAGAGCATAGTGTTTTGTCCTTCAATTCAGTATTTCTCCTACCTTTCCAGTTCCATCTTTCCATTTTCTAATCTTAATAACAGACAACTTACTTGCCCAATCTGATTTTTTTAATGCTATTTATATCCCCTATTCAGTCATATTTTTCTCTTTTTTTTTCATGGTTGTTATTTCTTGGACTTTTAAAATCTTCAGTAATTCCTCTAAAAAAAAATATGGGCTCGGGGCGCCTGGGTGGCGCAGTCGGTTAAGCGTCCGACTTCAGCCAGGTCACGATCTCGCGGTCCGTGAGTTCGAGCCCCGCGTCAGGCTCTGGGCTGATGGCTCAGAGCCTGGAGCCTGTTTCCGATTCTGTGTCTCCCTCTCTCTCTGCCCCTCCCCCATTCATGCTCTGTCTCTCTCTGTCCAAAAAAAAAAATAAAAACGTTGAAAAAAAAATTAAAAAAAAAATATGGGCTCTTACAAAATAATCATTGATTTCAAAAACAGTATAACTAATAGTAAATTTGCTAAACTGTTCCCTAAGATTACTAAACTAGTAAGTGCACACATAGCAAAGCTATTCTTTAACAAAATTAATATTCCTGCTCAGAAGGGGAGGAAGCCATTATTAAGTACTTTTGAGATCATAAAGCATTAGAATAATTTTATGTATGTTTAAAAGTCCTTGACTAACTGAGGGTTGATGGGGGGTGGGAGGGAGGGGAGGGTGGGTGATGGGCATTGAAGAGGGCATCTTTTGGGATGAGCACTGGGTGTTGTATGGAAACCAATTTGACAATAAATTTCATATATTAAAAAAAAAGAAATTTTTAATAGGTATATGTTCCAAGATAAGGTTACTTTTCTTCTAAGTATTTTTTATTCTCTTGGTAATCTTTTTTTTTTTTCTAATTTCATCTTCAAATTAAATATTTCTACATAAAATAAAATAAAATAAAATAAAAGTCCTTGACTTAAAATAATTACTCAAGTGTATCTTCAAATCAGTATTTCATAAGGCATAAGACATTCTAATTAAAAAAAAATAAAGGTGTAATAGAGTACATTTTATTTAAACTTAAAAAAACTACATTTTGTTTAATTTAAAATACTACCATTTTAAAGTCAGAAATAGTAACAAAGATCTGGAATAATTAAACATAGACACTGTACCTCTCTGCCTAGCCTAAAATTACTAATGTATTACTTAAAATCTCTTATATTAATCTTCCAAAGTCATCTCCTATTTTCCATTGGCTCTTGTCAATATTCTCTGATTATTTTCTATTTGACGCCTATGTATCTCTTGTCTTTTATCTGCAATACATGCTTATTTGCTGTGTCTGTTTCCTTTGGTCAGCCTTACATTCATGCCTTTGCACCATAGTCCCTTTATACCTAGAATGTAAGTTTTCTCTTTTTACTAAGTTTTCCATATTCAAAAACTTTATATTTGCCTTTGCATGCCCACTACAAATTTTATTTTAAAAATAGCCAAAGACCATCACACATTTATTTTGTATGTATGTATGTATTTTTTTACTTATTTTTAAATATACATCTAAGTTAGTTAGCATATAGTGCAATGATTTCAAGAATACAATCCAGTGATTCATCCCCTACATATAACACCCAGTGCTCATCCCAACAAGTGTCTTCCTTAATGCCCTTTGCCCACTTAGCCCATATCCCCATCCAAAACCCCTCCAGTAACCCTCAGTTTGTTCCCTGTGTTTAAGAGTCTATTTTGCCCCCTCCCTGTTTTTATATTACTTTGCTTCCCTTCCCATATCTTCATCTGTTTTGTATCTTAAATTCCTCTATGAGTGAAGTCTTATGATATTTGTCATTCTCTAGTTTTTCTTAGAATAATACACTCTAGTTCCGTCCACATTGTTGCAAATGGCAAGATTTCATTGTTTTTGATTGCCAAGTAATATTTCATTGTATATATACGCTACCTCTTCTTTATCCATTCATCAGTCAATGGACATTTGGGCTCTTTCCCTACTTTATCATCGGACCATCACCATTTAGACTTAATCTCCTTTTATCTGTTTTATCATGTATTTGAATGACTTAAACACTTTCCTTTTCTTTAATGGACTTTTATTACTTTAATGGATTCTTGAAAGACTTAGAGCAGGGAGACACACGTTTATACTGTGTATAGCAAGGTAGATTCAAGCAAAAAAAATCATATTCTATTTTAGCAGAGATGTCTCAAAATATTCTGACATAGGCTGCAGTGCAGGGAACATAGTATTATTTTTTCATGAATGCAAATGAAAAATAACTCACTTTCCCTTTTTATAATAAAGATTCTACTCCTACATAAACTCACATAATTCTAAATTTTTAATAGAAATGGTTTACTATGGGGCATGATATTAGGACTAGAATAAGAAGAAATGGAAGTAATGTTGTCATGACAGGCACTGCCTTATCTATTTTGAACCCCACGCAGGGTAGTCTTGTAGGTTTTAGGTATCATTTTCAGAAAATATTACTTTACAAAATATGGGACACTGTGTTTGAACTTAGAGATGAATAAAAAAGACTTGGGTATCTGGGTAAAATTAGGAGAATAATTTCCTTCTCTAGCTAAACCCTCATTGGATTTTTTACTATATATTAGTTCTAACACTTAGGGTGTGTGATTGAATATTAAAATTATTACTCAAATATATTGAGTAATTACTCAAATATATTGCCTTCAAATACATAATTTTATACCAAGTTCACAGGGATCACTTGATTCCTCATCTCTAAAACAAGACCACATACAAATGTAAGGAAATAATTGGTACACATAGACACTGTCTTAGGTCAGGTTTCCTAAAACCAGATTTATTAAAGGAATGTTCTCAAACAGAGTGAGGAAGCAGGAGACTAGGTTAAGCTATGAGCTACCAACAGCTGACAGAGCAACAGGGAGATCTGTGTACTAGTTAGGTAAACAAATGAGAGCAGAGCACCAGCAATGACAGCTACTACATATGTGCCAAATATTTAAAAAGGAGGAGGTCTTTATTTTAAATAGCAGGCATTATCTCTCCACAGAGCACCCCTTCATTTTCTCCTAAGCAGGGATAAGGAGGGGGATGCAATTCAGTCTCTCTGGTTCCAAATAATTTAATGATGGTCATGATTTGTTTTTAAATTCCGGTGTAAATTTAATTTGTTTTATCATAGTTTATATTTCAAGGTTTCTCCCCACCAATGTAATTTATCTATGTGATGATTGTAATGCAGATTTGTTCTTCATTTTTCCTGGACTTTAATTTTACCTTCCTGAAGTCACTGTTGAAGTGTCTTCTGATGATAACACTTCTAATTTCAAGCACTCTGAATGAGTACATTGATGGGGAGAGAAACCTAGACATTTACACACTTACCTCTCCTTTTATCAGTGCACGATGCTTTCAACTCTGTGTAGTGTAACATTATTTAACTATGGTTTAAAAGCTCTATTTGCTATTTTATCCTGGAAGCAAATACCAATTTCTATATCCCTTTAAGTAATATTCTAATTACTGAGCCACCTGACTTATGCCTTCTCCTTCTACCATCCAGTAATACCTGTAACATTATAAGAACATTTTGAAGATTCTGTATTTTGATAAATAGGTTTGTAAATTCTTCAGTTCTATTTCAATTTGCCCTCACTATGATTCCATACACTTTATATCTTCTAAAATTCTTCATAATTTTAAGGTTCATAATTTGGGGGATGAAATGGCTATAAAGTTATTCTTCTTTTCTTAGTATCTTTTTTTATTTTAATGAGATTATGGGAAGAAGAATCAGAAAATGCAGGTCCTTGGTTATACATTTTATTCTCAAAATCTTGTATCATTTTAGTATCTTGTATCTGTAATCAGTATCTTGTATCTTGTAATCTGTATCATCATTTAATATCATCTTGTATGTGATTAGCCTTGAAAACCAATATTTCCTATATTTAGTGAAATAACAGCTAAACCATATTCATAATTATACTTTTATAATAAAATAAAATATACTTTAATTGGTAATTTGGACATTTATACAAGTACTGAATTTATTAAATTCATATTGGAAGTATATTGAATTTTTAGGGCCAATAAATTTTTTTTTTGAAAATCAAGTTAATTTAAACTTGCTTGTATTTATCTTAAATGTCTTATTTATTGTGTGTTGACAGATTGATTTCCAATGTAGGTCACCTTTGTTAAGCTAGAATCCCACTGGGATAGATCTGAAATGAAAATCTTTATCTCTACTAACATAATACTTTTACTGCTTAGAGCTATTTTTTATATAATTAACAAAGTATTATATTAGTTTCAAGGGTACAATATAAAGATTCAACAAGTTTATATATTACGCAGTGCTTATTATGATAAGTGTATACTTAATCCCCTTTATCTATTTCACTGGTCCCTGAGACACTCTTTTCTGGCAACCACTAGTTTGTTTCTATATTTAAGAGTCTGTTGTTTTTTTTTACCTTTTTCTTTGTTCATTTATTTTGTTTCTTAAATTCGATATATGAGTGAAATCATATGGTATGTATCTTTAACTTATTTCGTTTAGCACTATATCCTCTAGATCTATCCATGTTGTTACAGATGTCAGGATTTCATTTTTTTATGATTATTATTCCATTGTATGTGCATACTATGTTGTCTTAATCCATTCATCTATCAATGGACACGGGTTGCTTCTGTAATTTGGCTATTGTAAATAATACTGCAATAAATATAAGGATGCACATATATTTTTGAATTAGTATGTTTGTACTCTTTGAGTAAATACCTAGTAGTGGAAATACTGGATCATATGGAAATTCTAGTTTTTAATTTTTTGAGAAACCTCCATAAACCTCCTTGCCAACGTTTGTTATTTCTTCTTTTTAATACTAGCCATTCTGGCAACTATGAGGTAATGTCTCATTGTGGTTTTGATTTGCATTTTCCTCATGTTTACTGACATTGAGCATCTTTTCATGTGTCTGTTGGCCATCTGTATATCTTCTTTGGAGAAATGTCTATTCAGGTCCTCTGATAATTTTTAAATGGGATTTTATTAATGTTGAATTGTATATACTCTTTATATATTTAGATATTAATCCATTATTGGATATCTCCTTTGCAAATATCTTTTCCAATTTATTAGGTTGCCTTATCCTTTTATTGATAGTTTCTTTGCAAAAGCTTTCTATTTTGATGTAGTCCAAATAGTTTAATTTTGCTTTGGTTTCCATTGCCCGAAGAAACACATCTAGGAAAGTGTGGCTAGGGCTGATATAAAAAACAAATACTGCCTATGTTTTCTTCTAGAAGTTTTATTGTATCAGGTCTCACATTAAGGTCTTTAATTCATTTTGCATTTATTTTTGTTTTGTATGATGTAAGAAAGTAGTCCAGTTTCATTCTTTTGTATGTAGCTGCCCAGTTTTTCCAGCATCATGAGCATGAATCCATGAACATGAAATTTCATTTGTGTCAACTTCAAATTATGCCATCAATGTTTTATAATTTTCAGAGTACATGTTACTTAAATATCCTGTAACTTTCCCTCAAATGTCATTTTCTCTACCTCATACATGCCCAATTAACTTTCTGGATTGCCTCTTCCAACATGCTGTTGTTCTGTAACCAGTATCTTTGCACATTAAATGAGCAATATGGCAGTGTGAGTAATGCAATTATTCCTTATTTTACTGGCGTAGCATTTACTTTGCCTCATGCAAACAGGCATAAGGCATCTAAGTATGTCAGCCTAGTCAATTGGTATATTTAGCCAATTGCCCAATAGCTTTTTATTTCCTTAGGTGGCATTTAATTGCTAAGAAATTACAGTGTCAGTTTATATCTAATGCCTTCATGTATATAAAAGATTATTTTCACTGCTAAAAAAATTCCTCTATTATTAAGTTTTTGCTTACAATGTTTTATTAAAATAATCATTTTCTTGACAGTATAATAAAATTACCTATTCCTATTTAGTTTTTGGATGAATTTTATTGCCTAGAAGTTTTTGGAATTATTTCTAAAAGATTACTGATAGGAAATGTAGATAATTATTAAACCATTAAACTGTTGAAAATGTCTAAACCTTTTGCTATAAGAAGTTTCTTTTTTTAGCATCTCTAATATATTGCAGAATAAGTATAATTTCCTGACTTTATTATTTTCTTAATGGTATAAAAGTAACTTATAAGTTTGTATTCTTACACTTAACCTATTAATTCCATTTACTGACTGTGTGTATTTGCTATTAAAGTATTTTTTTATAGTTCAGATTTTTAAAAAATATCCTTTTGTCTCCATTGTTGTTGTATGCATGGAGAAAATGCTTACATACAAATTGGAATACATTTAACAAGTGTCTATATAGATATTTCTTTTTAAATTAAATCTCAGAGGGGAAACCTTAGGAGAATGTGAACATATTTATGTAAAATATAGGTTAGCCTTATCTTTTTCACCGAGATCATCTCCTTTTATACACAAATCATATGAAAATTGGAAAGGAAGCTTCATTTTCTGCATATTTCTTAGTAAATGGATGCAGACTTTCACATTGCCCTTTCTGTGTAGAAAATATGAGTATGTTTAGAATTTCTCAATTCTGTATTTCTCTGTAGGTAACAAAATTTATGTACAGGAAGTTTACCATTTTTGAATATCTTTTTATGTTACATAGTGAACTAAATTATAAACGCCTGCAAAACAGAACTAAGAGATGTGAATCTTTGAAACAGAATGAAGTATCTCTTGAGGTCATTCAGGTTATCTGATACCAAAACTTCAGTTTTGTTTCATAGCATGCATTGATTTGCTTTCATGGATTTTATACTAACCTGATGAACTATAATTATTGAAGTTGCCCTATTTAGGGTGCCTAGGTGGCTCAGTCGGTTAAGCATCTGACTTCAGCTCAGGTCATGATCTCACACTCCATGAGTTCGAGCCCCAGGTCCAGCTCTGTGCTGACAGTTCAGAGCCTGGAGCCTGTTTCAGATTCTGTGTCTCCCTCTCTCTCTGATCCTCCCCCATTCATGCTCTGTCTCTCTCTGTCTCAAAAATAAATAAACACTAAAAAATTTTTTTAAAAATAAAGTTTCCCTATTTAAAATTTGACAATGTTGTGATTCAGCCAAGAAATACATTATATATAGAAAGCCATATAATAAAAAATTCTATCCATGATAAGAAAAAACAGCAACAGTAACAATGAAAAAATAGATACTACAGACCTGCAGGCAAATATTTGAACTTTTAATTGAATATGCTTCTGTAGTTTGTAGATATGCTGCAGAAAAATTTGCCTTTAAAAATACTACTGTAGGGGGGCCTGGGTTTCTCAGTTAAGTGTCACACTTTGGCTCAGGTCATGATCTCATGGTTTGTGGGTTCGAGCCCCACATCAGACTGTGTGCTGACAACTCAGACCGTGGAGCCTGCTTTGGATTCTGTGTCTCCCTCTGTTTCTCTGCCCCTCCTCCACTAGTGCTCTCTCTCTCTCTCTCTTTGAAAATAAATGTTTAAGAGAATAAAAAATGCTACTCTACCCAACATGATATATATCACATTAATAAGAAAGGACAAAAGCCATATCATCTCAATAGATGCAGAAAAAGAAAAAAAGTATTTGACAAAGTACAACATTCATTCATAATAAAACCACTCAACATAGGAGGTTTGAAGGGAACATACCTCAATATAATTAAAAAAAACCCACAGCTAACATCATACTAACTGGTAAAAAAAAATGAAAGATTTTCCTCTAAGATCAGGAACAAGAGAAGGGTGTTCACTCTCACCCCTTCTATTAAACAGTGTTGGAAGTCCTGGTCACAGCAATCAGACAAGAAAAAGAAATAATAGATATCCATATTAGTAGTTGAGAAATAAAACTTTTACTACTATCAGGTGACATGATACTATGTATAGAAAACCCTAAACATCCCACTAAAAACCTACCAGAATTTAACACTGAATTCAGTAAAGACACGGGATACAATAATCTGTTATATTTTTTACACTAATAATACAGGAGCAGAAAGATAAATTAAGAAGCAGTCTCATCTACAATTTCACAAAAAGAAAATACATAAGAATAAATTTAACCAAGGAGGTGAAGGACCTGTATTTAAAAACTATAAAACATTGATGAGAGAAATTGAAGAAAACACAAGGAAATGGAATATATTCCATGCTAACGAGGTGGAAGAACCAATACTGTTAAAATGTCCATACTATGCAGAACAATCTACAGATTTAGTGCAATCTGTATCAAAATACCAACAACACTTTTCACACAACTAGAACAAATACTACTAAAATTTGTATGGAAACACAAAAGAATCCTAAATAGCCAAAGCAATGTTGAGAAACAACAAAGCTGGAGGTATCACAATTCCAGATTTCAAGATATACTACAAAGCTATAGTAATGAAGATAATATGGTACTGACACAAAAACTGATACATAGATCAATAGAAGAATGGAGAATGCAGAAATAAACCCATGACTATATGCTCAATTAATCTTCAACAAAAAAAGGCAGGGATATACTATGGGAAAGACAGTCTCTTCAACAAATGGTGCTGGGAAAACTGGATAGCTACATGCAAAGGAATAAAACTAGACCTCTTTCTTACACCACACAAAAATAAACTCGAAATGGATTAGGGACCTAAATGTGAGACCTAAAACCATAAAAATCTTAGAGGAACGCACAGGCAGTAATTTCTCTGATAATGGCCATAACAATACTTTGTCTGCATATGCCTCCTGAGGCAAGAAAAGCAAAAGCAAAAATAAATTTTTGGGATCACACCAGAATAAGAAGCTTCTGCACAACAAAGGAAACAAACAACACAACTAAAAGACAACCTATTGAATGGGAGAAGATATTTACAAATTACGTATGTGAGAAAGGGTTAGTATTCCAGATACATAAAGAACTTATATAACTCAACACCAAAAAAAAAAAAATCCTCAAATAATTCAATTTAAAAAATAGGCAGAAAACATGAACAGATATTTCTCCAGTGAAGATATATAGATGGCCAAAAGATACATGAAAAGAGATCAACATCACTTATTATCAAGGAAGACCAAATCAAAATCACAATGAGATATTATCTCACACCCTTTAGAATAGCTAAAGTCAACAATACAAGAAATAAGTGTAGGCAAGGATGTGGAGAAACAGGAACACTTGTACACTATTGGTGGGAATGCAAACTGGTGCAGCCACTGTGAAAAACAGTATGGAGGTTTCTCAAAAAAATTAAAAACAGAATCACCATATGATCCAATAATTCCACTACTGGCTATTTACCCACAGAATATGAAAACACTAATTTGAAAAGATACATGCACCTATATGTTTATTGCAGCATTATTTACCTTAGCCAAATTACTGAAACAACTCAAGTATCCACTGATAGTTGAATGGATAAAGAAGATGGTGTGTGTGTGTGTGTGTGTATGTGTGTGTGTATACACACATACACAATGAGTTGTGTGTGTGTGTGTATGTATACATACACACACACACACACACACACACACACAATGAGTTGTTATTCAGCCATAAAAAAGAATGAAATCTTGCCATTTTCAACAACATGGATAGATCTGGAGAGTATAATATAAAGTCAAATAAGACAACCAGAGAAAGACAAATACCATATGATTTCACTCATGTGTGCAATTTAAGAAACAAAATGAGCATGGAGGGGGAAAAGAGAGAGGGAAGGAGAGAGAGAGAAGCAAACCAAACAGGAGACTCTTAACTATATAGAACAAACTGATGATACCAGATGGGAGGCGGGTGGGGGTATAGGTTAAATAGGTAATGGGGATTAAGGAGTACACTTGTGATGAGCACCAGGTATTATATATGAGTGACGAATCACTGAATTGCACACTTGAAACTAATATCACACTATATGCTAACTGGAACTTAAATAAAAAAACACAAAAATCTACAAAAAAAAAAAAAGAAAGAAAATCTCCTAAAAAACCCTGGATTCTTAGTGATAGAGAATTGATGGTTACCAGAGGAGAGATAGGTGGGAGATGGGTAAAATAGGTGAAAGGGATTAAGGGTGTACCTATCATGATGAGCTCTTAGCATGGTGTTGTTGAATCATGATACTGTACACCTGAAACTAATATAATAATATATGTTAATTATACTGGAATTAAAATAAATATAATTTTTATAGGTTAGAAATGTCCTTAAATACTCAAATTATATTAAATTATTATTAATGACTACTTAGTATTTATCATCAACACTTCTTTTATTCATTTTTATTTCTAGAAAGTATTTTTAAAAAATATTTGATAGGAGTACAATATAAACCTATCATTATGCATGGGTAGGTAAGGTTCAATCAGCCAGAGATCCATCAGAATCCCAGATGCATATAAACTTTATTCATTAGCAAATTTATTACCCAAGATGATGGATATATGCTGTAGCTCATAATGGTAAGTCGAATATTAAAAAAAACTAATTAATAATGATTACTGATTAATAAAATTTATTATAAAATCTAGTGTTTCAAACTCAAATACTTAGAGGATGCTATACTATGTTTGTATTCACTAGGGGTCCATGTACCACACTTGAGAAACACTGTATATAAAGTTAAAATTTAAGTGTGTGGGTCTTTAAAAAATCAGACCAAGTACAAACAAACACAAAAACACAGGGTAATACTAAGCTATGCAAACATTTATTAGAGTGCATAAAAGGAAAGAATGCCACACCATGAGCCAGGAAATTTGGGTTCTTGTCTATCACTCCTGTTAACTGTGATATTGAAAAGATCTCAAGATCTTTCCCAGAGCTTCATAATACCATGGTGTAACATCAGTCTCCACGGTCTCTTCCAGATACAAAACATATTGAGTCTTTGTGAATTGTCATTTGGATCTCATATTAAAATAAGCAAGAATGTAAAAGAAACTGTTCTGCCCATGACAAACTGCATGTCGTTAAAATATATATGTGTATTAATTATATGAATTTCTGCCCCAAAGGAATTATTATACTTGAAATTGGATTAGAAGAGGTTACACACACAGTTTTTTATCCATTCACTTTCTGACATCAATAGGATATGAAAAATAAAGTTTTTGATATTTAATAAATATTTAAATAATTTTAGATTTATAGAAAATATAAAGATAATGAAGGGTTCCTGTATGTTTTTCATCCAAATTTGCCAAAGCTATCATCATATATAACTGTTTTATATTTATCAAAACTAAGAAATTAACATAGGGAAAATACTATTAACTAACTATACACTTTATATTTCATAACTTTTTCATTAATATTTTCTTTCATGTTCCAGGCTCCAATCTAGACTGGTGTATTTTTATCATCCTTCTCATTGTTTCTTCAGTTTTGTTTGGTTGTTTTGTTTTGTTTTTTTAGTTTTTCCGTGTTTCTCAGAACTTTGCACTTCTGAAGAGTACTAATCAAGTATTTTATAGGATCTTATACAATGTACTTCTATTTGGGTATCATGTTTTTTTCATAATTCAACTAGGATAAGGTAGTGTTTTTCAGGTTTCTTCACTGTATAGTTATTACTTTTCCCTTTCTATACTATATTCCTTAGAAGCAAGTCACTGAGTCCAGATCACTGCATACCCTACAAACTAATATGACAGACATATCTTAAGTGATTCTAAAAACATGATTACAAAACCTTTATTTATTAAGTCAAAATCTTCTTGACACATCCCCAAAGGCAAGGGAAATAAAAGCAAAAATGAACTACTGGGACCTTATCAAGATAAAAATCTTCTGCATGGCAAAGGAAACAATCAACAAAACTAAAAGGCAACCAACAGAATGGGAGAAGTTATCTGTAAATGACATATTGGATAAAGGGTTAGTATCCAAAATCCATCAAGAACTTACAAACTCAACACTCAAAAAACAAATAATCCAGTGAAGAAATGGGCAGAAGACATGAATAGACATTTCTCCAAAGACATCCAGATGGCCAATAGACACATGGAAAGATGCTCAGTATAGCTCATCATCAGGGAAATACAAATAAAAACCACAATGACATATCACCTCACACCAGTCAGAGTAGCTAAAATCAACAACTCAGGAAACAATAGATGTTAGCAAGGATGTGGAAAAATGGGAAGTCTCTTATACTGTTGGTGGGAATGCAACCTGGTGCCGCTCTGGAAAACAGAATGGAGGTTCCTCAAATAATTAAAAATAGAATTACCCTTCGATCCAGCAATAGCACTACTAGGAATATATCCAAAGGAGTGCTGGTTCAGAGGGGCACATGTACTCCTATGTTTATAGCAGCACTATCAACAATAGCCCATTCATGGAAAGAGCCCAAATGTCCATCAACTGATGAATGGATGTTTATATATACAGTGGAATACTACTTGGCAATGTGAGAGAATGAAATCTTGCCATTTTCACCATAGATGGAACTGGAGGGTATTATGCTAAGCAAAATAAGTCAGAGAAAGACAGATACCATATTATTTCACCCATATGTGTAACTTGAGAAACTTAACAGAAGACCATGGGGGAAGGAAGGGGAAAAATAGTTTCAAACTTAGAGGGAGGCAAGCCATAAGAGACTATTAAATACAGAGAACAAATGAGGGTTGATGGGAGAGGAGCGGCGGGGAGGGGAAAATGGGTGATTGGCATTGATGAGGGCACATGTTGGGATGAACACTGGGTATTGTATATAAGTGATGGATCATGGGAATCTACTCCTGAAGCCAAGAGCACACTGTATACATTGTATGTTAGCTAACTTGACAATAAATTATACTAAAATCTTTTTAATCTATTTGAACCCTTGTTTGCAATCATTTTAGATATATTTCCCTAAAAGAGAACAAATGCATTAAGTAGTTTCTATATCTATGTATTTCAATAGAAAAAGCTAAAAATTTCTCCACATATCTCTGATTTCTTATCAGTGCTAGTAAGAATCTTAAGAAGCTAGGCAACTTTTAAAAACATTTTTTTAATGTTTATTTTTGAGAGAGAGACAGAGTGTGAGTGGGGGAGTAGCAGAGAGGGAGACGCAGAATCCGATGCAGGCTCCAGTCTCCGAGCTGTCAGTACAGAGCCCGATGTGGGGCTGGAACTCACCAACCGTGAGATCATGACCTGAGCTGAAGTGGGACACTTACCAACTGAGCCATCCAGGTGTCCCAAGAAGCTAGGCATCTTGAATAGAAGGTCAGTAGCATGGAGATATACTCAGTACCTGATATTTACAGTAAATAAACTATTGCAAGTTGTCAGCTGCTTTGGAAATGCATATCAATTTTACAGAATATGAGAATACATTTAGTATCAGAAGCATTACTTTACTCCCATGGCCTTATTGTTTGATGCAATGTCTAAAAGTGCATAATTTGCCTGCAGGCAGCAGCTTGCTCACTGGAAAAATGAGTGTGTTCTTTTTCAAATATATTTTTTTTGCATTAGGCGAGAATTCCCCAAATTATAGGTTATACTTACCTGATGTATCAGAGGAAAGTCAGTAAAATAGAAATGTTGCCATATATTTATTTATTAATTCATGTATTGATATTTCCACTTACATACTTTTGAAGAAGTAGAAATGAAAACCGGAGATAATAAAGTAAAATCTTTGTATTCGTAGAAATTCTTGAGAAATTTATTAAAAATATTGTGCATTTGCTCCCCCAAACCCCATTAGATGAACCTCCCAAACCCACATATACAATATCAGATTCTCTAATTCTGTTATAAGTTTCTGATAAATATTATAAATGTATTTGTTATCAGCTTTGAAATCACCTTTACCAATTTGAATCAATTATCCATCAAGTTTTTACTTATGGTTTTCAAAATAGCCTTTAATTTAGCCCTTACTTTATATTCTATTGATTTTCCTTTAGTTTAGGCCCTCAGATAAACTATCAAAATATCTTCGTTCCTAACATCCTTCCTCATTCTCTCTCATCACTTATTTGATACCCTGTGATCATATGGTGTTCCCAAACATTGTGTAGGTGCGTAAGTTGTGATAAAAATTATTTAATAGTTCTCTTCCACTTACAAAGTCCTATCTCAGATATGTTATTGTCTTGCTTCTTTGTACATACCTAAATTATAGTGGATGTTTCTAACTCTCCTAACACTTTTCTTTTTATTCCCTGTGTTCTCCCTGACCCCCGATTCTAACCATCTTTCTTATAGCACATTCTGTGTATTTTTTAGAGACAGTCACCATCCTTGGCTTTGTGCTCATTGGTCTGGAGTTTAATATCTGGTCTGATCTAAGTCAATTGGTTTCCTTCATCACTATGGTTACAGTTAATTAATCAAAGGATGGACCTTGTCACAACCTAGGAAAATTACAGTCTTTCCCCAATTTTGGTCTTGTAACCAAAGAAGGAAATATTAAACTGTCCCCATTGACAAATGTGGAGATATAAGGAGCAATGGTTATATTTTCTGCCATTTATATAGAGACAGTGTGAGTAAATAAAGCCAAGAGAGTAAAGTAAATATGTGAAAGGGAGAGACCTGATAGCACTCAAGTTTCTTGTTCTGGGAAACCACACTTGAAATTGGGAAGACTGTCAAGAGAAGCCCAACCAAACCACAAAAAGAGTCTGAAAAAGATGCATGTGGACACTAGATGCCACCTCTAACACTTCTATCACCTAATGTTGTTGCTGTACCCACTAGAATGGTTTCTCAACTGTCAATCTGTCTTTCTTACCCAGATTAAAGCCCCAAGTGAGATTATTTGATTATATATCTGATTTCCTAATATAGGGCCTGCATATGCATGCTGGTTACCAAGACTTGAGGAAGGGATTTTTTTTTTTTTAATTTCAGAGGTAAATCCTACCTCTCACCACAAGTCACACAATGGCAGATGCCCAACAATAAAAAGTTCAGAGGCTACCAGACAAAATAAATGTCCAATACTTAGTCTTTCAATTAGTTTTCCTTTCCTACCTAAGCGATGTTCAGGAATTTCTATTGCAAAAATTATTTAGATCAATACATTAATCACATATTAATCAATAAGTAGCTAACATGTCTTAAGAATCCAGTATGTGCCAAGTACTTCATATTCATTATTTCATTTAATTCTCCTAATAACTTTATGAAATAAGTGCTATTATTCCCAGTTTTACAAATAAAGAAATAAAAAGAGGAATAGGGATTTTAAATAATTTGTCATAGACTACACAATCAAATAATGACAAAGCAATGATTTAAATCCAAGTGCTTAATTATTTATGTAATATTTATAGTTAGAACTACTACCTCATCTTTCTGGAATTCTCTTAAAATTCTGTTTGTTGCTTCCACTTATGCACTGAACAACTTGGGTTTCTGGTTCACTGCACTTCTCTCTATTCATATCCCTGTGTCTTGACCACCCATATGGATGACTGCTTTGGTCTTTTGCTTCTTTACCTTCTGAGCATTAACCACCTTTCCCTCTATCCTACATTTTCACCCACCCACTTCCTAGATATACCCTGTATCTTTTCATTGAATGTAATGAGTTTAAAATCCAAATTTAAACATTTGACTCCTCCTGCTTTTTCACTTATTTTTTACTCCTAATAATAAAACAAGAATCTTTTTATTATTGACTTTTAAGAGTTCTTTATATATTATAGATGTTAATTTCTTATCAGACATGATTTGAAAATATTGTCTCCATTTGAGTTGTCTTTTCACTTGGAAGTATCTTAAATGTGACTTTGAAGTACGTAAACTAATTTTTATGCTCAATTTATCTTGTGCTTTTGTTGTTATATCTACAACAGCTTTGCTAATCCAATAGGCAGACTTAAATTTTCTTCTAAGAGCTTTATAAGCTTTAGTACTTACATTTAAATCTATAGTCCATTTTGAGTTAATTTTTTGTGTATGGTGTGAGGAAGGGTTTGAACTTCTTTCCTTTGAATGTGAGTATTTTGTTGTCCTGCACCATTTTTTTTAAAGACTATTTTCCATTTCATTTTAAGCACCTTTATTCAAAATTAATTTACCATAGATGTAAGTATTTATGTCTGGAATTACAAGTATACTCCATTGATTTATGTTTATTGTATTGTCTTTATTACTACAGCTTTATAAATTCTGATATCATGAAGTATGTGCTCCCCCCCAAACTATGTCTTCCCTTTTCAAGATAATTTTGGCCATTTTGGGTGCCTCATATTTCCATATGAACTCTAGGATCAGCTTGTCAATTTATGCAATTACACTGAGATTTTCATAGGAATTTTGTTTTATTTATTTATTTATTTATTTATTTAAATTTTTTTTTTCAACGTTTATTTATTTTTGGGACAGAGAGAGACAGAGCATGAACGGGGGAGGGGCAGAGAGAGAGGGAGACACAGAATCGGAAACAGGCTCCAGGCTCTGAGCCATCAGCCCAGAGCCTGACGCGGGGCTCGAACTCACGGACCGCGAGATCGTGACCTGGCTGAAGTCGGACGCTTAACCGACTGCGCCACCAGGCGCCCCTTCTATTTTTTTTTTTTTAATTTTTTTTTTCAACGTTTATTTATTTTTGGGACAGAGAGAGACAGAGCATGAATGGGGGAGGGGCAGAGAGAGAGGGAGACACAGAATCGGAAACAGGCTCCAGGCTCTGAGCCATCAGCCCAGAGGAATTTTGTTTTATTTAAATTCAACTTAGTTAACATACAGTGCAGTGTTGGCTTCAGGAGTAGAAACCAGTGATTCGTGTCTTACATATGACACCCAGTGCTCATCCCAAAAAATTACCTCCTTAATGCCCATCAGCCATTTAACCATCCCCCCCCACCTCTCCTCCAGCAACCCTGTTTGTTCTCTGTATTTAAGAGTCTCTTATGGTTTGCATCCTTCTATGTTTATATTTTTCTTTCCCTTACCCTATGTTCATCTGTTGTGCTTTTCAAATTCCACATATGAGTGAAATCATATTTGTCTTTCTCTGACTGAATTATTTCGCTTAGCATAATACACTCTTGTTACATCCACATAGTTGCAAATGGCAAGATTTCATTCTTTTCCATCACGGAGTAGTATTTCATTGCATATATATACATATATATATATACCACATCTTCTTTATCCATTCATCAGTTGATGGATATTTGGACCCTTTCCATAATTTAGCTATTGTTGATAGTGCTGCTATAAATATTGGGGTACCTGTGCCCCCCTCAAATAAGAATTTTGTATCCTTTGGATAAATTGCAATTACTGGGTCATAGGGTAGTTCTCTTTTTAATTTTTTGAGGAATCTCCATACCGTTTTCTAGAATGGCTGCACCAGTTTGCATTCCCACCAACAGTGCAAAAGGGTTCCCCTTTCTCTGCATCCTTGTCAACATCTGTTGTTTCCTGAGAGAAGAGAGAATCTTTAGAAGGCTCCACACTCAGCACAGAGCCCTACAATGGACTTGATTCAATGATCCTGAGATCATGACCTGAGCTGAAATCAAGGGTCAGGAGCTCAAATGACTGCACCACCCAGGTGCTCCTCATTTTTGGATGTTAAGCCAACTTTACAAGACTGGGATAAATTCCACTTGGTCAGAGTGGGTAATCCATTTTATATGTTGATATTTTTAGTTTGCTAGTGTTGTATTGATTTTTGAGACTATCTTCAAAAGAAATATCAGCCTATAATTTTCTTGTGATTTGTTTTTCTGGCTCTAGTATTATAATACTGACCTTATAGAATGAATAGGAATTTATTTCCTTTTCTTCCATTTTTTTGTGGAGTTTCTGAAAATTTGGCATCAATTCTTTAAATTTTTGGTATAATTCATTAGTTCAGGCCATCTACCTGAACTTTTCTTTGTTGGCAGTTTTTAAAACTCTGAACACAATTTCTTTACTTGCTATAGGTCTATTCAGATTTTCTATTTGACTTGTTTTTGTTTTGGTATATTTGTGTCTTGATAGGAATCTGTCCATTACACCTAAGTTATCTAGTTTGTTGCCATATATTTATGTCATTCCTTTATAAGAATTTTTTATTTTTGTAAGGTTGATAATGATATTTCTTTAGCAGTATTTTAAAAAATATTTATGTTGGCAGTAGTTAAAATATGGGGACATGGAATATAGCAATTGGAAGCACTATGTAGCCATAAAATACATATGTGTACATGGAACTTTTAATCATAATACAACTGAGCTCATTGTTGATTTTTCTTTGGACTGACAAAATACAATTTTTTCTGCTATTGCTATATTTATTGAGATTAAGGTTGGAGAAATTATTTTTGTAGAAATATGAAACAAAGTAATTGAACAGATCAGAATTATGAGGATTATAAGATTTAGAGGAGCCAGGATTACCTGAATATAATAAAAACATGTTTCTGAAGAGAGTTGGTTATTTCTTCCCTTGTACAAAAAAGAAATTATAGGCACTTGCTTGAAAATTGAGTTGAATCTGTGATCACTATCTTTGATCATTACTGACAGAATCCAAACAACACCTTAAGATACCTTAAGGCCAGTCATAAATGTGCACTGAAATTCATTAGTTATCCGTGTGAAGCAAAATCTGCCTCTGACTGATACTCAAATGTGCATTTTATTTTGGCCATAGCCATAGACATTTGATTTTTAGTATCAGATGGGATAGCTATTCTTACTCCATTTTTAAAAAAATTTTAACGTTTATTTGTTTTTGAGAGACAAAGCATGAGTAGGGGAGTGACAGAGAGAGAAGGAGAGACAGGATCTGAAGCAGGTTCCAGGCTCTGAGCTGTCAGCACAGAGCCTGATGTGGGGCTCGAACCCATGAACTCTGAGATCATGACCTGAGCCGAAGTTTGACACTAAACTGATTAAGCCACCCAGGCACCCTTTTACCCCATTTTCTAAATGACAATATTACAGCTCATGCTCTTATTGCCTGCCTAAGACTCTGCCTCCTTCACTGTACACATATACAGTCTGAGTTTGTAGTCTTGGCAATGCACTAACTTGCTCTGAATATTATCTCTGTCTTACTGGGTTTTGTTTTTTCTTTTTGTTGTTTCTTTTTTCTTTTTGAAGGAAAATCAAGTACTGCTTTTTTAAATTTTTTTTTCAATATATGAAATTTATTGTCAACTTTTATTTATTTTTGGGACAGAAAGAGACAGAGCATGAATGGGGGAGGGGCAGAGAGAGAGGGAGACACAGAATCGGAAACAGGCTCCAGGCTCTGAGCCATCAGCCCAGAGCCCGACGCGGGGCTCGAACTCACGGACAGCGAGATCGTGACCTGGCTGAAGTCGGACGCTTAACCGACTGCGCCACCCAGGCGCCCCGAAATTGATTGTCAAATCGGTTTCCATACAACACCCAGTGCTCATCCCAAAAGGTGCCCTCCTCAATACCCATCACCACCCTCCCCTCCCTCCCACCCCCCATCAACCCTCAGTTTGTTCTCAGTTTTTAAGAGTCTCTTATGCTTTGGCTCTCTCCCACTCTAACCTCTTTTTTTTTTTTCCTTCCCCTCCCCCATGGGTTTCTGTTAAGTTTCTCAGGATGCACATAAGAGTGAAAACATATGGTATCTGTCTTTCTCTGTATGGCTTATTTCACTTAGCATCACATTCTCCTGTTCCATCCACGTTGCTACAAAGGGCCATATTTCATTCTTTTTCATTGCCATGTAGTACTCCATTGTGTATATAAACCACAATTTCTTTATCCATTCATCAGTTGATGGACATTTAGGCTCTTTCCATAATTTGGCTATTGTTGAGAGTGCTGCTATAAACATTGGGGTACAAGTGCCCCTATGCATCAGTACTCCTGTATCCCTTGGGTAAATTCCTAGCAGTGCTATTGCTGGGTCATAGGGTAGGTCTATTTTTAATTTTCTGAGGAACCTCCACACTGCTTTCCAGAGTGGCTGCACCAATTTGCATGCCCACCAACAGTGCAAGAGGGTTCCCGTTTCTCCACATCCTCTCCAGCATCTATAGTCTCCTGATTTGTTCATTTTGGCCACTCTGACTGGCGTGAGGTGATATCTGAGTGTGGTTTTGATTTGTATTTCCCTGATGAGGAGCGATGTTGAGCATCTTTTCATGTGCCTGTTGGCCATCCGGATGTCTTCTTTAGAGAAGTGTCTCTTCATGTTTTCTGCCCATTTCTTCACTGGGTTATTTGTTTTTCGGGTGTGGAGTTTGGTGAGCTCTTTATAGATTTTGGATACTAGCCCTTTGTCTGATATGTCATTTGCGAATATCTTTTCTCATTCTGTTGGTTGCCTTTTAGTTTTGTTGGTTGTTTCCTTTGCTGTGCAGAAGCTTTTTATCTTCATAAGGTCCCAGTAATTCACTTTTGCTTTAAATTCCCTTGCCTTTGGGGATGTGTCGAGTAAGAGATTGCTATGGCTGAGGTCAGAGAGGTCTTTTCCTGCTTTCTCCTCTAGGGTTTTGATGGTTTCCTGTCTCACATTCAGGTCCTTTATCCGTTTTGTATTTATTTTTGTGAATGGTGTGAGAAAGTGGTCTAGTTTCAATCTTCTGCATGTTGCTGTCCAGTTCTCCCAGCACCATTTGTTAATGTCTTTATTCCATTGGATGTTCTTTCCTGCTTTGTCAAAGATGAGTTGACCATACGTTTGTGGGTCTAGTTCTGGGGTTTCTATTCTATTCCATTGGTCTATGTGTCTGTTTTTGTGCCTACTGTCTTGATGATGACAGCTTTGTAGGAGAGGCTAAAGTCTGGGATTGTGATGCCTCCTGCTTTGGTCTTCTTCTTCAAAATTACTTTGGCTATTTGGGGCCTTTTATGGTTCCATATGAATTTTAGGATTGCTTGTTCTAGTTTCGAGAAGAATGCTGGTGCAATTTTGATTGGGATTGCATTGAATGTGTAGATAGCTTTGGGTAGTATTGACATTTTAACAATATTTATTCTTCCAATCCATAAGCAGGGAATGTCTTTCCATTTCTTTATATCTTCTTCAATTTCCTTCATAAGCTTTCTATCGTTTTCAGCATACAGATCTTTTACATCTTTGGTTAGATTTATTCCTAGGTATTTTATGCTTCTTGTGGCAATTGTGAATGGGATCAGTTTCTTTATTTGTCTTTCTGTTGCTTCATTGTTAGTGTATAAGAATGCAACTGATTTCTGTACACTGATTTTGTATCCTGCAACTTTGCTGAATTCATGTATCAGTTCTAGCAGACTGTGGTGGAGTCTATCGGATTTTCCATGTATAGTATCATGTCATCTGCAAAAAGTGAAAGCTTGACTTCATCTTTGCCAATTTTGATGCCTTTGATTTCCTTTTGTTGTCTGATTGCTGATGCTAGAACTTCCAACACTATGTTAAACTACAGCGGTGAGAGTGGGCATCCCTGTCGTGTTCCTGATCTCAGGGAAAAAGCTCTCAGTTTTTTCCCATTGAGGATCATGTTAGCTGTGGGCTTTTCATAAATGGCTTTTGTGATGTTTAAGTATGTTCCTTCTACCCCGACTTTCTCAAGGGTTTTTATTAAGAAAGGGTGCTGAATTTTGTCAAAGGCCTTTTCTGCATCGATTGACAGGATCATATGGTTCTTATCCTTTCTTTTATTAATGTGATGTATCACGTTGATTGATTTGTGAATGTTGAACCACCCCTGCATCCCAGGAATGAATCCAACTTGATCATGGTGAATAATTCTTTTTATATGCTGTTGAATTCGATTGGATAGTATCTTATTGAGAATTTTTGCATCCATATTCATCAGGGATATTGGCCTGTAGTTCTCTTTTTTTACTGGGTCTCTGTCTGGTTTAGGAATCAAAGTAATACTGGCTTCATAGAATGAGTCTCGAAGTTTTCCTTCCCTTTCTAATTCTTGGAATAGCTTGAGAAGGATAGGTATTATCTCTGCTTTAAACGTCTGGTAGAACTCCCCTGGGAAGCCATCTGGTCCTGGACTCTTATTTGTTGGGAGATTTTTGATAACCGATTCAATTTCTTCGCTGATTATGGGTCTGTTCAAGCTTTCTCTTTCCTCCTGATTGAGTTTTGGAAGAGTGTGGGTGTTTAGGAATTTGTCCATTTCTTCCAGGTTGTCCAATTTGTTGGCATATAATTTTTCATAGTATTCCCTGATAATTGTTTCATAGTATTCCCTGATAATTCCTTCTGAGGGATTGGTTGTAATAATCCCATTTTCATTCATGATTTTATCTATTTGGGTCATCTCCCTTTTCTTTTTGAGAAGCCTGGCTAGAGGTTTGTCAATTTTGTTTATTTTTTCAAAAAACCAACTTTTGGTTTCGTTGATCTGCTCTGCAGTTTTTTTAGATTCTATATTGTTTATTTCTGCTCTGATCTCTATTATTTCTCTTCTTCTGCTGGGTTTAGGCTGCCTTTGCTGTGCTGCTTCTATTTCCTTTAGGTGTGCTGTTAGATTTTGTATTTGGGATTTTTCTTGTTTCTTGAGATAGGCCTGGATTGCAATGTATTTTCCTCTCAGGACTGCCTTTGCTGCGTCCCAAAGCGTTTGGATTGTTTTGTTTTCATTTTAGTTTGTTTCCATATATTTTTTAATTTCTTCTCTAATTGCTTGGTTGACCCACTCATTCTTTAGTAGGGTGTTTTTTAACCTCCATGCTTTTGGAGGTTTTCCAGACTTTTTCCTGTGGTTGATTTCAAGCTTCATAGCATTGTGGTCTGAAAGTATGCATGGTATAATTTCAATTCTTGTATACTTATCAAGGGCTGTTTGTGACCCAGTATATGATCTATCTGGAGAATGTTCCATGTGCACTCGAGAAGAAAGTATATTCTGTTGCTTTGGGATGCAGAGTTCTAAATATACCTGTCAAGTCCATCTGATCCAATGTCTCATTCAGGGCCCTTGTTTCTTTATTGACCATGTGTCTAGATGATCTGTCCATTTCTGTAAGTGGAGTGTTAAAGTCCCCTGCAGTTACCACATTCTTATCAATAAGGTTGCTTATGTTTATGAGTAATTGTATTATATATTTGGGGGCTCCCGTATTCAGCGCATAGACATTTATAATTGTTAGCTCTTCCTGATGGATAGACCCTGTAATTAGTATATAATGCCCTTCTTCATCTCTTGTTACAGCCTTTAATTTAAAGTCTAGTTTGTCTGATATAAGTATGGCTACTCAAGCTTTCTTTTGGCTTCCAGTAGCATGATAAATAGTTCTCCATCCCCTCACTCTCAATCTAAAGGTGTCCTCAGGTCTAAAATGAGTCTCTTGTAGACAGCAAATAGATGGGTCTTGTTTTTTTATCCATTCTGATACCCTATGTCTTTTGGTTGGCACATTTAATCCATTTACATTCAGTGTTATTATAGAAAGATACGGGTTTAGAGTCGTTGTGATGTTTGTATGTTTTATGCTTGTAGCGATGTCTCTGGTACTTTGTCTCACAGGATCCCCTTTAGGATCTCTTGTAGGGCTGGTTTAGTGGTGACGAATTCCTTCAGTTTTTGTTTGGGAAGACCTTTATCTCTCCTTCTATTGTAAAGGACAGACTTGCTGGACAAAGGATTCTCGGCTGCATATTTTTTCTGTTCAACACATTGAAGATCTCATGCCAATCCTTTCTGGCCTGCCAAGTTTCAGTAGAGAGATCAGTCACGAGTCTTATAGGTCTCCCTTTATATGTGAGGGCACGTTTATCCCTTGCTGCTTTCAGAATTTTCTCTTTATCCTTGTATTTTGCCAGTTTCACTATGATATGTCGTGGAGAAGATCAATTCAAGTTACGTCTGAAGGGAGTTCTCTGTTCCTCTTGGATTTCAATGCCTTTTTCCTTCCCCAGTTCAGGGAAGTTCTCAGCTATTATATCTTCAAGTACACCTTCAGCGCCTTTCCCTCTCTCTTCTTCCTCTGGGATACGAATTATGCATATATTATTTCTTTTTTGTGTATCACTTAGTTCTCTAATTTTCCCCTCATACTCCAGGATTTTTTTATCTTTTTCTCAGTTTCCTCTTTTTCCATAAGTTTATCTTCTAGTTCACCTATTCTCTCCTCTGCCTCTTCAATCCAAGCCATGGTCGTTTCCGTTTTATTTTGCATCTTGTTTAAAGCATTTTTCAGCTCCTCCTGACTGTTCCTTAGTCCCTTGATCTCTGTAGCAATAGATTTTCTGCTGTCCTCTACACTGTTTTCAAGCCCAGCGATTAATTTTATGACTATTATTCTAAATTCACTTTCTGTTATATTATTTAAATCTTTTTTGATCAGTTCATTAGCTGTTGTTATTTCCTGGAGATTCTTGAGGGGAATTCTTCCGTTTGGTCATTTTGGATAGTCCCTGGAGTGGTGCGGACCTGCAGGGCACTTCCCCTGTGCTCTGGTGTATAACTGGAGTTGGTGGGCGGGGCCGCAGTCAGACCTGATGTCTGCCCCCAGCCCACCGCTGTGGCCACAGTCAGACTGGTGTGTGCCTTATCTTCCCCTCTCCTAGGGGCGGGATTCACTGTGGGGTGCGTGGCCCGTCTGAGCTACTTGCACACTGCCAGGCTTATGGTGCTGGGGATCTGGCATATTAGCTGGGGTGGGTAGGCAAGGTGCACAGGGGCAGGAGGGGCAGGCTTAGCTCACTTCTCCTTAGGGGATCCACTTCAGGAGGGGCCCTGTGGCAGCGGGAGGGAGTCAGACCCGCTGCCGGAGGGGTGGCTCTGCAGAACCACAGCGTTGGGTGTTTGTGCGGAGCAAGCAAGTTCCCTGGCAGGAACTGGTTCCCTTTGGGATTTTGGCTGGGGGATGGGCGAGGGAGATGGCCCTGGCGAGTGCCTTTGTTCCCCGCCAAACTGAGCTGTCGTCCTGGGGCTCAGCAACTCTCCCTCCCTTTGTCCTCCAGCCTTCCTGCTTTCCTAGCAGAGCTGTTAACTTATGACCTCCCAGATGCTAAGTCACTCTTGCTGTCAGAACACACTCCATCTGGCCCCTCCGCTTTTGCAAGCCAGACTCGGGGGCTCTGCTTGGCTGGTGGACTACCCCTCCACCCCAGCTCCCCCCCGCCAGTCCGTGGAGAGCCCACCGCCTCTCTGCCCTTCCTACCCTCTTCCGTGGGCCTCTCCTCTGCGCTTGGCTCTGGAGACTCCGTTCTGCTAGTCTTCTGGTGGTTTTCTGGGTTATTTAGGCAGGTGTAGGTGGAATCTAAGTGATCAGGAGGACGCGGTGAGCCCAGCGTCCTCCTACGCCGCCATCTTCCTATCCTCCTGTCTTACTGGATTTTGAAAAGAGTTTCTTTCAGTGTTCAGTACCTTGTATGTTAAAAGAGATGAAATTTTGTGTTTTCTTCCAAAGTATTTGGGGAAATGTACATATTTATATCACTGTTCATAAAGAGCATGCTCTTGAAGATAAGAGTGGAATTCAAATAATGGTTTCTGGACAATTGAAATATTATATTGGCTAACAAAATTTAATACCATTCATAATTCCATGTATTCTCTGTTGTCATACCTTAATTTTTTTGCATATGAATACAAAAGTATCCTGTATATATTTCTTTATCTCACTGTCTGAAGATCTTCTAACTACCTTATTGAAGTCGATTAAAAAATGTTCCTGGAATTTACACTGCCGTGTTTCTTTTAGAAATCTCAAATTCAAATAGAAGGCAACCGTTTCTCCTTGAGTTTTCATGAATAATTTTCAACCTGTATTTGCATAACCTTTTGAAGTTCTAAAATGTATATTTTGGAAATAGATTTTAAAAAGAATAAAAGAATCCTACTTGAGAGAGAAAGGAATACATTCAGGTATCTCCACATTTATTAGGTGGATTTATAAGTCACATAAGAATGTCTTCATGATACACAGGGTTATTTTTATCTTTAAAAAATTATGTGTTTGAAGCAAATGTCGTAGAAAATATATCAGATCCACGTTCACATTATTACAAAATTGTTTATTTATCTTTACATATGTTTTAGGCATGAAACATTGAGATGAACAAACACCTTTTCAAATATATCCATGTACTTCACTGTTTTTTTCTTGCTGTTGTTGTTATTTTATCTACACCTTCTTTCCACTCTGTGCTAGTTTTTATTCATCCCACTACTCAACTATAAACTGCTCTTCACAACTCTTGTTTGGACCACACAGTTCCTTCATGAATTACATAATACATGCATTAAATAACCTTTTGAATAACATTTTTACTTATCCTGTATAGTGCTATTCTTAATTCTGTTACTTACTTTGTGTGGGAGCAGAGCAAATATGTGATTGACAATACTCCCGAGAAAGAACGTGTTGTTTGTATCTCTTTTTCACTGTTGATGATTTTTTAATAGTTCACCCAAGTATACTTATTCTCCTCATATCAACTCTTAAGTGATCCATCTAATTGTACCATCTGCTATTTCAAGACTAGCCTTCCAAATTGGCATAGGAAAAGCATTGTACAAAAATGATCTTAAAATTTCCATTCTCAAACTTATTTTAAAAGGCATTATGATTATTAAATAAGTCACATTTGTAAACCATTTCATCTTTCTTTATGCAGGATGTTACTTTAGGTCTCTTTCACACATTTGTTCTCTTAATTCTTGGTTAAAATGAGAAAAGAAATAAACTGTTATCATGATAAATCAACAGTGTTAGGACATGGAAAATAGTTAAAGTTTGAAAAATGATTTTTTTTTTGTTCTACATCTTTCTCTCTGAAGATTCTAAGGTGCCTTATTCAACATTCAAGTTTGAAAGTTGATAATTTCTTTCATGGGTGGAACTTGGAAAGAAAATGGAACCTGAAAGGATTGCAACTCCAAATTAGATCTAGGGCTATGGTAAGGATAATGAAGTTAAGAACAGATACAGGGGTTATATGGGAATATAAAAAGAAGAAAGAAGATGGGATACTGGAAAAATAAAGGAAAATTCAATTACTAGTTTGATGTGGGCTTTGAATGACCTTATACTGACTTTTTAATTAATGTTTTGGGTGATTATAATACTCCTTATGTATTCCTGATCTGATAATAGCAAATCTCACTTTGTTGTAAGGAACTATATTCTTATGCTTCCCCAGGCTTTGAAATCAAGACTAAGGAATTGCATTAGGAGTAGAGAATTCAGTGTGGGAATTGTTAGTTCTAGTTCCATGTGTCTGCCTATTTTACTGGCTTTAAGTAGGAAAGCACCACTGTGGTATTTAAACTGGTAGAGAGAAATGGGCCTTAACCTCACATGAGCAGTAATGGTGGAGAGAGATTAGGTTATGGCTAACACTGTGATAGTATCAGAGCCTCTAGGTAGTGTAAAGTCCAAGAGTGAGTAGTTCAATAAGGAAATCAGACTATATTCTACTGTTGGTTTTTTATGCTGATCACCACAAATTTTTGTAGTAGTTACCCAGACAGGGATCAATGGAGTTTGACTGCCATACTTGCTTACTGAAAAAAATCTGTTGATTTTTAGAGAAAGTTATATGGTTTCTGAAAAGGGAGTAAAGATTTTCATTATGACTGAAACGGTAGAAGGACCCAGGCATGTTATGACATGGGGAATCTGAATTGAAACTGTAGTAAGTAATAGAAAAAGTAGTTCAAGTTCTGTGGGATGCAAAAAGGTATTAAAACATCACCATGATTTTGAGATCATAATGACAAAATAGGATCCTGGGCTTACCTCCTCCCTCAGACACACCAAAACTACTACATAGAGAACAACTCTTTTTTTATTTTTTTATGTTTATTTATTTTTGAGAGAGAGAGAGAGCGAGAGCGTGCATGTATGAGTGGGAGAGGAGCAGAGAGAGGGAGACAAAGAATCCAAAGCGGCTCCAGGCTATGAGCTGTCAGCCCAGAGCCCGACACAGGGCTCAAATCCACCAACTGCAAAATATGAAGCTGAACTGAGCTGAAGTTGGAAGCTTAGCTGACTGAGCCACCCAGGTGCTCCTAGAACAACTCTTTCTGAGAGCAAAGGAGACTAGCAGAACAGCTCTTCCACAATTAAATATAAATATATAAATAAATGTATGTATGTATATATGTATGTATAAAACACATCATGTCGGAGGGGAAAAGATGCAGTGTAGTCAGAGCCAACATCCCTGGCACATCAACCCACAAGTGGTAGGGATATCATAAACTCAGAGGTCCTCCTTGATAAAGAGGGGTCCAAGCCTCACATCAGACACCCCTGCATGGGGAATCTGTACAAGAAGCAAAGACCCCATAATGTTAGTTTTGAAAGTCAGTAGGACTTAATTACAGGGGATCCTGGAGGCAGTAGGAAACCACGACTCCACTTTTGACAGGCCTGCACCCCAATTCACTCACTCCAAGACCCAGCAGAGAGGCAGCATTTTGAAAAGCTCCTGCCATACATCAAGGAAACTTATTGGCTAATTTTGAAGGTATATGCTTGACAGGCAGAGATGTGTAGGAATTGTCTCCAGGAATAGAAGTGCTGGCAGACACCAATTTTTTACTCTACCTGGCTGGCCTGACACTGCCAATCACCCTAACACTCTTCATCTACCTTTCTAGCATTTTTCACCCACCCCAGTATTTCCTGTGAACCTGCTATGCCCAATTCACCTACCCAGGCAGGTAAACCTCCAAAGCAGCCCCTGCTCCACTACACCTAGTGGGAAGCCCCAGCTGAGACAAGTGCCACCCAAAAGACTCACCTGTGAATCCAGTGGGTAGCCCTGCCAGGATGATCATACCCCCAAAGTGGTTCACAGTCTGCCATACCTGGGAGTTGGCTCCAAATAGGACCTGCACTCCACCAAAGTGGCTCCTGTCCCACAAGGGGCAGACTCATCCACCAGCATTCCCCTAACAGTTGTGGTTTGGCCTCATAGCCAGCTGCACTGGAGACCAGCCTGACCCACCAGCACACCCACACCAGTTTATGGTCTAGCTGCAAAAGGAGGGTGCATGTAGCTCACATAGGGGACACCCTTGGAGCACCTTGGTCTAGTGACCAGGAAGGTTTGTGTTTCTGGTTCCCACAGCAGACTTTCTATATATAGCCACTACCTTCAAGACCAGGCGACATAGCTGAGTTTTTCTATACATAAAAGCAAACACAGAGAGTCAGAGAAAATAAGAAGACAGAGGAGTATGTTCCAAATGAAAAACAACATAAAACCTCACATAAACAATTAAATGAAATTGAGGTAAGCAATCTAACAAAGAGTTCAAAGTTATGCTCATAAAGATGTTCAAAGAAGAATCGATGAAAAGAGAACTTAAGGAATTGAGAAAATAAAGAATCAATCAGAACTCAAGAATACAATAACTGAAATGAATAACACATCGAGAGAATCAATAGCATATTAAAACATGGATCGGCAATTTGGAAAACAGGGTGGGAAAAATCACCTAAAGTGAATGGCAAAAAGAAAAAAAGAAAAGTTTTAAATGAGGATAGTTTAAGAAACCTCTATGACAATATCAAATGTAGTAATATTTCCATTAAAGGGGTCCCAGAAGGAGTATAAAAAGAGAAAGGAGCAAAAAAATTATTTAAAGAAATAAAGGCTTAAAAATTCCCTAACCTAGACAAGGAACCAAACATATGCATCCAGGAAGAAAGATCACAAACAAGATGCACCCAAGAGGTTTACACCAAGACACAAAATAATTAAAAAGTAAAAAGCTAAAGATAGAGATATTACCAAAATCGACAAGGGAAAAGGAACTAGATACATACAAGGTAATCCTTATAATACTAGAAGATGAATTTTCAGCAGAAACTGCTGGCCAGAAGGGGATGGCATATATGTATTCAAAGAGCTAAAAGGAAAAAAAAAATCCTACAACCAAAAATACTTAACTGGTAGGTTTATTTCTCAGAACTGAAGGAAAGATAATTTTCCAGACAAATTAAACTTGAAGGAGTCATCATCACTAACCCACCTTACAAGAAAAGTTAAAGAGACTTAAATCAACAAAAAAGAGGCTATATTTAGAAGAAAATAATGAAAGTAAAAATCTCACTGGTTAAATCAAACACATAGTAAAGGCAGTAGATAAAACACATGTAAAGCTAGTATGGAGGTTAAGACAAAAGTAGCAAAAATAAACTATTTCTACAATGATTATTGGTATTACACAAACTAAAAAAGATATAAAATATAACATCAAAAACATAGTGTGTGGCAAGGGAAAGTAAAAATATAACACCTTTAGAATGCGTTTCAATTTAAGCAACCATCAACTTAAAATAGACTGCTACATACATACAGTGTATTACATGAACCTTATGGTAATCACAAACCAAAAACTTATAATAGATCCACAAAAAACAAAGAGAAAGAATCCAAACATAACACCAAAGGAAACAATCAAATCACAAAAGAAGAAACAACAATGAAGTGGCAATAAGTATATATCTACCAATATTTTGATATAAATTCACTAAATAATCTAATTAAAGACATAGGGTAGTTGAACAGATTTTTAAAAAGATCCACCACTATGTTGTCTACAAATGACTCATTTCAGACCAAAGACAAATACAGATTGAAAGTGAAGTGATGGAAAAACATATTCTATGCAAATGGAAATTAAAGGAAAGCTTGACTAACAGCACTTATATCAACCAAATAGACTTTAAAACAAAATGTGTAACAACAGACAAAGAAGGACATTACATAAAGATAAAAAGTCAACCCAACAAGAGGATATAACAATAGTAAATATCTATGCATGACATAGAAGGATCTAAACTCTTATAGTAAATAGTAATAGACATAAAAGGAGAAATTGACAGGAATACAATAATTTTAGGGGACTTTAACACTCTACTTACACATCAATGAATAGTTCATCCAGACAGAAAATAAATAAGAAAACCAGGGATTTGAATGACACATTAGACCAGATGGACTTAATAGATACATACAGAACATTTCATCCAGAAATAAGGAATACACATGCTTATCAGTGCACAAACACTGTCCAAGAGACAACATGTTAGGCCAAATAACATGTCTCAATAAATTTAACAAGATCGAAACATACCAAGCATTTCTGATCATAACAATATGAAATCAGAAATCAATTCTGAGAAAAAAAAATAAGAAAAAGAACATGAACACATGAAAGCTAAAATCATACTAATAGATGAACAATGGGTCACAAAAACATGAAAAATGAAATAAAAATTTACATGGAGACAAATAAAATGGAAACACAATGTTCCAAAATCTATAGAATGCAGCAAAAGCAGTTCTAAGAGGACAGTTTATAGTGATATAGGGCTCCTTCAACAAACAAGGAAAATATAAATAAAAAATCTATTATTACACCAAAATAAATGTGAAAAAGAAAAAAGAAACCCCAAATTTAGAGTAAAGGAGATAAAAAATATCAGAGTTTAAATAAATAAATTAAGGACTAAAAAAAATTAGGTAAGATCATTAAACCAAGAGTTGATTCTTTGAAATATAAACAAAACTGCTAAACCTTTAAGCAAGTCTCGTCAATCAAGAGAGAGCACTCATATAAATAAGCTCTATTATGAAGGATAATTATAACCAATACCACAGAAATATAAAATATTTAAAGAATACTATTAAAAATGATACATCACCAAATCGGACAACCAAGAAGAAATGGATACATTTCTAGAAACTAAAATCTTCTATGACTGAATCTAGAAGACATATAAAATCTGAACAGACTAATTAGTAGTAATAAAATTAAGTTAGTAATGAAAAAAACCCCAGAAAACAAAAGTCCAGGGCCAGGTGGCTTCACAGGTGAATTCTAACTAACACGTAAAGGAGAGTCAATACCTCTTATCCTTCAAAACTATTCCAAAAAAACCTGAAAAGGATAAACACTTCCAAATTCATTCTACAAAGCCAGCATTATCATAATGCTAAAACCAGACAAAGACACAGCAACAAAAGAATTACAGGCAATATCCCTGATGAACGTTGATGCAAAATCCTCAACAAAACATTAGCAAACCAAATTCAACAATACATTAAAAAAAAAAAAAAAAACTGTACACCATGATAAAGTGGAACTTATTTCAGGTATTTCAAAGATAGTTCAATATCTGCAAATCAATTAACATAACATTACATGAATGAAATGAAAGATACAAATTTTATGATCTCAGTACATGCAGAAAAAGCATTTGACAAAATTCAACACCCATTTGTGATAAACACTTCCCAAAAAATAAATGCAGGGAAAACAGCCCAACATTATAAAGGCCACATATTATAAGCACACAGTTCATATTATACACATTGGTGAAAACCTGAAAGTTTTTTCTCTAACATCAGTAAAGAGACAAGGATGCCCATTTGCTCTCCTTTTATTCAACACAGTACTAAAAACCCCAAATGCAACAATTTGATAAGAAAAAAAAATATTGAGGTGCCTGAGTGGCTTAGTCAGTTAAGTGTCTGACTCTTGATTTTGGCTCAGTTCATGATCTAGTAGTTCGTGAGTTCGAGCCCTGCATTGGCCTCTGTGCTGAAAGTGGGGAGTTTGCTTGGGATTCTCTCTCTCTTCCTCTCTCTGCCCCTTCCCGACTTGCCCTCTCTCTCTCTGTCTCTCTGTCTCTCGCTCTCTCAAAAAAAGAAAAAATAAATAAAATAAACTTAAAAAAAAGGAAAAGAAATAAAGACATCAAAATTTTAGGAAGAAACAAAACTGTAACTGTCTGCACAAGGCATGATACTATATATGGCAAATCCTAAAGAATCGCCCCAGAAAACTATTAGAACAATCAAATAAACACAATCAATATATAGAAAATTGTTACTTTTCTGTATACTGATAACAAACTATCAGAAAGAGAAATTAAAAAAAATAATTCAATTTAAAATTGCAACAAAAATAATAAAACACTTAGGAAAAAATTTAACCAAGGAGGTGAAAAAACAGTTTTCTGAAAACTGTATGACATTAATGAAAGAAATTGAAGATGACACAAATAAATGGAAAGACATAATATGCTCACTGATTGTAAGAATTACTATTGGTAAAATGCCCATACTACCCAAGGAATCTTCAGATTCATTGCAATCCCTATCAAATACCAATGGAATTGTTCACAGAACAAGAAAAAATAAACCTAAAATTTGCAGAAAACCGCAAAAGACCCCAAATATCCAAAGCAATCTTGAGAAAAAAAGAACAAAGCTAGAGGTAACTTGCTCCCTGCTTTCTAAATATACTACAAAGCTATATTAATCAAAATAGTATGGCACTGGCATAGAAACAGACACATAGATCAATGGGACAGAATAAGGTACCCAGAAATAGTCCACCCTTACAAGGTCAATCTACAACAAATGAGGTAAAATATACAATAAGGAAAAGAGAGCCATTTAAATAAATGGTGTTAGTAAAATTGGACAGCAGCATGCAAAAGATTAAAACTACTTTCTTAAACCATACATGAAAATAAAATGAAAATGGATGAAAGATCTAAATGTAACACCCGAAACCATAAGACTCCTAACGGAAAACATAGGCAGTAAACACTTGGATGTTTGTCCTACCATTAATTGTTTTGGATCTGTTTCTTTAGGCAAGGGCAACAAAAACATAAATAAGCAAATGGGACTACATCAAACTAAAAAACTTTTTCACAGTGAAGGAAACCATCAACAAAATAAAAGGGCACTCTAATGTATGGGAGAAGATATTTGCAAATAATGTTTTTGATACAGGGTTAAATCAAAAATATGTAAAGAATTCGTATAACTCAACACCAAAAAACAAACATTATTTGAAAATATACAGATGGATCCATTGCTATTTTTCTAAAGAAGATATACAGATGACCAACACACATGAAAAGATGCTCAACATCACTATAATAATCAAAGGAATGCAAATCAAAACCATAATGAGATTTCACCTCACATCTATCAAAATGGTTAATATCAAACAGATGAGAAATAACATATCAGCAAGGATGTGGAAAAAAAGGAAACCTCTGTGCACAGATGTTGAGAGTATAAATTGGTTTAGCTACTATGGAAAGCAGTATACAAGTTCCTCAAAAAAATAAAAATAGAAATACCATTTGTTCCAGCAATTCCACTTCTTGGTATTTATCTGAAGAAAACATAAACACTAACTTAAAAAGATAAATGAACCCTTGTATTTAATATAGCATTATTTACAATAGCCAAGATACAGAAACAACCTAAGTGTCCATTGTTAGATGAATACATCGAGAAGATACACACACACTGTGAAATATTATATCCCATGCAATACATGTAACCTATACAATTGGTGTATATGTATACACACACACACACACACACACACACACACACACGGTGGACTATTACTCAGCCATAACACTTTTCCAGATAAGCACTGGGTGTCATATGTAAGAGATGAATCACTGGGTTCTACTTCAGAAGCCAAGACTATACTGTATGTTAACTAACTTGAATTAAAAGAAAAAAAAAAAAGAATGAAAGCTTGCCATTTGTCAAACATGCATGGACCTAGAGGGTATTAGGCTAAATGAAATAAATAAGACAAAGAAAGACAGTATCATAATTCACTTATGTGTACAATTGAAGAAACAAAACAAGTGAACAAACAAAACAGAGTCATAAATGCAGAAAACTGGTGGTTGCCAGAGGAAGGTGGGTTTGGGAATAGGTGCAACAGTTGAATGGGATTAATATGTATATACTTCCAGTTATAAAATGAATAAGTCATATGGATGTAAACTACAGTCAAGGGGATACAGTCAATAATATTATAGCAATTTATTTGGTAGTGGTGACTAGATTTATTCTGGTCAACATCTCATAAGGTATATAAATGTCAAATCACTATGTTGTAAGCCTAAAACTAATATAATGTGGTATGTCAACCATACTTAAGTTTTTTTTTTTTTAAAATGGCATGATTTTTAGTGGAGCTGAGTGAAGCATAGAGGTACAAAACTCATGCCAGAGAGGAAAATTTTGAACTCTGAATTGAACAGAGTACAGAAAGTCCATAACAATGAAGTCACTCAGATAAGATTCATAGCTCGGAGAAAGTGGTCTTGAGGTAGTGCTTAGAGTGAAAGAAAAATGGGTATCTGTGTCTACAAGTAACTGGCTGAAAATTTTGGAAAAGTCACTTTCATAAAATCCAACAAGGAAGAGTGTTCTATGCTGTGACCACTTAGCAGAAAGAGGATAAAAAAAATTTCTACATTTTTAGTGATCTTTTTCTTTTTACAAGAGGGAAGGAAGCAATGAAATAGGATGAGGGAAGATGATGAATGTCAGAGACACAATATTGAGTTCAAGAAGCCAGATACAAAAGGATATATATATTATATGATTCCTTTTATATAAATTCAATAAGAATAAAACCCATATCTGGCATTTGAAAACAGGATGCTCTTTACCCTTGGGGATAATGACATGGTGGGGATACATGGAGGCCTCTGTGATGCTAGGGGATGTTCTAGTTTCCATTCTGGGTAATAGTTACATGGATGTGTTTATTTTATGAAAATTCATCTGGTTGAATACTTAATTTGTGCAATTTTATATATATGCAAATTTCTTCAATGTAAAGCTTAATGAAATATATTTTTATTTTTATTGGCTTTTTAAAAGTTTATTTATTTTGAGAGATGGCTGAAATATATTTTTAAATTTATAATTAAGTAAGTACACCAGAATGAAAAAAGAATACGAATGAATATGTCTCTAAACAGGAGGCAAGAACAGGAGAAAAAAGAACATGAATGAATATATCTCTAAACAGGAGGCAAGAACAGGAGACTAATGAAGATGACATTAGACATTGCATTATGGAAGAAAGGACATGGAACAACTTCACTCATCTTCTGGGTCTGATCTCTGAGGTCCACCTGGACAAGGAATGCAGTGCCTCCAGAGTGTGGCAAACTTGAATGTTATTTATACATATTTTGTGGCTCAGAGCACAGAGGGAAGAACAGAAATTCCAAAACCTGACTCTCCTTCCCCCTCTCTGACATCCTGTGTTATTCATGTGCCATACTCAATAGGAAGCTAGTTGGAAAGGAGCTTGAGTTTTGTATTTCAAAGTAGTCAGCCTTTCAGGTAAATGCAAATGTAAAGAATAGGTCTGGATGGGCAAATAAAAAATAACCATAAAGGGGAACTGGGCAACTAGTGAAATGTCCTGTTGCAAGACTCTTGGTATACCTACAATTACGAATAAAGACAATGGCATTTCTTGGTATACTTACTTGGTTTGCTTGCTATAAGCAGCAGGACTAAACTAATGCAATGCTTTCTGAATTCTAAAACACTTCTGAGAGTCAATAAAACTCTGGGATTGACTGAAAGTCCAGAACTTCCACATGGCTTGAGGTCTGTAAATAGTGGATAGTTATGACTCTACCTTTTTGTCATGTTCAATTTGGCTTCCAGGCCTGCTGTTTCATCACAGTGTATTCCCCTTTTGCTACCATTCTTTCAAAGATGTCTTCCTAAATTAAGATGCTACTGCTGAACTGCCAACAGCTGGAAATGTGTATTTAATTGTTTTTCCAGGGGAGAAAATATGTTGCACCCATCCCTTTGGGACCATTGCCTTGCTTTCTTGGGATGGCTGACCGCACTTAATGGAGCGATTTGTGTTGGTAGAACAGCTTTGTTGCTGTTGCTGTTGATTTTTTTCATGCAAAGCTAATTGTTTCATACAATTAGATCCATAACCTTGTGCAATTAACAATTTTCTAAACAACTGAGAATCAACCTACAACTTTTTACTTAAATGGTGAGAATTCAGTGTGATCCTCGCCCATTAAATGAAAGAATCAAGATAACTTCTATGAGATAAACTGTCTTGGTTTCTACTGTTTTAATTTAATTTATAAACTAAATATTGATTTTATTAAAAAAATTGTATAACTCCATTTTCTTTTCTGTTTTACACATATGACTATACACAGGTTTATCTCAAGGCTTTATTCCTCTAAAATAAAACTATAACAATTAGATCTTTAAATTCTAATTTTTTATAATGAGGAATTTAAGATTATATATCTTTATCTAAAATATGTTTATTTTTAAATACACTACATGAACTATTAGAAATACTGGGAGCCACTTTAAATATCAATGTTTATCGTAATTTTCCTTGACATCAGAAATCATTATTTAACAACTTCTTAATTCACAAAGATACAATTAAACTTATAGTTTGACATTTTATTTTTAAAACTCTATGTGATTATAAAACTACCCAAATACTGAGCCTCCAGGGGTACAAAACAGAAATATATTTATACATGCTTACTTTATTTATGAAAGAATGATTTTAAGAAATAGCTCAATATCAAAGTAGCTCAATGTCTACTCAATTTATTAAACTTCTGAGTAAAAATATATTTAATATTTTCCAATGGAAACAAACAAAAAAAGTTTCAATACTCCTTTGGAAAATTAGGCATATGACTCCTAAGTTCCTCACTAAAATACTAGCAACCTTTTTAGTTGTCCTCCATTTTTACCTCCTACCACATTCAAGTCAGATCACAATGGTACATTTTCCTGTGCGTAGCATCTAACTACAGGTGGTCTAACTTCCTATGTATTAGTTTGGGGGCTTACATCCCAGATCCATTGCTTTCATGTTTATGTTATATAGATTTTCTGCATAAGCTAGTAATGGTTAATTACACAATGCCTAATTTATGATATAGCAGTTAAGAACACTGTCAGTTTTTACAGGCTCTCTGAGTATTTATTACACTGTTACTCCCAAGGTGACATTTGACAGAGCCTAAATATTATGGTATGGTAAATATGACCACTATGAAAAATTTCTCATTAGTTTGTAAAATTCTTGATTCCAATTTGCAAAATAACATAAATGATGTTTCTGGTTGTGTCTTTACTGTCTAACACAGTGTGTAGCATTTTGTTAGTTCTTAATATATGTTTTCGTAATGAAGAATGGAAGTATAATTTGAGGCACTGAATTACATGGAGGGATGATTAAAATAAATATCAAATAATTAAAATAGTACTCTCCATTGATATGAATGTTTCTTTAAAGGTAATGCCATTTCAAATTAATGTATTTTCATCTAAGTAAAACAAAGAAAACTGATGTGATTGTATGTAGAAATTTACATATAGTACATGAAATTCATGTACAAATCACAAATACAAAAAATAATAATTAGTAAACATTTATGATGTAATAATTTTTTTAATTTAATTTGCTAAAAGCATTTATAATACTTCTTTGATTCTCTATTTTTAAAAATAAATATATTAGTCTTTACTTTTTCTCTTTGATTTATAATATATTGCTAATCCTGGGTTCAAAAAATGACAAAGTGCTTAACAAAACTAGGATATAAATAGCTAAAGAAATCTCCAATACCCCCAGTTTCTAAGTTTTCTTGATTACTCCCTGTTCTCTGTGATACGAGTTTACCTGGATTGAATACAATGCCGGTGGAAATTAAATATTCTTTCTCTCTTAGAGTCTTGGTACTACAGTTAAATCCCTTGATACAGATAGATATTATGATGTTAAAATGTCAACCATAAAATATAGATACTATAGTAGGTACAATGTGACCTACTTAACTATACTGAAGGAATCTTTGTTAGCATATTAATTTTTTAGTTCTAAAATTATAGGCCATAGGTTGAAATAATAGAAAACTTAAGCACTTTAAAGAATTCTAAAACACATCTTTTTCTCTTCTTTACCTTAGAAAACATTAGTTTCTTTTCAGACTATCAAAACTAGATGTGTGTGTTACATTGTTTCCAAAGAATGTATACTTTTTAGTTTCTCTGAGTTGACATCCAGCATAAAATCCATACAATAACTACTAGAAGACAATTTTAACATGATTGGAATTTCCATAGTTTATCAATTAATAAGTGTTATAAAATTTTTCTTTAGAAGCTCTTACAGTCACATATAAAGATAACATAAATCTTGTTATCTATTGTATATTGTTTTATTCATTTTTTAAAATTTATTTTTTATTGAGATATGATTTATATACAATATTATATAAGTCTTAGTGTACAATTATTGATTGGACACTTTTATATATCAATATGTGGTTACCACTGCAGCATTAGCTACCACCTATGTCAGGTCCCATAAGTATCGTTTCTTTTTTCTGTTGGGAACAATTACTGAGAGTTCTGGGACATTGGTGGAGTAGAAGCTCACCTAGTTCCACTGAAAGAATGAGATAACAGACACATCAGTGCAACTAACTAGAAAATGACCTGAAGACTGACAGGACATTTTCCATAGTGACTCATAAAGAGGAGACCACATCCAAAAGTGTTGAAGAGGCAAAGACATGATTGGGAACCAAACCCTTGGCAAGACTAACCATAAACCAGAAGACCACTGTAAGCATGGAGAAGAGAGAGGAGCAGACAACATCCCAGGAACCAAAGACACAGGGACCCTGCATTGGGAAGAGGAGTCTCCATTAACATTTTGCTTTGAAAACCACAGTTATTCCCTGCTCCCCCCACTCTGTTTCCCCAGCAAATTAAACCAAAGAGATTCACTCCAAGATGCATTAATTGAAATGGCAAAAGTAGAGATAAAGAGAGAAGTTTAGCAGCAAGAGAAAAGAAAATGGTTATATTCAAGGGAAACATTATAAAGCTATTAGTTGATTTTTTAGCAGAAACTGTGCAGGCCAGAGGGAATGACAGGATATATTCAAAGTACCGAAAGGAAAATAAAACCTGGACCAGGAATACTCTACCCAGCAGGATTATCATTCAGAGTAGAAGAGAGAAAGAATTTCCCAAACAAAGGTTTACCATGAATAAACTAACCTCATAAGAAACATTAAAGGGAATTTTTTGAGTAGAAATAAAAGGCCCTAATCAGGAGTAAGAAAATTATGAAAGGAAAAATATTTCACAGGTAAATGAAAACATAATAAAAGTAGGTTAATCATTTACAAAACCAGTATCGAGGTTACATTTAAAAAAATAAAAATCAGTTATGTCTATATAAATCAAAGGATTTATAAAACAAAAGGATGAAAAGTATGATCCCACATATATAAAACATGGGAGTGGAGAAATGTAGTGCTTTAAGAATGGGTTCAAACTTAAGCAACCATCAATTTAATATAGACTGCTATATTCATAAGAGATTTTATATGAACCTAATGGTAACCACAAATCAAATACCAGTAATAGATATACAGAAAATGAAGAGAAAAGAACGCAGGTATAACTCTAAGAAAGGCATCAAACTACAAGGAAAAAGAGCACGAGAAAAAGAAAGCAGAAAAGAACTACAAAAATAACCATAGAACAAGAAAGAAAATGGCAGTAAGTACATACCCATCACTAATTACTTTAAATGCAGATGGACTAAATGCACCAACCAAAAGGCATAGGGTGACTGAATGGGTAAAGAAAAGCTAGACCCATGTATATTATGCCTACAAGAGACTCACTTCAGGCTTAAATACATATGCACATTGAAAATGAAGGGATGGGGAAACATTTACCATGCAAACAGAAGTGAAAATAAAGCTGGGGTAGCAATACCAATATCAGGAAAAACAGACATTAAAACAAAGACTGTAACAAGTGGCAATAAAGGATACTTCATAATGATAAAAGAAATGATCCAACAAGAGGCTATAACAATTGTAAATATCTATATACCTAACATGGGAGAATTCTTTAATATACTAAAAGGAGAAACATATGGTAATGCAATAATAGTAGAGGACTTAAACACCCCACTTATATTAAAGAATAAAAATGTCTCAATCTTCAAAAAGATTGAAATCATATCATGTATCTTCCTTTCTGACCACAATGGTAGAAAAATAGAAATCAAACACATGAAAAAATCTGGAAAGATACATGGAGGCTAAATAAATATTACCAAACAATAAATTGTTAAGCACTAAATCAATGAGGAAATTAAAAAATTCAAGGAGACACATGAAAATGATATCATCCAAACTTTAGCCCGTCTCATCCAGAAAAAAAAAAGAGAGAGGATTCAAATGAATAAAATCTGGAGTGAAGGAGAAATAACAACTGATAACTCGGAAATGTAAAACACTATTAGAGAATACTGTGAAAAATTATATACCAACAAATTGGACAACCTAGAAGAAAGGGATACATTACTAAAAACACACAACCTTCTAAAATTGAATCAAGAAAATACAGAAAATTTGAATAGGGGTACCCGGGTGGCTTAGTCGGTTAAGTGTCCAACTTCAGCTCAGGTCATGATCCCATGGTTCATGAGTTCAATCCTCACATGGGGGGGTGGAGGGCAGAACCTGCTTGGAATTCTCTCTCTCCCTCTCTGTCCCTGTTCCACTCGTGTGCTCTCTCTCTCTCTCAAAAAATATACAGAAATTTAAAAAAAAAGAAAAGAAAATTTGAATAGGCCAATTACCAGCAAAAAAGTTGAATCAGCAATCAAAAACAAACAAACAAAAACCCCAATAAACAAAGTCCAGGAACAGATACCTTCACAAGAAAATTCTATGAAATGTTAAAGAGGAGTTAATACCTATTCTTCTTAAACTATTCCAAAACATAGAAGAGGAAGGAGAGCTTCCAAATCCATTTGATGTGACCAGTATTACCCTGATGACAAAACTACATAGAGACATTGTGAAAGAAAGAAAGAAAGAAAGAAAGAAAGAAAGAAAGAAAGAAAGAAAGAAAGAAAGAAAGAGAAAGAAAGAAAGAGAGAGAAAGAAAGAATTAGTTACAGGTCAATGTGTTTTTTTTTTTTCATTATCTTTGATGAACACAGATGCAAAAAGCCTCAATAAAATTTTAGCAAAGCAAATCTCATAATACATTCAAAAAAATAATTCACCATGATCAAGTAAGATATTCCAGGGATACAAGGATGGTTTAATATTCACAAATCAATCAACATGATACATCACATTAACGGGAGAAAGTATAAAAATCGTATGATCATTAAAAAAAACATCATTTGACACAGTACATCCTTTTATGATAAAACTCTCAACAAAATATGTTTACAGGGAACATACCTCAACACAATAAATGCCAGATATGAAGAACACACAGCTGACATCATATTCAATGGTGAAAAACAGCTTTCCCTCTGAGGTCAGAAACAGACCTAGATGTCTACTCTTTCCACTTTTATTCAACTTAGTACTGAAGTCCTATCTGAAGCAATCAGAAAACAGAAAGAAATAAAAGGCATCTAAATTGGTAAGGAAGAAGTAAAACTTTCACTATTTGCAGATGACATGCTATTATATGTCTAAAATCATGATGACTTCACCAAAAAGACTACTAGAACTGAGGGAGAGAGGTGGGGAGTAATTAAAAGTAATTGCCATCTTACTATCCTTGCAAGGTGCTATTTTTGCTCAATACCTTCAAAGTTGTATCAAGTACAAAAGATAAATAATTCTTAGATGAAAGAAATCTGTGATGTTCCCTTTTTTTAAATTTTACTATTTCTTCTGGTTTTTATATAAATTCTACTTAGTTAACATATTATGTATTTTTGATTTCAGGAGTAGAATTTATTGCAGAGTAATAATAGTGATACTTTGCATTTACATGGTCCCTTTCTCCAAGAATTTCAATGCATTCATAGATATGACTTCACTATTAATATAAAAATTTCAAATGTTAAAAAATATTTCCATAAATAAGGAAGTTATAAAAAGACTATAATATTTTAGGTGGGACATATTCTAGAGATAGTCACAGTAACAGTCAAATTTGAGGGACCCAATAATAAACTTTCCTTTCCATATTTTACATGCTTATTTATTATGCATGGTTCTTATGTCAGCTGATTAAAAATATTTTCCAAAATATATTTTTAAAAATGAAATCAACCAAGGAGGTGAATTCCTTTACTCTGAACACTATTAAACATTAAGGCAAGAAATTAAAGATGACACAAATAAATGGAAAGATATCCCATGCTCATGGTTTGGGAGAACAAATGTTAAAATGTCCATACTACCCAAACCAATCTACATATTTAATTCAATCTCTACAAAAATATTAACAACATTATACACACAACTAGAACAAACAATACTAAAAGCTGTATGGGAACACAAAAGACCCTGAAGAGCCCAATAAATCTTGAAAAATAACAAAGCAGGAGATATCACAACCCCACATTTCAAAATATACTGCCAGGCTATAGTAATCAAAACAGTATGGTGTTGGCCAAAAATAGACACACAGATCACTGGAACAAGAAGAGAGAGCTCAGAAATATAACATTTATATGGTCAATTAATGTATGAAAAAGGAGGCAAAGTAATAGTGAAAAGAAAAATAGTGCTGAGAAAACTATGCAGCTTCATGCAAAAAAATGAAATTGGACCATTTACTTTCTAACATCATAGGCAAAAATTAACTCAAAAGAGATTAAAGACCTAAATTTATGTGAGATCTAATTCCATAAAACTCCTAGAAATCCCAAAATGCCTAGAGGTTATAATTTATTTGACAATAGCCATAGAAACATTTTTCTCAGTAGTTCTCCTCCAGGAAGAGAAAAATGCAATTAAACTATTTGGAGTACACCAAAACAAAAAATCTTTTGCACAATACAGGAAACCAGCAATAAAATGACAAGCAAACACACTGAATGGGAGAAGATATTTGCAAATTATATACTTAATAAGGGGCTAATTTATAAAATATATAGTCTTCTATAACTCAAGGCCCCTAAAATAATCCAACTAAAAATGGACAGGGGAACAAATAGACATTGTTTTCCAAGGAAAACATACTAATGACCAACAGACACATGAAAGATTGGGCAATATCACTAATCATCAGGAAAATGCAATTAAAAAGCACATTAAGCTATCACTTTACACCGGTCAGGATGAGTACAATCAAAAAGACAAGAAATAATAAATTTTGCTGAGGATATGAAGAAAAAGGAATGCTTGTGCACTGTGGGAATGCAAATTTGTATAGCCACTGTGGAAAACAGTGTGGAATTTCCTCAAAAATTAAAAATAGAACTATGATACAGTAGTTCCCTAAAGGGTATTTGATCCAGAAATTTTACCACTGGAATATGAATACACGAGTTTGAGAAGGTGTATGCACCCTTATATTTTTGTAGCATTATTTACTATAGCCAAGATGTGGAAGTAACCCCAATGTCTGTTCATAGATAAAATGTATAAATAAGATGTAGTATGTATATACAATTGGATACTACTCAGCCACAAAAAATGATGAGACCTTGCCATTTGCAACATGGAGGACCTACATCTTATAATGCTAACTGAAATAAATCAATCAGAGAGAGACAAAAACCATATGGTTTTACTCATGTGGAATTTAGGAACAAAATAAACAAAGGAAGAAACAACAGCAATAACAACATAAAAACAGACTCAAATACAGAGAACAATTAGGTGGTTGCCAGAAAGGAAGTGGGTGGGTAGAGAGGTAAATTAAAGCAGATCAAGTGTACACCTGAAACATAATACTGCATGTTAATTATGCTTGAATCAAGAGGGAACATTTAGTCTCAGCAAGTTTGAACTCTATAATGCAATATTATTTTCTATGGTCACTATGCTGTGCATGACTTCTGCATTATTTATTTACCTACTGGTTGCAATTTGTACTCTGAAACAACTCCGCATTTCCCTGAAACCTCAGCCCTTGGCAACTACCGTTCTACTCTCTTTTATTGAGTTTGGCTTTTTTAGCATTCTACATACAAGTGGTATCATACCACATTGTCTTTCTTTGACTTATCTCACTTAGCATAATGCCTTCAAGATCCCTCTGTATTGTAACAAAAAGCAGGATTTTCTTCTTTCTCATGGCTGAATAATATTTCACTGGGTATATATACACACATGATGTCTTCTTTATGCCTTCATGCCTTGACACTTTGTTTCTATATCTTAGGTATTATAATGTTGCAATAAACATGAAAGTGCATGTATTTTCTTGAATGTGTTTTCATTTTCTTTGGATATATATATACCTAGGACTGTAATTATGAATCATATGGTAGTTTTATTTTTAATTCTTTTGAGAAACTTCTAAACTCTTTCCATAGTGCCTAAACCACTGTTGCATTTCTGCCAACAGTGCACAATGGTTCCATTTCCTCCACTTCCTTGCCAATGTATGTTTTCTCCTGTCTTCTAGATGATAACTATTCTAACAGATATGATGAATGATTCCTGATGATTATGTTAATTATCTTTTCATGTACCCATTGGTCATATAAATGTCTTTGGGAAAATGTCTATTTAGTTCTAATTTTTTAGTCGTATTTATTATTATTATGTTATTAAATTCTTTATGCATTTTGAATATTACTTATCTCATATGTGGTTTTCAAATATTTTTCCTATTGCGTAGGTTCCATTTCATTTTTGTAAATGGTTTCTTTTTCTGTGCAGAAGCTTTTTGGTTTAATGCAGTCCCATGTATTGATTTGCTTCTGTTATTTGAGCTTTTGGTATCATATCTTAAAAACATCATGCCCAAAACCAATGTCAAGGAACTTCTTTCCTATTTTTTCCCCTAGGAGTTCTACAGTATCATATCTTATGTGTAGGGTTTTTAATCCATTTTGAGTTAATTTTTGTGCATGATTGAAGATAGAGGCCCAATTTCATTTTTTTTTTTTTTTTTGGTAGTTTTCCAATTTTCCCAACACCATTTGTTGAAGAAGCTATTCTTTCCCCATTGAGAGTTCTTGGCTCTCTTATCAAGTATTACTTGTCCACAAATGTGGGGGATTATTCTGGGCTCTCTAATCTCTTCCATTTGTCTCTGTTTCTGTAGAAGTACCATATTATTTTAATCACTATAGCTTGTAAAATAGTTTGGAAACAGAAACCATGATCCTTCTGGCTTTTTTTCATGTTTGCTTTGGCTGTTAAGAATTTTTTTTGTGATTCTCTATGAATTTTAGGATTGTTTTTGCTATTTCTGTGAGGAATGCAATTAGAATTTTGATATTTAATTTATAGGTGGCTTTAGGTAGTATGAACATTCAAAAATATTAGTTATCCTGATTCATGAACATGGGATATCTTTCTATTTGCTTGAGTTTTGTTCTGTTTCATCAAAGTCTTGTAATTTTTATCATACAGATCATTTCCTTGATTAAATTTATTCCTGAGTTTTTATTTTATTTTATGTTATTTTATTTTATTCACACTGGGACTTTTTCAGATGTTTTATTGTTATTGTATACAAACACAAGTGATTTATATATATTGATTTTATATCCTGAAATTTATCAATTTCATGAATCAGTTCCAACAGCTTTTTGGTTGAGGTTAGCGTTTTCATATATAAAATCACATCAATCATGTGAAAATAACAATTTTAACTCTTTTTTGATTTGGGTGCATTTTTTTTTTTATCTTGCCTAATTGCTCTAACTCAGACCTCTCATAGTATGTTAAAGAAGAGTGGTGGGACTCGACATCCTTGTCTTGTTCCTTTCAATTTTTTATGATTTAGTATAATGTTACCTGCTTTGTTAATATATGATCTTTATTTTGTTGAGATATGTTCCTCCTCTATCCATTTTATTAAAGGTTTAAACGTGAAATAATGTATTTGTCAATTGCTTTTTCTGCAACTCTTGAGAAGATCACATAATTTTTATTGCATTCTATTAATGTAGTATATTGCATTTATTCATTTGCATATGTTGAACCACCCTTGAACATCAGGAATAAAACCCAACTGATTTTAGTGAATGATCATTTTAATATACAGTAAAACCTTGGATGGCAAGTAACTTGTTCTGTGAGTGCATACAAGACGAGAAAACACTGCTAATAAATTTTAACTTGGTAAATTGTGATGTCTTGCAATATGAGTAGTACATGACACTGAACATCTCATGACCACAACTGAGCTAATGGTTCTTCTCTCTCTCTCTCTCTCTCTCTCTCTCTCGCTGCAATATTGTGGGTGATGTCTCCCATGCTTGGATACTCAGTCCCAGGTGGTGGTGTTTGGAAGAAATCTGTGATTTTTCAGAAGGTTGGAAGGTGCCCACAACTGGCACTATGTATTTTTTTTGTCACTTAAAAGCACCTATGGACAGTCCTTTGCTTTTCCATACACGAGTAAGCTTAGGAATGCTTTACTTCATTCTAGGTCAGGCTACCTGCAGATATCGACCGTTTCCTTTGATGCCTTATTGCCAGTTACATTAAATACAGTATGTGACAAGAGTACTTTTGTATGTACTGAAATACTAAAATATTCATTAACTTGTTTTATCGAAATGTATGTTTTACCCAGTGCTCTGGAACTGAACCCACAATATCTCTGAGGTATGCATTTATTTCTTTAAGGCAGATTTAGTGGTGATGAGTTTTGTTTGTTAGGGAACGTATTTACCTCTCCATTTCTGTAGAAAAAACTTTACCGGTTGGCGGGGTTTTTGGGTTTTTTGTCTGTTTTTAGTACCTCAATTATATCATCCCACTTTCTCTTGGTCTTCAAGATTTATGCTGAAAAATTTGCTAATTTTCTTATGAGAGACTTCCTTAAGTAAGAGAAAATTATTTTATTTTCTCTTACTGCTTTGAAAATTCTCTTTGCGGGGCGCCTGGGTGGCTCAGTCGGTTAAGCAGCCGACTTCGGCTCAGGTCACGATCTCGCGGTCCATGAGTTTGAGCCCTGCATCAGGCTCTGTGCTGACTGCTCAGAGCCTGAAGCCTGCTTCAGATTCTGTCTCCCTCTCTCTCTGCCCCTCCCCCATTCATGCTGTGTCTCTCTCTGTCTCAAAAATAAACGTTAAAAAAAATTTAAAAAAATTCTCTTTGATTTTAAACATTTTTATTTATAATATTGTTGAATTTTTTTGGATTAAAAGTTTGTTGTCATGTATTAGCTTCATGAACTTGGATGTCCAAGTCTCTCCCCATATTTGATAGTTTTCAGCTATTCCTTCTTTTAAATAAGCACTCTAAACATTCTCCCTCTCTTTCCCTTCTGGGACACCAACATTACATACATTGTTTTTCTTTTTATTTTTTAATTTATTTTTTATTTTTTTATTTTTATTTTTTTTTTAATTTTCTTAACGTTTTTATTATTTATTTTTGAGACAGAGAGAGAGAGAGACAGCGCATGAACAGGGGAGGGGCAGAGAGAGAGGGAGACACAGAATCTGAAACAGGCCGGCCCCAGACTCTGAGCGGTCAGCACAGAGCCTGATGCGGGGCTCGAACTCGCGGACGGTGAGATCATGACCTGAGCCGAAGTCGGATGCTTAACCGACTGAGCCACCCACACCCCACCTACATTGTTTTTCTTAATGGTGCTTCATAAGTCATGCAGGCTTTATTTATTTATTTTTCATTATTTTTCTCTTTGTTCTTCTCATTAATTGCAGTTGAAAGGTCTCCTAATTTATTCTTTCTTAATCGTGGTCAAGTCTGCCTTTGAAGGTTTCTACTGTTTTCTTCAATTCAGGCATCATGTACATCTGCTCCAAAGCTTTTGTTTGGCTCTTGTTTGGTTTCCTTTTCTGCATTGAACTCCTTCCATTCCTGTACTGTTCTTTTATATGGCTAAATTGTTTATTTGTATTCTTATATGGCCCTCTGAACATCTTCAGCACAATTATTTTGAAGTCTTTTAAGGCAATGTTTGGATTTCCATTTCTATAGGAATAGTTACTGGAAGTTAACAGTATTCCTTTGTTGGAGTAACTTTTCTCTGATTCTTCATAATATCTGTAGCCTTGCATAGATGTTTGTACATTTCAAGCAACAGACCTCTTGCAGATTTTGTGTACTGTCTTTAGCAAGGGAAATCTTAATTTGAAGGTTGGGGCTTGCCAGAGCATACTGTGACCCTGGTACAGGGCACCAAGTGTGGAGGCATGTGGCAGAAACAGGTTTAGGAAAACATGATGTCCCTGGCTCAGACTACTGCAGTCCACAGTACCAAATAACCTGTGGTTCTTGGTGAGTTCTGCAGGTATCTGAAGTGGCTTCAAAGGCTGTTGGGGTCCTTAGCAGCACTTCCAGGTCTAGTAACATGGGACCAAGACAGGCAGCGGTAGTGTCTGGACCCAGTGGTGTGCACAGACTTGATTACAGGGGCCAGCTGCAGGTGCTTATTAGTGGTAGGGGTCAATTGCAGACAGATACACTTTAGTGGTTAGGGCCAGAATAAGCAGCAAGGGCTAGGGTTATTGGCTCACTGGCATCTGTGTGGTCCCTGGTTGTTGGTGTGCTTGTTTGTGGCTGCACCATCTCCCCAGGAGGGGTGACACAGCCATGAAGCCTGGTGATGGGGGTTGGGCCTTGGCCCCGCAGCTGTAAAATGGCCTGACCCAGACCCACAAGAACTTTGGTGGCCCTGGCTGACAAAGTGCTCACTGCCTCCCGAGTTTGCACACTTCATTGGAGAACAGTGACTATGTCGAGCTAGCAGCATGCAAATGTAAGCTGAAGAGGCTAGCCTTGAATGCACACACAGAGGTGAGGGATGTCACAGAGGACTAGGTTGGGGCCTTGCATTCACACAAGTGTTGAGACTTGAGGTAACTGTCAGGGACTATAAATACACGGGAGAGGAAAGCTGGTGAAATCAACAGGGGTCTGTGGCAGCTGTATTTGTCTTTAGTCTATTCACTGGCAAATTCTGCTGGGTTCATCTACAGAGCAGGTCACTGGTAATTTCAATTCCTTCTGTTGCATGGATGCTATTGATAGCCTCTGATTTTTTCCCCTTTTTCCTAGCTGCTTCTACACATCTCAGTTTTGTTGTTTTGGGTGAGGTGAAACCAAAGCAGGACCTTCCCATAGTGCCACAAAACGCTTTGGCCACTCAGATTTTCCTTTCCTGGTCAGTGAACTTCCTTCTAGTTGGCATTGAGAAATGCTGGCTTGGGGATGAGATGATGCAGACAAAATGAAGCTGTCTTTCTTCTCTACTTATGCAGTTATTCTCAGGTTTTTTGTTTCATTATGTTGAAGTTTCTTAAGTGGATTCAAGAGCTCTCAAAGGTGATTTTTTTATGTGTGGATAGTTGTTTAATTGTTGACCTTTTTAGGGATATGCACATTGCCATTTTTGTGATTTAATCTCTGATAAGAAAATATTAGCACTTGCTTAAACTTCCACAAACCTTTTAGTCAACAAAATTTTATTTTCCTTACAAAATATCATGGAAAATAGAATCACCAAGTCAAAGAAGACAACCTGGAAAAACAAGAACTACTATATGACTGTGTTCTTGTTATTTAGAACTACATTATCCCCAATAATTTTTTTTTCTAAACCTACATATATCCCTTCATGACTATGTCGCTGGATGGAGATGAAATCCCTACAGGCGAAATTGCAAATTCTTAGGATTAAGGAGGAATTCAGGTTAAAATGTGTTCTCAATGAATGTAGTTTTCCTTTTCTATTTTTGTATAATAAAAAGCTAAATATTGATGTAAAAAAGATATAATATTTGTAAATAATTATGCACCTAACATAGGTGTACCTGAATACATAAGTATTTAGCAATATTTAGCAAATATTAACAGACAAAATGAAACATTAACAGCGATACAATAGTAGTAAACTTTAATACCCCACTCTCATCAATAGATCATCCAGACAGAAAATAGGAAATGTTGGATTTAGATGACACTTACAGATATATGCATGTGGACTTAATAGATATATACAGAACATTCTATCCAAAGGAACAAAATATACATTCTTCTCAATTGTAATTGGAATGTTCCCCAGGATAGATTATATCTTAGGCCTCAAAATAAGTCTTAATACATTTAGGAAGACTAAAATCATATCAATATCTTTTCTGAACATAGTGTAATAAAACTATAAATAAATTATGTAGAAAAGTAGACATTTACAAATATGTCGAGATTAAATGTGTTATTGAACAACCAATGGTTCAAACAAGAAAAAATAAATTTTAAAAAAGAGATAAATAAAACAATACCTTAAGAAAAATGAAAATGCAAATACAATGTACCAAAACATGAAATGCAGCAAAAGCAGTTCTAAGAAGGAAGTTCATAGTGATAAATCCCCACCTCAAGAAACAAAAGTTCTCAAAAAAAAAAAAAATCCAAAAAACAAAAAAACCCACCTAATAGTACCCATCAAGGAACTAGAAAAAAAAAAAAAGAACAAATGAAGCCTAAAGTTAATAGAAGGTAGAAGATCAGACCAGAAATAAATGAAATAGACACTAAAAAGACAACAGAAAAGATCAGTGAAACTAAGATGTGGTTCTTTAAAAAGATGAACAAAACTGACAAACCTTTAGCTAGACTCACCAAGATAAAAAGAGAGGACTTAATAGAAAGAGGGTCTAAGATACTAATGTAGGAAGACTTCTGAAGAAAAACTGATATCTGACTGAACAGAGCAGAGAATTAGGAGACCACATAGAAAATGGCAGGAGAGACAGAAACAGTAATGACAGAAACCCCAATCACATACTGTGTACTGTAGGCATCAGAGATAGTACTGAGGGGCTGGGAGCAGATTTATCTACTCTAGGGCATTTTTTTTAAAGCCATAGTTTTTCAACTAGAATACAAAGAAACCAGCCCTAGAGCATCTGTAAATGACCAGGGAACTGCTGGAACTCTTGAGGGCTGGAGGGGCAAGTGCCACTGTTTATGTCCCACCTGCACCTTGATAGCACAGACTTACGCAGAGTCCAGCAGCCCTAGCTGACCTATTGCCTTAGCCCTAAAACCCGCAGCCCACACAAGATCCATCTATTCCCCTAAGGTGGCCACCTGATTCTGACCCATCTAAATTGCAGGTATACCACCAAGGTGGTCCCAGTGTAGTATGCATTGGTATGTTGCTGGACAGCAAGCATTATAGTGCATGCCACCTTGCCAAGGTGACAGAGGCACATAGCCTTATGGAACACCCCATACCTACACACACTTCAGCTCTAGCTGTCCTACCTAGTTCAAACCCATACATAGCACCCCAAGACATCCTGGTTTATGCCTGCCTTAGCTACTTTTACCCTACCTGCACAGAAAATAACAAGAATCCTTGGGCCCTTCCCACTTCAGTGCTAGCTATCCCCATAGGGTGCTCCCTGCATGCAATGCCCTGGAACCTCACAGCTTGTGTCCTCTTCAGTTCCAGCTGAAGGCTCCTGCTAGGCTACCATCTGTATGGAGCATCTGGGCCTTACTAACCCACAACTGCCTCAGCTCCAGCTGGCTCAAGAGGGATGCCCACCACAGAGTGACCCAGGACCCCCAATCAATACTCACTATTGCTCTAGCCAGCCAACCAAAACCACTAGTCACACCAGAAAGTCTACTGAGGGATGTTCCTACAAAGGTCACTCCATCAAGATGAGAAGTAGCTGTTCAGCCTAATTCATAGAAAAAAAGGTAATTCAAACACATTGAGGAGACAGAGATATATGCTCTAAACAAAAGAATAAGACAAAACATCAGAAAGAGAATGAAACAAAATGGAGATAAGCAATCTACCTGATAAACAGGTCAAAGTAATGGTCATAAAGCTGCTCAAGGACTTGGGTGAAAAGTGAATGAATTCAGTGAGAACTTCAACAAAGAGAAAATTTTAAAAATAACCAATCATAGTTAAAAAAAATATGTAATAGCTGAAATGAAAAGTCCACTAGAGGGAATCAGAAGGTTAGAGGATTCAAGAGAACAGATCAGCAATCTGGAAGGCACCCTAATGGAAAGCACCCAAGCTGAAGAGCAAAAAGAAAAACATTAATTAAAAAATGAGGATAGGTCAACTTCCAGGGAAGATGGGAGACTAGAAGGATCCTAAGCTCACTTTGTCTTATGGAAACAACTAGATAACACCCACATCAGTGTAAATAATTCAGAAAACAACCTGAACACTGGCAGAACAGACTCTCTACCAATAAATGTAGAGAAGAGGAGAGGTCACATCAAAGAGGGTATGAAGGGTAGAGACATGGTCAGGAGCCAAAAGGACCCACAAGTCTTTCCCCCAAAAAGGAGGGACTTTGTGGGCACAGAGAGGGGATAGATGCAGATCTCCACACTAGGAATCCCAGGCATGGGGACCTGAATAGGGAAGATGAATCCTCATAACATTTGGCTTTGAAAATAACAGTGGTCTAACAATCAGTGGGGCTTAACACCTGTAACTTTAAAAATCAGTAGGCTCTGCTCTGTGGGAGCCAGAAGGGCAGAGTCCCCACCCCTAAAGAGCATACCAAAAAGCCCCACTGAGATATAGCACAGAAGAAGCAGTTTTAAAAATAATTGGGATGTATAGGAAATAGATTTATTTACTAATTCCAGAACATGTGCTGGAGGGGCATGGGGCCTTTGGAAGATTTCTCTAGGGACAAAAGAACTGGTGGATGCCATTTTCCTCTCCTGGCCTCCAACCTAGGTACACACACACCTGTGGGAACCATCACAACACTATACTCTCAACCTGGCTTGCTAGCAGTACACCATGCCACCACACACTTCTCTGGATCAACCCCCTCTAACCCAGCCAGGCTCTGCAGAATTTTTCCCAGGGCTACAGTTCCCACAGCCGACTGGCATGGATATTGCTGGCACCGGGTGGCCTGCAAGATTACTACAAGACCTCTTCTTAATAAGGCCACTACTTTCAAGAGCAAGAGATATAGTTGACTTTCCTAATACATAGAAATAGAGAGTTAGAATGAGAAGAGCTAAATGAAACAGAGTTAAGTAATATGCCTGATAAAGAATTTAAAGTAATATTGAAAGATACTCACTCTACTTGAACAAAGAGTGGAGTACTTCAATGGCATCCTCAACAAAGAGCTAGAAAACATTAGAAAGAGTCAACAAGAGATGAATAATTCAATAATTAAAATTAAAAATACATAGAATAAATAGTAGACTAGAGGAAGCAGAATAGATCAGTGAGTTGGAGACACAGTAATATAAAACAATCAAACTGAACATGAGAGAGAAAAAATAACAATAATAAATGAAAATAGACTAAGAGAACTTAGCAACACCATAAAGTGTAAGAACATTTGCATTATTGGGATCCTAGAAGGAGAAGAGAGAAAAATAAAATGGGGCAGAAAATTTACGTAAAGAAACAATGGCTGGAGCACCTGGGTGGCTCAGATGGTTGAGCAACTACAGTTCAGGTCGTGATCTCATGGTTCATGGGTTCTAGCCCCACAATGGGCTCTGTGTTGACATCTCAGAGCCTGGAGCCTGTTTTAGTTTCATATTCATTCATTCATTCATTCTCTCTCTCTCTCTCTCTCTCTCTCTCTCTCTCTCTCTCTCTCCCCCTTCCCTGCTCACATGTGCTCTGTCTCTGTCTAGCTCTCTCAAAAATAAACATTTAAAAAGTTAAAAAAAAAAAAAAGAAGAAGAAATAATGGCTGAAAGTATCCCAAATCTGGGAAAATAAACAGAAATCTAGATCCAGGAGTCAGAGAGACCCCCAAATGTCAACCCAAGAAGATTCACACCAAGATGCATAGTAATGAAAATGGCAAAAGTAAAGAGAAAATTTTAAAATAAGGAAGAATAAAACAGTTACATACAAGGTAAATTCCATAAGATTATCAGCTGATTTTTAAGCAAAAATTTTGCAGGCCAGAAGGGAGTGGAATGATATATTCAAAGTTCCAAAAGAAACAAAACAAAACAAAACTTGCAGCCAAGAATATTCTATCCAGCAAGAGTATCATTGAGAATAGAAAGAGAGGTAAACAGTTTCCTAAAGTTAAAGGAATTCATGACCACTAAACCAGCTTCACCATAAATGTTAAAGGGGACTCTTTGAGTGGAAAGGAAAGAATATAAGCAGAAGTAAGAAAAGTAGGATGCAGAGTAACAGTAAATTACATATATATATAAAAATCAGTCAAGGGATTCACAAAATAAATTGATGTAAAGTATGCCCATATACGTAATATGTGGTGGTGGGGTAGTAAAGATCAAACTTAAGCATCCATCTACTTCATACAGAAATAAGATGCAACATATAAACCTAATGGTAACCAAAAATAAGAAAAAAAAATAGTGCTACATCACAAATGAAGAAAAAGGAAAGAAATATATCTAAAGAAAGCCAGAAAACCATGAGAGAAGAGAGAAAGGAACAGAGAACTACAAAAAAAAAAAGTTAAACAAGTAACAAAATGGTAATAAGTACATACCTATCAATAAGTACTTTGAATGTAAATGGACTAAACACTTCAATCAAAAGACATAGGGTAACAGAATGTATATGTAAAAAAAAATCAAGTCCCATCTATGTGCTGTTTACAAGAGACTCACCTGAGAACTAAAGACACATGCAAATCGGAATTAAAGGGATGGAAAACAAATTATCATGCAAATGAAAGTGGAAAAAAAAGCCAGAATAGCAATATTTATATCAGACAAAATAAACTTTAAAATCAAATAAAGACTGTAACAAGAGACAAAGGTGGGTACTACTTGAAAAGAAAAATCCAACAAGAAGATACAACAATTATAAATATGCACTTAATATGGGAGCACCCAAATACAGAGAGCAGCTAACAACAAACATTAGTAATCAATATTAATACAATAAGAGTAGGGGACTTTAATACCCCACTTACGTCAGATTATTAAAACAGAAAATCAACAAGAAAACTGCGGCTTTGTATCACACATTGGGCCAGATGGATCTAACAGATCTATCCAGAAGATTCCAACTTAAAAGAGCAGAATACTGCATTCTTTTCAAATACATATGGGACATTCTTCAGGATACGTTACATATTAGATTACAAAACAAGTCTAAACAAATTTAAAAATATTGAAGTCATACCATGCATCCTTTTTTTGACAACGACAATGTGAAACTAGGAAAAAATTGGAAAGAACAAAAATATATGGGGGTTAAATAACATGTCACTAAACAATGTTACTTGGTCAACCAAGAAATCAAAAAGAAAATCAGAAAGTACATTGAGACACAGAAGGGAAGATGGTGGGTAGGAGGACTCTAGGCTCACCTCATACCATGAATACAACTAGATAACTATAAAAGCATCCTAAATACCCTAGAAATCAACTTCAAGACTGGCAGAACAAACTCTGCAACTAAAAGTAGAGAAGAGACCAAATTAAAGAAAGTGGGAAGTACAAAGATGTGGTTTGGGAGTGAAACAGATCTTGGCAGCTGTGGATAGCAATTGGCTTGGAAAACTAGAGAGGCCAAATTTCATGAGTTCTTGCAACCAGTGGGGCTTAAAGTCTGGAATTTTAAAGGTCAGTGGGCTTGGCTTGGGGAAAGCCTGAAGGCATTGAGGCTTCCATTGGAGAGAAGTTAGGGTGAACATCCCACAGACATACAGCATAGAAACAGCAATTAGAAGAGCACCTGAGGCACACAATGGAAAGGTTATTGGCTCATCTCAGAGCATGTCCCAGAAAGGCAGCAATCGCAGAAAGACACCTCCAGAAACAAAAAAAAAAAACAAAACAAAACTGTCACTAACCATATCGTTTCCCACCGCTTAGCATAAACTCAGGATCACCTGTGGGAACCAGCTCAGCACAGATAGTGGCTACCTAACTTGTTTACATGAAGCCTTGCCCCCCATGCTCTGGTGGAATCACCCTTCCTTGTCAGACTTGCTTTAGTCCCACTGCATCAGGCTCTCTCCTCCAAAACACTGGTTCAAATACCTGCCAACAGCACATCTCCTGACCTGGGACTTTTGCAGGGATTCAGTTCTGGTGGAAGTGGTGACAAGTCTCATTTCACAAGCAGACAAAAGCACACTTAGTTAAAACATGACACATTTAGGTGAAGGACAAAACATTGCCCACAATAGGCAGAGAGAGCCTCTGCAGATGACTGGCCTGAAGGATAAAGCAGCCAGGATAAAAAAGTAAGTCAGACTCAATACACACTAGAGACACTCACCAAAGTGCCAGGCCCTGGGGAACAGGGGACAATACATAGCAGGGTACTATAGGACCACTTCTTCATAAGGCAATTACCCTCAAGAACAGAACATGTAGTTGAATATCATAACACAGAGAAACAACCACAGAGACCTAAATGAGAAGACAGATAAATACGTCCCAAATAAACGAACAGGAGAAGGCCATGGACAGAGAACCAAATGAAACATATATAATAAAAATGCCTGATGGAATATTTAAAGCAAGAGTGAAACACATCAGTGAGACTCTTAACACAAAGATTAAAAAAGAAAAAAAAAACAGAGATGAGGAGTGCAATAAATGAGACCAGAAACACATTTGATGCAATGAACAACAAGCTGGAAGAAGCAAAAGAATGAATTAATGACCTAGAAGACAAAGTAATGGAAAGTAATCAAGATGAATAAAAGAGAGAAAAAGGAGTTATGCAAAATGAGAATAAACTTAGGGAACTGAGCACTCCATCAAACACAGTAATATTCACATCATAGGAGCCTCAGAAAAATCGAGAATAAATGGGGAAGAAAAGTTATTTGAACAGGTAACAGCTGAAGACTACTCTAATCTGGGTAAGGGAAACATATGTCCAGATCCAAGAGACAGAGAACCACCAACAAAATCAACAAAAGCAGATACACACCAAGACATAAATTAAAAATGGCAAGATACAGTGATAAAGAAAAAAATTAAAAGCAACACTACAAAAAAAGACACTTACTTACAAGGGAAACACAATAAAAACTACCGGGGGACTTTTCAGCAGAAACTTTCCAAACTAGAAGGGAGTGGCATGATACATAAGGCAAAAAATCTGTAGCTAAGAAAACTATATCTAACAAGGCTATCATTGAGAATAGAAGGAGATATAAAGCATTTCCCACTCAAACAAAACTAATGAAGTTCATGACCACTAAACCAGGCCTCCAAGAAATATTAAAGGGGACCCTTTGAGTGGATGCAAAGACAAAAAGTGACACTATGAAGGTAGGAAACACAAAACCAGTGAAAATGAATATTCTTGCAAAATATCAGTCAAGGAGCTAAAAAAATAATAGGGTATAAAATATGACAATATACACATAAAACATGGGGAGGAGTACAGAAATCTTTTGCATTTGTACACACCAGTAATAAAGCAGAAAGAGAAATTAAGAAAACAATCCCATTTACAATTGCACCAAATATATTTATATATATATATATATATATATATATACATATACATATATATATGTATATATGTGTGTGTGTGTGTGTGTGTGTATAAACCCTAGAATTAGACGTAACCAAAGAGGTGAAAGATCTATACTCTGACAACTATACAACACTGATGAAAGAATTTGCAGATGACAAAGAAATGGCAGGACATTCCATGCTCGTGGATTGGAAGAACAACTATTGTTAAATTGTTAAAATGCCAACAGCATTTTTCACAGAACTAGAATATAAACAATTATTTTTAAAATTTTTTATTACGTTTATTTTTGAGAGGCAGAGAGAAACAGAGCATGAGTGGGGGAGGGGCAGAAAGAGAGGGAGACACAGAATCTGAAGCAGTCTCCAGGCTCTGAGCTGTCAGCCCAGAGCCCAATGCGGCACTTGAACTGTGAGATCATGAAGTGAGCCAAAGTCAGACACTCAACCGCCTGAGCCACCCAGGCGCCCCAAATATAAACAATTCTAAAGTTTGTATGGAACCACAAAAATCCCTGAGTAGACAAAGCAATCTTGAAAAATAAAAGCAAAGGTAAAGACATCACAATTTCAGACTTTAAGTTATATTACAAAGCTACAGTAATCAGAAAAGTGTAACACTGGCACCAAAATAGACACTCAGGTCAATGGAAAAGAACAGAAAGCCCAGAAATACACCCACAACTATATAGTTAATTAATATTCAACAAAGCAGGAAAGAACATACAATGGGAAAAAGTATCTTCAACAAATGGTGTTGGAAAAACTGGACAGCAACATGCAAAAGAAAGAAATTGGGTCACTTTCTTACACGATGCACAATAATAAATTCAAAATGGACTAAAGACCTAAATGTGATACCAGATCCATAAAAATACTAGAAGAGAACACACACAGTAACTTCTTTGACACTGACTGTAGCAACTTTTTCTACATAGGTCTCCTGAGGTGAGGGACACAAAAGCAAAAATAAAGTATTAGGACTGCATCAAAATAAAAAAGTTTTTGCACAGTGAGGATACAATCTATAAAACTAAAAGGTAACCTATGGAATTGGAGGAGATATTTGCAAATGGCATATCTGATGAAGGGTCAGTCTATGTGTCTCCATGTGTATGTGTGTGTGTATGCTGAACTTATAAATCTCAACACTCCAAAAATGAATAATCCAATTAAAAGTGGGCAGAACACATGAACAGATATTTCTCAATGGAGATATATAGTTGGCCAACAGACACATGAAAAGATGCATTTCCATCAGGGAAATGCAAGTCAAAACCACAATGTGTTATCATCTCACACCTGTCAGAATGGCTAAAATAACAAATTCAAGAAATAACAAGTGTTGGTAAGGATGTGGAGAAAAAGGAACTCTCATGCACTATGGTAGGAACACAAAATGATGCATACACTGTAGGAAACAGTATGGAGTTTCCTCAAAAAGCTAAAAGTATAACTACCCAAAACCAAGCAATCTTACTACTGGGTATTTACCAAAAGAATTAAAAAAATCATGGCAATAAAAGGTTTCCTCTAAGATCAGGAAGAAGACAAATATGTTCATTCTGCTTTTATTTATCATAGTACTGAAGTCTTAGCCCCATAGTCAGAAAAGAAAAAAAAAAGATTAAAACCCATTTAAATTGGCAAGGAAGAAGTAAAACTGTCATTATATGGAGATGTCATAATATTATATGTTAGAAACATATGTTATATGTTAGCCCTATGAACTCACGGTTCATTGAGCCCCATGTTGAGCTCTGAGCTGACAGTGTGGAGCCTGCTTGGGATTCTTTCTCTCTGTCTCTGTCCCTCCCCTGCCCACACACAGTCTCTCTTGCTCTCTTAAAATAAACAAACTTAAAAAAAAAAACTAGACTCCACTAAAAAACTATTAAAGCTAGTAAATCAATATGCTAAAGGCATAGGATACAAAATTAGTACAGTAAAACTTTGCTTTGTGAGCATAATTCATTCTGGAAACATGCTTGTCATCCAAAGTACTCTCATATCAAAGTGAATTTCAAGAACCATTGGTTTAGCTATGATCATGTGATGTTCAGCATCACATACTACTCATATTGCAGGACATAACTCATTTATCAACTTAAAGTTTATTGGAAATGTTTGCTTGTCTTGCAGAACACTTACATAACAAGTTACTTGCAATCCAAAGTTTTCTTGTATATAGAAGTCTGTTACATTTCCATATACTAATAATGAATAATCAGGAAAAGAAATTAAAATAATCCATTTACAATTGCACCAAAAATAATAAAATACCTAGGAATAAGCTTAGCTAAGGGGGTTAAAGACCTATACTTTGAAGACATTGATTGAGGAAATTGAAGGTGACACTTGAAGGTGACTGAAATAAATGGAAAGATAGAACATGCTTATGGACTAGAAGAATAATACTGATAAAATGTACTTATTACACAAAGCAATCAACAGATTTGATGCAATACCTAAAATTATTTTTTCATAGAACTAGAACAAATAACCCTAAAATATTGATGGAATCACAAAAAACCCGAAAATATCCAAGGGATCTTGAAAAGGAACAAAATTAGAGGGATCACAGTTACAAATTGTAAGCTATACTATAAAGCTATAGTCATCAAAATCGAATAGTACTAGGACAAAAAAAATAGACATATAGATAAATTGAAAATGATAAAGAGTTCAGAAATAAACCTACAATAACATGTTTAATTAATCTACAATTAATCTACAATGAAGGAGGCATGAATATGCAATGGGGAAAAGACCCATATGCAATGGGGAAAAGACCCTCTTTAAAAAGAATGTTGGGAAAATTGACACCTAAATGTAAGAGAATGAAATGGACCACTTTCTTACAACATACACAAAAATAATTTTGAAATGGATTAAATACCTAAATATGAGATCTGAAATCATATAATTTTTTAAATTTTTTAAATTTTTTTTATTTACTTTGAAAGAGAGTGCAAGCAATAGAGGGCATAGAGAAAGGGAGGGGGAGAATCCCAAGCAGGCTCCACACTGTCAGTGCGAAGCCCAACTTGGGGCTCAATCCCATGAACCATGGTATCACAACCTGAGCTGAAATCAAGAACTGGACACTCAACCGACTGAGCCACTGAGGCACCCCCTCATATAATTTCTAAAAGGAAAAATAGGCAGTAATCTCTAGAACAAAAATAGTCTTTGCAATATTTTTCTATATAAGTCTCCTCAGGCACAGGAAAGAACAACAAAAATAAACTATTGGAGAGGCTCCTGTGTGGTTGTTTGTTGAGCATCTGACTTTGATTTCAGCTAAGGTCATGATCCCAGGGTCATGGGATTGAGCTCCTTGTAGGGCTCCATGCTAAACATGGAGCCTGCTTAAGATTCTCTCTCCCACTGACCCTCTTCTCTGCCAGTGCTCTCTAATAAACAAACAAACATGCAAACTATTGTAAATACACCAAAATATAACATTTTTGCTCAGCAAAGGAAACCATCAACAAAATGAAAAAAACAATCTCCTACATGGGAGAAGATATTTGCAAATGATATAACTGATAAAGGATTAACATAATGCATAAATGCATTTTCTAAATGCATAAAGAACTAATTCAAGTCAACATGAAAACTATAAATAATCTGTTTAAAAATGAGCTGAGGACTGAGTAGACATTCTCTCAAAGAAGACATACAGATGGCCAACATACAAATGAAAAAATTCTCAATATAAACAATCATAGAAATGCAACTCAAAACAAAAGTGATGTATCACCTTTCACCAGTCAGAATGGCTAAAATAAAAAATACAAGAAACAACAAATGTTGCTAAGGATGTGGAGAAAAAGGAAACCTCATAAACTTTTGGTGAGAATGCAAACTGGTGCAGCTACTCTATAAAAGAGTATGGAGATTTCTCAAAACATTAAAAATAGAACTACCATATGGTCCAACAATCCCACTACTGGGTATTTACCCAAAGAAAACAAAAACACTAAGAAAATATATGCCTTCCCACATTTATTACAGAATTATTTACAATAGCCAAGGTGTAGAAGCAACCTAAGTGTCCATTAATAGATGAATGGATAAAAATGGGGTATATTATATTATACTGTGTGTATACACACACACACACACACACACACAGAGGAATATTACTGAGACATAAAGAGCAATGACATATTTATGACCACATGGGTAGATCTAATGGGTATTATTTTATGTGAAAGTAGCCAGAGACAAATTCCATATGATTTCAGTTATATGTGGAATCTAAAACACATACAAATTAACATATGAATGAACAAACAAAAAACTAGAAACAACGAATAAATACAGAGAAAAAACTTGTGGTTGCCAAAATGGAGGGAGTGGAGAGATGATTAAAAATAGGTGAAGGGGATTAAGAGGTACAAACTTCCAGTTATAAAATATGGAATTTATGGGAAAGAAAAGTTCATTATAGGGAATATAGTCGATAATATTTTAATAATGTTGTATGGTGATAGAAGGCAGCTATACTTAAATTGTGGTGAACACTGTGTAATGTATAGAATTGTCACATAACTATGTCTGTACACTTTACATTAATATAACATTATATGTCAACTATGCTTCAATAATGAATTTTAAAAAAAAGACGACTTGGGGCACTTGGTTGGCTTAGTCAGTTGAGCATCCAACTTTGGCTCAGGTCATGATCTCATGGTTTGTGAGTTTGAGCCCCACATTGGGCTCACTGCTGTCAGTGCAGAGCCTGCTTCATATCCTCACTTTTTCCCCCTCTCTCTCTCCCTCCCTCCCTCTCTGCACTCTCTCAAAAATAAACAAATACTTTCTAAAAAACTTAAAACATAAAAAGCTGATTTAATTAAAATCAGCAGTGAAAGAGGAAATTTACAACTGATACTACAGAAATATAAAGGATAATAAGAGACAAATTAGGCAACCAAGAAGAAATGAATAAATTCCTAGAAATACACAATCTTTAGAGACTGCATCATGGAGAAATAGAAAATGTTAATTGGCTAATTTCTAGTAGGGATATTGAATCAGTAATAAAAAATATTCCAACAAAATCTAGGACAAGATACCTTCACTGATTAATTCTATCAAATATTCAAAGAAGATTTAACACTAATCCTATTTAAATTCTTCAAAAAAAATAGAAGAGGGAGAAATGCTCCAAATTCTTTCTATAAGGTTACCACTACACTGATACCAAAACCGGACAACAAGAAACAAAACTATAAGGAAATAAAATTACAGAGTAATATCCCTAGTAAATATAAATGCAAAAATCTTCAATAAAATATTAGCAAATAAAATTCAACAACACATTGAAATAATCATACACCATGATCAAGTGGGATTTATTCTAGGGATCAAAGTCTGATTCAACATCCACAAATCAATTAAAGTGATACAGCCATTAACAAGGGATAAAAATTATGATGATCTCAATAGATGGAGAAAAAGCATTTGAAAAAATTCAGCATCCATTATGATAAAAATAAATCTCAGCAAATTGGTTACAGAGGAAGTGTACTTCAACATAATCAAGGAAAGGACCGAACCTGACATAATCAATGGTGAAAAGATGAAAACTTTTTCAGTAAGATCAGGAAAAAGATAAGGCTGCCTACTCTCATCACTTTTATTCAACACAAGTACTGGAGGTTCTTTCTATAGCAATTAGATAAGAAAAAAAAAAAAGACATTGCAATGGGAAAGGAAAAGTGAACTGTTGCTATTAGCAGAAGACATATTATACATACAAAACCTGAAACACTCCACCAAAAAACTGTCACAACTAAAAAACAAATTCAGTAGAGATGCAGGACAAAAATTCAATACATGAAAATTGATGGTTTATATACAGTAATGGCAAAGTATGAGAAAGAAAAATGAAGAATACAATTCCATTTATAAATGCATCAAAAGGAATAAGGTATCTAGCAATACATTTAACCAAGGAGATGAAAGATCTAAACACAGAAAGCTATAAACATTAATGAAGGAAATTGAAGGCAACACAAATAAATAGAAACATATCATATGCTCATGGGGTAAAAGAATTAATGGTGTTTAATTGTTCATATTACTGAAAGCAGTATACAGATTCAAGGCATCCCCTATCAAGTTTTCAATGTCATTTTTTCACAGAAATAAAGCAAACAATTCTAAAATTTATGTAGAATCACAGATCCAGAAGAGTGAAACCAATCGTAAGAAAGAAAACAAAGCTGGAGGTATCACACTCCCTGATTTCAAACTGTATTACAAAGCTATAGTAATCAAAACAGTGTGGTATTAACATAAAAACAGACACATGGGTCAATAAAACAGAGTAAAGAGTCAGATATACTTCCACACATATATGATCAATGTATTTACAACAAAGGAACCAAATAATAAGGTGGAGATAAGACAAGTCTCTTCAATAAATGGTTCTGGGAAAACTCGGCCACTATGTTACATATACAAAAAAAATTAAATCAAAATGGATTGAAGTTGGTGATGTAAGACCTGAATCCATAAAACTCTTAGATGAAAACCTAGTGCCCAGCTCCTTGACATCAATCTTGGCAATATTTTTTAATCTGACACCAAAAAAAATAAATAAACAAATGGGATTACATCAAACTGAAAGCTTCTGCACAGCAATGGAAACCATCAACAAAATGAAAAACAACCTATTAAATGGAAGAGAATCTTTTGAGCCATATATCTATTAAAGGGTTAATACTCAATGTATAAATAACATATAACTCAATATGTATACAAAAGCAATAAAAATAATAATTTAATTAAAATTGGGCAGAGGACTCGAATACGTATTTTTCCAAGGAAGACCTACAGATGCCCAACAGACACATGAAAAGGTACTCAACATCACTAATCATCAGGAAATCCAAGCCAAAACCACAATGAGATACTACCTTACACCAGTGAGAATGGCCAACACCAAAATGGTTAAATTTAGTAAGTGTTGGTGAGGATGTGGAGAAAAAGAACAATTCAAAATGGAACTACTATATGATCCATTAATTACTGGATATTTATCCAAAGAAAATAAAAGCACTAACTTGAAAAAATACATGCATGTCCATGTTTATTGCAGAATTATTTATAACAGAGTATATATGGACACAACATAAGTATCAGTGGATAAAGAAGATCTGGTATATATACAATAGACTATTCAGCCACGGAAAAGAAGCAAATCTTGCATTAGTGATAATATGGATGGACCTTGAGCAATAATCTAAGTAAAATAAGTCAGAGAAAGATAAATACCATATGTCCTCAGTTATCTGTGGAATTTTAAAAAAACAAAGAAAAAACTAAGCTCATAGAACAGAGAGTAGATTGATGGTTCCCAGAGTCAGGGCATGGGGGAGGGGGGTGGGGAAAATGGGGGAAGGGAGTCAAAAAGATACATACTTCCAGTGATAAAATAAGTCATGGGGATGTAAAATACAGCATGGTGACTACAGTTAATGATACTGTAGTACATATTTCAAAGTTGCTGAGAGAGTAGATCTTAAAAATTCTCAGTACAAGACAAAAAAGGCTATTTACAGTGAACAATGTTAACTAGACTTATTCTGGTATTCATTTTACAATAGATACAAATATTAAATCATTATATTGTACACCTAAAATTAATGCATATGTCAATTTATTTTTAAATAAGAAAAGAAAGAAAAGGAAAATGTGGCTTTAATCTTTCTCATAATTAAGATATTAGGTTTCTATACAAAAACAAGGATATATTTTTTGAAGAGGGGGATTTTGCAACACATAAAATAGCAGGAAGCTTACAAGTAGGCCAGGCAAGTCTGAGTTTTGAGGAATAAGTAAATGAGAAGGCAATTCTAGGCATGGCATCAAGTATCAGCCCTTTAAATGTTTTTGTTTTTGTTTTTTGTTTTTGTTTGTTTGTTTTACTTTGAGAGAGAGAGTGCGAGCAGGGGAGGGGCAGAGAGAGAGAAGGAGATAGAGGATCTGTCTCTGCTCTCAGCACAGAGTCCAATGCAGGGCTTGAACTCATGAACCGTGAGATCACGACCTGAGCAAAAGTCAGATGCTTAACAGATTGAGCTACTCAGATACCCTCAAGTATCATCCCTTAGCGATAACTTTAATAAAATCAAAGAGAATGGTCTATTAAAAAAAAAAGTAGGGTAGATTAGAGAACTTAAATAACTTCCTGTTTCAGAACACCTAGAAATGATGAAAAAACAAAGACCATATTCTTTAATACTACATAGATGTACTCATGAAAAGTTTGGGAATACCTAGGACCTCAAACAAAGTTGGAAAAGAAAACTAGAGGAGGAAGTATATGCACTTATGCTGCAGAGTTCCCAGTAGGCATTTACCATGTGAAGAGGAGGGATAAAGCCTTGAGCTTTTTGCAGAATGAGTAGTTAGAGGTGATTTGACTAAATACAGAACCCTAAAAATGTTATACTATCAAACATATACAGTAGAAAAATAAAACTCACCAATGCTGTAAGTAAGTGAAGTTTTTCTGTCTTAATCTTTCTACTAAGATGGTTTTTAAAAAATGTAAGGTTTTTTGGAATACTACTCAGCTATTAAAAAGAATGAAATCTTGACATTAGCGACAACACAGATGGAACTGGTGTATTATGCTAAGTGAAATAAGTCAGAGAAAAACAGATATAATATGATTTCACTCATAGGTGGAACTTGAGAAACACAACAGATAAACATAGGGGAAGGGAAGGAAAAGTAAGATAAAAACAGAGAGGGAGGCAAACTCTAAGAGATTCTTAAATACAGAAAACAAACTGAGGGTTGCTGGAGGGGAGGTGGATGAGGGAATGGGTTAAATGGGTGATGGGCATTAAGGAGGGCACTTGTTGGGATGAGCATTGGGTATCATGTGTAAGAGATGAATCACTGGGCTCTACTCCTGAAGCCAAGACTACACTGTATGTTAAATAACTTTAATTTAAAATATATTCAGGGGCGCCTGGGTGGCTTGGTCGGTTGAGTGTCCGACTTCGGCTCAGGTCATGATCTCACAGTCCGTGAGTTTGAGCCCCGCGTCGGGCTCTGTGCTGACAGCTCAGAGCCTGGAGCCTGTTTCAGATTCTGTGTCTCCCTCTCTCTGTGACCCTCCCCCGTTCATGCTCTGTCTCTCTCTGTCTCAAAAATAAATAAAAACGTTTAAAATATATATATATATTTATATTATATATATAATATAAATCTATTTATATTAATATATATTAAATATATTTAAATATATAATTAAATCTATTATATATTTGTATATATATATTGAAATTATATATAAATATATGTTAAATATTTTATATATTTATATATAATATACATTTCTATTTACATGCATTTGTATGTATAGTTGACTTTATGTTTTTATATGTATTATATATCTAATGTAATATTTTTAAAGTAAGCATATCACATTGGATTTTGTGAAACAAATTTTTAATACTTTCATGGTCCAGCAAGCTCTAGTTTAGGAAATTAGAAAAACAGTAATAAACATTGTCATATGTTAGAGATACCGCTAACGTGCCTTGCATAAAGAAAAACAAAACATTTTGAGAGGGACAGGAGTTCAACACAAGCCACAAAAGATTTACCACAGATGAAGTATTACTAAAATGATCTTTATACTTAAAATTACAAAATATATCAGAAAGCAAGCTACCATGAATGACAGCCAGACATGACAAAGAGCATCATTTGAGCCTAAAAATTTTATGTAACAAAACAATTAGAGATTATTTAATACATTTGTTGACGATGATTAGGCATTGAAAAAAAGAAATCAAACTCCAGAGAACAAAAATTATCTTAAAAATCAATAGCACAAAATAGAAATTCCACAAATTAAAATTTTGAAAGGCAAGTAAAACCATGAATTAAACCCTACATTGAGAGAGAAAGCACTAAAAGAAGATACAGAGCTGGAAAATATGAATGATGTTTTAAGAATAATCGACAGTAGAATGAAAGATCCAGCATATGTCTAACAGGAATTCCAGAAAGAGTAGAGAGAATAGGAAAGAATAAATATTAGAAATTTCCAGGATTTTCAAAATAAATGAGAAGTATCAAGCAAGATGAAAGTGAAGGAAAAAAGAAGGCAAACAGAATATCCATAAGTAGAGATATGATACAACCATACACGTCCAATATTAAAGTGAAGTTCTCAAAAAAAGAGCAAAAGAGACTACTTTCAAATAAGTAATACATGTACTTACATTACCAGGAAAATATAAACTAGAGCTCAAGGAATATTGTGTTCCAGGTGCTGAGAGAAAAGAATTGCCAACACTGAATATGATACTCAATTTAATTATCATTTAAAATATCAAATAATAAACACTTTTTTTCTTTTATTATAAACTAGAAGAGCTTACCACTCACAGTACCAACAAATGACTAAAGTACTAGCTCATGCCATTCAAAAAGAAGGAAATGAACTCAGACAAAAAAGTAAATTTAAGAAGGAATGGTAAGTTAAAAAACATATTTATATAAGTGTAAAAAATAAAATAGAATTACTCCTTTGATGATATAGCACAAGACCACAATGGCATGTAACATTCACTAAATGAAGGGTAGTTAATAAAAATCAATTCAAAGATTCTTGTATTATTTAAGTGAAATATGGAGATAGTATCAAACTTTATTCTCTGTTGTAACAATTATGTCTTTAGAACTCAAGAATTGCTACTAAGAGTAGAAATAGAATAAACGGTTTTCAGATTAATAATTGGGAAATAACTGAATTTAAAAAATCTAGGGGCACCTAGGGGGCTCAGTCGATTAAGCGTCTGACTTCGGCTCAGGTCATGATCTCACAGAGCCCCTCATTGGGCTCTGGTCTGACAGCTCAGAGTCAGGAGCCTGCTTCGGGTTCTGTGCCTCCGTCTCTCACTGCCCCTCCCCTACTCGCACTCTGTTTCTCTTTCTCACTCTCAAAAATAAACATTAAAAATAAATTAATTAATGTAAAAATAATAAATAAAAAATAATAAATCTTAATTAACCCCAATGAAAGCAGATCAAATAGAAAACACAAAAACAGAGGGAAAGTTGGGAAGTAGAAATTCCAAAGATTATATGAATATGTCAGTATATGATATATATACAAGTGCATTAAATCACTAGTAGAATATAAAGTTGTCAGGTTTGATTCAGGAACAAAATCAACACTTACAATTCATAAGGGTCTTAAGTAAAATACAAATATACAGAAATATTGAAATTAAAAGAAAACGAAACAATTGTACCTAAAAGCAATGTGGAGCAATATAGCTATAAAAAAATTGCAATTAGGGTAAAAGGCAATATTGGGGATAAAAATGACCCCTATATAATGATACAATGAGGAAAGAATAACATGTAGTTTATATGGAATTAAGTAAGAACAATGAATAAGGAATGGAAAAATTGTCCACCTAGTGATATCATCTTTTTTACTTATGATGCAACTTGTGAATTTTTTTCTCATATATAAGAGATTTGTAAAGTACTCAAAATACTATTGTCTCATAAATAGAATTACAGGGGCTACTAAATAAATTTTGATCATAAAAGGCATTTTTAGCACATTTCTTTTAGAAATTGAAATGGAATAACAAGGGTAGAGAACATTTGGTATAAAATTAATATATTTGAGTTAATGGACACAATGGATAATACACAACTTTTATAAACATATAGAGATTTACAAAATTTGTATTGCCATGTATTAGATAGTCTGCATAGAAAACCTCAGAACTTTTAGGGAATTTGTATCATGAACAGCATCAATGTTTTACTGCAATAAAATAAAACTAGAAATTTAAAATTATACATACATGTACACACACACACACGGATGACAGCTAAAGCAGGACTTAGAAATGTTCTAGTCATACATGATTATGTTTGAAAAAATACTAATAATGAAATAAAAATAAGGTCAAGATCTAGAAAAAAAAGTTGCAGAATAAACAGTGTAGAAAAAGGAAACAAGAGTAAAAATTAAGAAGTAGAAAACAAATACATAGTTGAGAGGATTAAGAGTAAAAATTTGTTCCTTAAAAATTATAACAAAATACACAAAACTTAGGTAAACTAAAACAAAATAATAAAGGGCAAAGCTTCAGAAAAATGAGCAAAATGTGAACATAGTTACAAGGAAATATAAAGGACCTTAAAAAGCAATGATAAATATTAAAAGTTTGTGCTAAATATAGGAACTTAGACATAAACAATTGCCTAATTTGCTGTAACTTACCGAATCAGAATAAAAAATGTGAATAAGTTTATACCTTTTAATTATAAAATTGTTTCTCAAATATCAACTAGAAATCCATTAAATCCATATAGTTTTAGAACCAAATTCTAAAAATCATTAAAGATGACATATAATTTTTTAAATGTTTTTATTTATTTTTGAGACAGAGAGAGACAGCATGAGCAGGGGAGGAGCAGAGAGAGAGGGACACACAGAATCCGAAGCAGGCTCCAGGCTCTGAGCTGTCAGCACAGAGCCGGATACAGGGCTGCAGCTCACGGACCATGAGATCATGACCTGAGTGGAAGTCGGAAGCCCAACTGACTGAGCCACCCAGGCGCCCCAAAGATGAAGTATTTTAAATAGAGACTATTTTTTGGGGCACCTGGGTGGCGCAGTCGGTTAAGCGTCCGACTTCAGCCAGGTCACGATCTCGCGGTCCGTGAGTTCGAGCCCCGCGTCGGGCTCTGGGCTGATGGCTCGGAGCCTGGAGTCTGCTTCGGATTCTGTGTCTCCCTCTCTCTCTGCCCCTCCCCCGTTCATGCTCTGTCTCTCTCTGTCCCAAAAATAAATAAACGTTGAAAAAAAATTAAAAAAAAAAATAAATAGAGACTATTTTAGAAAATAGAAAAAGAAGTGTTTTCAACCCATTTTATAATTGAATTATAATTGAAAAGTCCAGGATGAGATAGGAGAATTACAGGTCATTTGATAGTAAATATCAAGCATGATTATAGATATTCTAAAGTAAATATTAGCAACTAAATCTGGCTAAAAAAAAGACCTTTCACTAAAATTCAGTTGGGTTTATTCTAAGAATGCAAGAATGGTTTTATATTTGAATATTTTATGTATATAGTTTATCATAACAAAACAATTACTAAGATTTTAAAAAATACCCTAGACTCTTCTGAACATATGTTTTAAAAAGTATATAATCATGTGGAAAACATCCAAATAAAGAGGGAAAACGATGGTTCAAAACAAAATAAAACAAAATTCATGAAGAAGATGTGACATTTAAAGTCCTGTGTGCCCTTAATAATATCATTCAGGGGTGCCTGGGTGACCCAGTCGGTTAAGCATCTGACTTTTGATTTTGGCTCAGGTCAGGATCTAGTGCTTTGGGACGTAAAGCCCTATGACACCTCTTCACTGGCAGCACAGAGCCTGCTTGGGATTCTCATTCTCTCTCTCTCTCTCTCTCTCTCTTTCTCTCCCTCCCTCCCTCCCTCCCTCCCTCCCTCCCTCCCTCCCTCTCCCTCTCTCAAATAAATAAACATTAAAAAATATGTCATCCCAAATTATATGCAGCAAAAGTGATGGAAGAACAAGGAAAAACTGACACACTGATAATCACAATGTAAGAATGCAAGTTAACTCTGTCGGGAGCCATATTCAGTAACAGAATATAACCGGAGATACAGAAATTTTGAATAAAAATATTAACTGTCTAGATTATTTACAAACATTACCACATAAATGAAAACAAAGAATATACATTTTTTTCCAAACAAACATGAACATTTTCAAAAGCTGAACATGTGGTAGTCCAAACAAGTAGTTTTCAAGCTCTTAAATATAGTACCATATGGCTAATAGTATCAGAAATGAAAAAAAAAAAGATTAAAGGAGACAAACTTTAAAGTATGATCAAAGAGAAAGAAAGTTCACAATTTATCTTAAGTGTAAAAGAAGACACAACTGTAGAGATAATGACTGTAATACTTTTTCCATTGTTCTTATTTAATCCCATAACAAAAGTCATTCAACAAGCCATGAAAAATTGGCACTTGTGTTTTCACCTTTCACTCTTGTCCAATAGAATAAGTGTCTTACTCTGGTGATATTGGTGATACAAGTGAAATGAGCAAGTATAGTTCAGCCAAATTTAGATTCTTTGTGGATGCTGTATTATCCATAATAACTTGAATGTATTCTAATGTCATCATTCTGGAAAAGTTAGCAAAAGTAGGCCCTGTGTCTGTGTGAGGAAGTTTACAATTCTATAGCTACTCAGCCTACAACTGGATTTATAAGTTAAATATGGGATAAAGAAGGTTTGGGAAGTTCGACTTAACTTCAGGTGCAAGTCATATTTTCTGATCCAGCTCCATCAGATATAAAGTGGGTATTTTAACCCCTGATAACTGTGTGTCATTTTCATTGTGTATCTTTTTTTCAAGATCCTTAATTAATTTTACAACATACTTAGCCAAGAGAGGATTCAGGACTATAAGCAGGCTTCTATCTAGGCAGGTGGCCAGGAATCTCACAGTGATAAGTGAAATTCTTGCTCACAAAGCCTAGGAAAAGTGCATTTCTATTCCCATTCTTTTTTTTTTTTAATCTATCTATGTCTCTAGCTGTATCTCAGCTTAGGAGTTTAACAAATTGAACACCTTGTAGGGTACTTAAAAAAAAATCTAGGTACTCCACAATGACAAAGTCATTACCTCATACGTGTACAGGTCAAGACACTCTGACTACTACTCCATTCCTGTGGCTTATTGTGTAATTTCTGCTGACAGCATTATTACTCTAACATCTAATATCCTGGATCCCATCATCTCATTGATATCAGAGAATTTAACCCTATTGCTGCACTTGCCACCACCACCACTGGTCTGAAGAGGATAGACATCATTGAGCATTTTAAGGATGCTAGTGTCCCCTTTACCAATACCTTTATTAATCCCCTGGTAAAGGAATACCTTCAACAAGGTATTAAGAATACCTTGAACATCCTCTTTGAGGATATGATTGGGGGTTGGCCAAGAAAAATGTACAAAACATAATCATTTCAATATTTCCACCTTTGAGTTTTCAGACTCCTTCCTCTGCCATATATTAGGAAATTCAAACATTTCAGTTACATATCTGTAAGCTGTCTTTGACTTGAGGCATGAATTTTCTTACTAAACAGACTTTTAATGCCACCCTTATGCTCAGCTTAACACATTCAATGTTTAAGCATAAATGAATGCACCTGTACCTATAAATTTAACATGATCAAAATTATATTCCATCCTTCTCGGTCTAACGATCTATTTCATTCATAATTCTCAGACTTGAACTGACTATATATATATATATATATATATATATATATATATATATATATATATATGATTTTAAATTATACAGCCCACTTCTGCCTGGAAAAATTACTTTAAGAAGTTGAATGGGTACTAATTCTCATTAAGAACTTAGGGCTAATAAAGGTGTAGTGGTGGTGGGACCAATTGCTTGTGAGGCAATTTCCCCAGGTGAAATCTTTATTATAGTTTTATGATGAAGGAGAAAGGCCTTAATGGTTAGGAAAGTAAAGATGGAGATCTACCTTCTGTGGCATGAAAAATTCAAGGGGATTTAGTTAAAATTTTTCAGCTCTGTATCTCTCTCCTAAATGTTCCATCCATATTGCTAATCTCAATAATTTCCTCCATTGCCCTTGACTTAGCAAAATACCATGTAGTTTTAATATTTGGCAATGCAACTATGTAACTCCTTTTGTCCACTAAGCATATATCTCTGCACTGCAATTATAGGAGATGGAAACTCTTTTAGAGCTGTCAAGGCTGTCTGATTGTTTACACTTTGAGTAGGATATATACAGCTTTCAGTTTCCTTTCTCTTTATCTAAGCTCTTTAGGATCATGGGAGCAAGTAAGCTATCACTGTTGCCTTATGATTACTCTAGTCACCATAATGACTAAGTGCCAAATCTACCAGATCTTCTAAGTGTCATCTTATTTGTGTTCCAACCCATGCTATTTCTGATGGTCATTTGAGCAAATGTGATGAGATTAGATCAAAAGAATAGAGGAGTACTGGAACCTGCAAAGAGAGAAAGCTATACGCAGAGGGTAGCTTTACATTAGAGTTGATCTTCACTTGAACAAGGCAGGCAGCCTATCCAAACCCTAAAGGAGGAAGCAGGGGAATAAATGCTCTGAATTCATTCATCTTCCTCTGATTTATCCCAGTATTCACGTTGACTAAATCCAACTGAAAGCCAAAGGGCAAAGGAATCTCTTGCTATACACTCTCAACAGGTCAGCCTTCTGAGGACAATTGAGAGTATTTCCAGAGGGACAAAGATAAAATGGCTTGCATATTCTGAAAGAAGATTATAAACATTCAAATTCCCAATAATTAATTTGCAAGTTATTTTATTCAGTGATATGCTCTTATCAAGTCTTTCTTAATTTGGATATTTTGGTATCCTAGTTGGTTGGGAGCCAGCTTGTCCATGTACTATGGCCAAAAAAATAATGTCATTACATTAAAATAAAACATTTTTTGAAAAGAATAAGAATTACATTTTTAGGTGGGCCTACTGCCATATTAGCATTCCATATAAATGATACTCAAGAACAGCTCTTGTAATTTCCAAATAGAGCTATAACTTTTCCCTTCTCACATTTAGTATTTAAAGCATATGGGTCTCACTTTAACCAACAACAAAATTTTACATTAGAATTCTATTTAAAAATTTCAATACTAATTGACTAAAATCTAGAAACTGCCAAGGGTTGGCTCAAGACTTGTGAAATTTCAAAGAGAAAGAGAGTTCAACAGATGTATTAACTATCTGTTCTTATGTCTGTAAGTTGCAGTGCTAAGATAGATCATCAGAAATCAAATAACTAGATATATTTTCTCAAGTCATTAAAGTAATATTTTCATTAATGTATTAAAGTTATTCCCTTGTTTTTCATAATCATATACTAAGAGATATAGCATATTTAGTATGTGCCAGACACAGATCAAAGATCTTTACATGCATTACATGTAAATTTTCTGTTTTAGTAAAACTTATGAAAAACATATTTTTCTTCCATAAGCTAGTTTGTGTGTACTCTGGGATATTTGATAAATTATACATTTATATCTTAAAATTTTAAATATAGATTTTTACAAGTTTAGAATTAATTTCAGAATGCAATAAGCACAGCTCAGGTGCCTCAGCTTACTTTCTATGATTTTTATTTTACTCTATATCCCATATGGCCACATTTTACATTAAGTTCAATCTTACTCTAAGTTGACTTCCATTCTGTTTGAAATATATAGCATATGCATTCTTAATAAATAAGGTAAAATTAATCTCAAAAGCCTGGTAATATTCTCAGCAGGAACTCTGGCTTTTTTATTAAAGATATGAAGACATGGTTCTCCTCCCGCCTACAACAATATATCATGAAGAGCAGTTTCAGGCATATAAGAAACAATTGCTTCACATACCTAGACATTGGATTATTACGTAAATGTATAACCTTATGAATATTAATGAATATCTCAAAGCACTTATAAAGATTAATTCTTATTGTCTTATTTCTAAGCATGAAAATAGCTAACATGCATATAATAAGAGCAACTATCTTCAGTACAAATATATACAACTATGAACATATACTTCTCCCGTTCATATTACAGAATAGTCTTGCTGAAATGACAGATAAAAATAGGAGTTATCTATACCTATTTGTGAAGAAGGCTATGGAATCCTGTACTTTTTAGAATACATTTTGGTTAAGAGAAAAAAATAGAAACAAGGACAAGTTCTCTTTAGTCTTACTATCTAGGAAAGCCCCATTATTATATTGATGAGATCTTGATCTGTTAAAGCAATATTCTGGAGCCTAGACTTTTGGGGGATTCCATCAGCCTCCCAACAGCTGCTTCCCTCATTATTTAATATGGTTTATGGATACTAAAACCTGCTCTACTGGTTATCATTCATTTTCCTTTTCAAATTTGCTATCTTTGTGCACCCTACTCTCTGCCTGGACTGTTAGCTTTGTTTAGACTACCTCAACAGATCTTCATGTCCTCAATCTTCCATTTGATATTCACTAATGGAGAGCCCCAGAAAATTACAGGAATAAAGGAATTTAAAATCAGGTTATATATCCTCCTGGCTACCTCTTTGCATAATCATTTGGACTGCATTCCTTTAGGTTAGTCCTGGCTTCTCCACAAGATTCTCTGCTTCGAGGTTCTGAAAACTTTTCCCTTACCTCTTCAAATTTAGGAATAATAATAGTTCTCTATTCTTCTTTGTGGGTACTGCAACATTCTTTATGGATTCCTAACACTCTGTGCACACTTCCACACATATTTTCTCTATCTAACTGACCTCAAATTATCCTAATATAAATGTTTCATCTGCTCCTTTTTGGAATTCTGATTCATATAAACAGCTTATCAGCTTTGCTTTCTATCGGTGACAGGGTTTTATACCCTAATCCACTGCTCATGTTATATTGGCTCCAACTGGCCTGCTTGATCCACTGTGACAGTACATCTTATTGGCATATTGTATTATTTGAAGTTTTGATCCTGGTAGCCTTTTTTCTTTTATCTTGATCAGCCCTGGCTGTCATCAAATAACATCTTATAATGCAACAGATGACTGGGCTAGGCATTGCCATTTATCATCCAAAATCTCAGACAGGAAGCCTTGAATTACAGAATCATGTTTTCTTTTATGATTGTTTCCCCGAGTTCAAAGCTATGCTGTTCATAAGACTACTGGTCTCCTTTCTATTATTTAGAGCACATTATTTTAATGTGCATGCAGATGGGAAGGAGACAAGGAACATTGGCACTGTATAAGTCTAATTTGTATTTAAAGAAGATAACATTGGGATAATTTACTAAGTAAATTGTCCTGATGCTTTCAGGATATTATTGCCTATCTAGCTATTTGTGAATTCTTCTTCACATCTCTCCGATTTTAAAGTTTAAGTCACAACCATCCTAGATCAACAATTTGTCATGGCTCACAAGACCTTTTACAGTCTACCTATACCATATCTTCCCAAACATAGAATCACAATTGAGGGGTTATGGGTTAAAATATAAACTTCCCCCCTTTCATGGCCTTTGTAAGAAAAAAGTCTGATCTTTGTGCAGTATTCCATTAAGTCACTCCTTGAGTGGTGAAAGAGAGGAAGATTAAAAATAATATTACATGATATTAAAACCCGTCATTTTTATCGCCTAGAATATTCAAGGGTCAAACTCACATCCTAGTTACGGGTTGCCTAATCTAAGGAGAATTTCTCATTCTTTCAAAGAGGGTATAACTCCTCATGTCAGGACTCTTCCACTCCGATTTAACATTATCTCTGCAAATGGAAAATTCCACATGGCCCCGGCTCCCAATATACCAAAATCTTTGATAATTGACAGTTTATGACTCAAATCTAGCAGCACTCATGTATAGGACAAAAATCTTCATTATTTAGCCTTGAGTTTGCATCCTTAGAGAGAGGACCATCCCCTTCCAGAGGAGTCCTTTGGCACCACACTCTGAAGAGGAGGATCATTCAGGTGCAGGACCTCTTTTTCTCCACCAAAAGGAACTAGGTTTCTGGAGAAATGATTGTTTCCAGGTCTAGGGCAGGAAATGTACAAGGTGAGCCTAATATCTCACTGGGTCTGGAACTAATAATGAGTGCCAAGAATGACATGAAAAAAGGACATAGAAGCAGGCTAAAGTGGTCCCTACTGGTTGACAATATGAGTATCAACATATATAATGGCAGTAATGGATTTATCATACTAAATAAGAACCCACTAATCCTAGATGCATGAAGAACTGCAAGCTCTAAAGTAGGTTGCCAAACACTGGAGAATGACGAAATTAACAAAATCATCATTTGATAAACATCATAGTAGTAACTAATTAGGTAGGAATCATCAATGGACAAAACTAGTGGTCAAAATTTGATGGAATATAGGATATCTACATATTCTTGAAGTATCTCCCCCACAAAATACTTAGCAAAAATGGAAAACTAACTTTACAGAGTAAAACTTTACACATCATCTTAACCAAATGATAAAAGTTAACATCGCCAATAACTGACAGATCTACAACATACATATCTATGTTTTATAGAATTAAAAAATAGTTTTTTTGCTCCAAAGCATATTAATTAGGGAAATGTGACTAATGCCTGTGAAGTCATGAGTAGTTTTTATCAAGTATAACTTACTGATTTTGGTAATGGGCTCTATTAAGGTAAAATTATGTTTTTTTTTCTTAGTAAATACATAGTGAAGTAGCTAGGAATAAAAGGGCATCACATCTACAATTAACTCTCAGATGGCTTAGGAAAATAAAAATATGTACCATTATACAGATTAGTGCTAAAGCAAATATATTAAAATAGCTACAACTGGGGGATCTGGATAAATAGTGTAAGGGAATTGCTTGTGTGATTTTAAACATTTTCGTGTGTGATTTGAAAATAAAAAAATACAAAAGAATTAACATACATTTTGTTAGTTTTCTAGGACAGCCATAACAAATACCACAGACTGCATGGCTTAAACAACAATTTTCTCACAATCATGGAGACTAGATGTTCAAGATCAAGGTGCTGACAGGTTTGGTTTCTTCTGTGCCCTCTTCTCCTTGGCCTTTATATAGCCATATTCTTTTTATCTTCACATAGGTTTTTTCTGTGTGTTTCTGTGTCCTAAGTTCCTCTTCTTATTAGGATACCTGTCAAATTAGAATAGGGCCTACCCTAATGACCTCATTTTAACTTAATTTCCTCTTTAATGACCTGTCTTCAAATACAGTCACATTCTGAGGTACCAAAGGTTACGCCTTCAACATATGAATGTAGGGAGAAAACAATTTGGCCCATAACATGGTAGCCCTTCAAAATTTACTAACAATATTTCATGGCCAATTGATATTAAATTTCCTCCTTGAAATAAATTTTACATAATTAAAAATGTTTGCATTAGAACAAGCATTTTTCATTATCAATAGAATTAAATTATTTATATCTTGGGTTGATTTACATTACTATTTTGAATAAGTTTTCTCTAACATTTACCAGTATGTTCTTATATACATATACCTATGTGTGAATTCCTTTGTTTTGGCTTTAAAAAAATAACGTGTTCTTCCTTTGTTAGTGACCATTTAAACTGAAGTTCAGGAGCTTTAAAGACTCATTGGAATGTAGGAGGTGGGAAAGAAGCAATGCATATAGAATTATTTTTTTAATAACTAAAAGTTAAATTTAGAGACCATTACAAGAATCTTTTTGGAATAATGATTGATTCTGAAGTCTGGAAATAGAAGGCATAGCTTTCCTACCTGATATAAACATTGAAATTTTCTCTAGTAATTAGCATTCTTTAAATCCTGTCTTCTTAATACTTTTTGAAGTATTTTTCTCCAGTACCTAGTGCCATTTCCATTCTCCTATCACTTGGGTTACTCCTCTTCCAAATCCAGGGAAGTCACCCGAGAGCATAATACCATTTTATGGCTCTTGTACGAATCTAGAGTAATTTAGTTTACAAAGTCCTTCCATAATCAGGTGCATACTTACCTTTCCTGTTTCCTTTTACCAGTTGTCCCTGCATAGTATGTTATGCCGACTCTAATATCTCTTCTCTACCTCTTTTCCCTTTTCTCTTCTTCCCTTCCTCTTTCTACCTTCCTTCTCCATCTCCCTTCCTCCTCTCCCACCTCCCCTGACACACACACTGCTAGTTCTCATGTGCTTTCTGATCTTAGTTTATACCTCGTGTGGCAATTTTTGTGGACCTCTGAAATCTGGTCACTGACTCATTTTTTATCACATAGCATCTATTCTTTATTATTTTTTGTAATAAAAATTAAACTATTAGATATACACCATGCAATTCATCATTTTAAAGCGTACAACTCATGGGGCGCCTGGGTGGCTCAGTTGGCTGAGCGTCTGACTTCAGCCCAGGTCATGATCTCACGGTTCATGAGTTCGAGCCCCACATTGGGCTCCGTTCTGATGCTTGGAGCCTGGAGCCTGATTCAGATTCTGTGTTTCCCTCTCTCTCTGCCCCTCCGCTGCTCGCTCGCTCTCTCTCTCTCTCAAAAATAAACATTAAAAGAAATTTAAAGTGTACAACTCAGTGACATTTTTTTCAGTGATTTTTAGCATACTCAATTTAGTATATTGCACAAGTTTGTACAACCATCACCATTACTTAATTCTAGAATATTTTCATCACTCAAAAAGAATTTTCACATCCATAAATAATCCCTCCTCATTCTTCCCTTCCTTTAGCACTTGACAATAATTAATCTACTTTCTGACTCTGTGGCCTATTCTGGATATTTTGCATATATAGAATCCTACCACACATGGTCTTTTGTGTTTGGATTCTTTCATAGCATAATGTCTTAAATATTTATCCATGTTGTAGTATGTATTAGTACATCATTCCCTTTTATGGCCAAATAACAGTCTAATGCATGGACATATCACACTTACCCATTTACACATTTTGTTACCCACTCATCATATAAAGTTTTACTTTTTGGTTATTATAAGTAGTGCTGCTATGAACATTTGTGTACAACGTTTGGAGTGCATATAGGTTTTCAGTTTTCTTGTCTAAATACTTAGGAGTAGTACTGCTGGACCATGTGGTAATTTGATCTTTAACTTTGGAAGAAACTGTTACACTGTTTTCCAAAACTGCTTAATCATTTTATCATCCTGCCAGCCACGTATTAGGGTTCCAAATTCTCCCCATCCTCACTAACATGTTTAATTGTCCTGGTTTTGTTCATAGCGATTCTAGAGGGTGTGAATATCTCATTTTAGTTTTTATTTGCATTTCCCTAAAAATTAATGATATTGATACTTTTCATTAACTTATTTGCCAATTGTGTATCTTCTTTGAAAAAATGTTTATTAAAGTCCTTTATCCATATTTAAATCAGGTTTCCTTTATATTGGTGTGTGGTAAGAGTTCTTAATATATTCTGGATTTTCTCCTATTCTGTGATTGGCCACTTTCTTGATAGTGTCTTTTGATACATTTTTTAAATTTTATGTAGTCTGATTCACTTTTTCTTCTTTTGTTACTTTTGTTGCTATATCTGATGAACTGTTGCCTAATTCAAAGTCATAACTTATAAATTTTATTTATAAAACTTGTTTTATTCTAAGAGTTTTATAGTTTATCTTTTATATTTAGTATTTTGATCCACTTTGAGTTAATTTTTATATATGATGTGAACTAAGGGTCCAGCTTCATTCTTTTGCATATTGGTATCCAGTTTTCTCAGCATTATTTTGTTGAATACTTTTTCCCACTGAATGGTCTTGGTGCTTTGTTGAAAATTATCTCACAGGCCTCTTTCATATCCTTTATCTCACTGTGTTAGTGTTTTCAGACTGCTGTAACAATAGCATAGATTGAGTGGGTTAAACAACGGAAACTTATTTTCTCACAGTTTTAGAGGCTAGCAGTCCCAGATCAATGTCCAGTAGGGTCACTATCTAGTGAGGACTCTCTTCTTGGCTTGCAGATGGGCACCTTCTCACTGTGTCTTCACATAATAGAAGAGAGAGCTTGCTGTCTTGTGTCTTTCCTTAGAAGGAAACTAATCCTACCAGATCAGGGCCACAACTTTATGACTTCATTTAACCTTAATTACCTCCATCTCTAAAAACAGTCACATTAGGGGTTGGGCTTCAAGATATAAATTTTGGGAGAATAGGAACATTCCATCTGTAATACCCATCAATATTTAATTTTGTCTGGTAAATTGCAAACTCTCCCACACCTAGTAAAGTGTCAGGTATATAATAACTATTAAGTAAATATTTGTTGAATTCATGAATAAAAGTAACTTTAACCTAAAATTATAGTAGAGGAAATTGATGAACATATTTGAAGCACATTTGTAGCAGGCTTTGATTTTCTTTTTTGCTATAGTAGATACCATACAAATTAAACACCTTAGTTAACAGAGGCAGTCCAATTGTGGTCATAGAAAAGCATTAAAAGGAATATCATAATGTTTTCTTTGTGAACAATTTCACTTCACTTTAAAACCTTTCAGTTTTCAGAGAAACTATATGAAGATTTTTTAATGTTGAATTGAATCTGAGCCTTTGGGTATTTGAAAAAAAATATTTAGGTTACAAAAGTAGGACAAAGCTAAGAAGATTCTTGAGATCTATTAACCAGGCAATTTCTTAAGTAAATGAATATTTTCTACAATTTATATCTTTGTGTTGATGTTGTATAAAATCATGTGTTACATGAATAGCCCATAAACATGTTATAATTAAGAGTTCTAATTTTATATCAGATTGTTATTTATATGTTGCTATTGATTATTCAGAGGTAGACAAATTGTAACTAGATAATCAGAAACAGGAGATTGGGCTGAGAGCATGTCACTCTTAAGTATGATTGCTGCTATTTGCATTTTTTAAAGGAAATATGTATCTAAAATATACATTCACATTTATTCAATCACCCAACATGTATTTATTGAATACATATCTATTCCGGGCACAGAAGACATATGGTTTGATAAGACAAAATTCTTAACTTTGAGGAGCCCACAGTGTAAAGCAAGATACAAAAGGAAAAAAAAAAATAGATACAAATGTATGTGATGAGTTTTATGTCTGCATTTTTATGGGGGCATTATTATGTAAGCAATTTCATATATTTATTATGTTTTTGTGGAGATGGAAAGGCTTTTAAGGTGAATAGGAACTTATTCTGCTAACTAGGGAGAAGTGGTTTTCCCAATCAGAAGCAAATGCTTACAGATATAAAGAGAATATCAGGCACAAAGAACTGCCAGTAATTTAGCCTAGAGGGAGCACTGGATAAATAAGAGGAGATGAAACTAGCAAGATCTGCAAAGCATAGGTCATGAAAGAGAGAGCGTTCAATCTTTTCCCTATAGGATACTCAAAGCACTACAGGATTTTTAAGCAGAATGATAATCAGCATTTCACTTTAGAAAAATCACTAGGTAATGTAGTGTCATGAGGACAAGATGGAAAGCAGATTTACCCAGCAGCCCACAAAAGAAACAGAATTAAGACAATGTCTCCAAAACGATATAATTATAAGCACTCAGTGACTCATTGAAAGTGAAAAATGAAGCAAAATGGTGTCCAGAATAGTTAACAGTTATCGTTTGGGATTGGGGTTACATTATTACTTTTGTGGGTCCCAGGTACTTTTGTTTTTATGAGATACTTCCCCTGGAGGGGGGGGGGAGTTAAAATTTTTGTTTGATGACTATGTTGGCATGGACAATATGTTAATATTACCTATTAAAATACCTTCTTTGACCTAAAATTTCATCACTTTCTTCAGACTTTGAAATGGGCCCTAGGCACTGTGCCTATTATCCTTTTGGATAGGTCAGGCCTGATTGGGATAAAGGGTGATATGGATCATAAAGAATACAAGAGAAAAAAATTGTTTTAAAGAGTAAATGGTAAGCCAAGTTTAGAATATCATTGAAGTATTTTGTGGACACTGAGTTGAACAAATTAAAAAAGTCAAAGTTGATGGGGAATGTTTAAACTGAATGTGAATACTGTATGAAGGGTAACTGAAACTGTAGGTTCAAATGAGCTAATTTATAATGTTTAAGATGAAAAGCTACTATATTTCAGGATGAACTTGAGAAACTACTAACATTTAAGGAGCTAATGATGCAGGACAACACAGAGAAGGTACAACCAGAGAAAATTGACTTTGATAGTGTCGCAGACTTTGCGTCTGGAGTTCTCTCTTGTCCATCAAGAAAGCAGATGAAAAATGAATATGAGAGAGGCTAATGTCTGGGAGGAGACAAGAGCCCTGAGTAAGGGTCTTTTCCCTGTATTTATTAGGATCAGAAGACTTATGTATGTGATGGACATGAAGAAATGATAAAACAGTAGCCAAGAGAAAAGGGGTAGTAAGAGAGTAGTAGTACTCTTACTAGAAAGAGTAGTAAGAGAAAAGGGGTTTTAGAACATATAAGGTGTTAGAGGTTAGGGTTAAGAAAAATCAAAATCTCAGTGCTGAGCAGATGGCCATTTACTGCAGGTACCAGCCACAGTATATGTTTATCTTAACTTTTCTAGGGGCTAAGACAGATAGAGCTTCCTACCTCAGGGTTAACAAGGCATTTTTCTCACTAATTAGCCCTGGGCACTTTTGCCCTCTGGCAGATTTCCACCCTAAGCCTTGTTAACCCATTGGTGGAAGCTGAGAGAATTCTTAATCTCTCACATGATGGGCATGCAAAAAACTGGAGGACATAGAAGAATCTGGAGGAAATGATTAAATGGCATATAAACAAAGAGAGACAACAGTGTTGAATGAATGCATTTGTCAAGTAAGGGACAGAAAATATATCCTTGGGTTAGGCACGTTAATCATCTTTGACAGAGTACTTTTTTCTTAAGAGAGAGTGCAGACAACACATTGCAGATATTGAAGAGTATATGGGACATGAAGAGGTAGTGTCAACACTATAGACTAGAATTTTCCATGTAGCTTGGCTATGAATATAAAGACTTGTGTGATAGATAGAAAATCACAAGGCTTGAAAGGTTGCATTATTTTCCTTGGATTTTATTTAAAAAATTATATATATGCATATATACATACATTATATATACAGATATATGTATACACATACATATATATATATATATACATATATATAATGTTCATACATTTATATAACATGTATATATAATGTCCATACATATATATGTATGTATATATAATGTATGTATGTATGTATTTGCATAGTTTAAGCATCCAGTATAGAGGAATAACTTGAAACTGCACAAGACAGAGAAGATGTAATTGATAGAGGATATAGTAGTTGAGAATGTTTTTAATATTATAATTCGTGGGCTATGAGCATGAACATTGCTAGGTACTTTTTTAAAACTGCAGGATCTATTCTAGGACTACTGAATCAAAATCTGTATTAAACAGGATCTCAGGTACTTCATACACACATTAAATTTTGAGACGAGGTAAGTAACTTTAGGATTAGTGTCACATAAGCAGATTTTTTTCCATGAGACTAGAGGTAAGAAACTAGGGTGCAATCAGGTAATAAGTTTGCAGTTGGTTAAATACAAGAGTCAATACTGCTTATTTCAACTTTCAGAAGCTCTTCTGATAGAGAAGAGGTTGGGGCAAGCACAGATTAGGAATATTTGGAAATATGTCTTGCATTGTTTTTGGAATAGCTATGAAGAATGAGAAAGTAACAATTCACAGATTCAGAAAAACTACTGATAAGTGTATTGAGGATGGGTAATTACTAAGATTAGTAATTACTGACTAGGCAATATACATTTTATCCCAGTAGGACCAAACAGCCTTGTTTAGAAATAGAGAATTCAGAAATTATGATTTAGTGAGCTAATATTAGAAAGACCATAAGTGACTAAGAATGTTGAGACCATTGGTAAGAACTAGAAAGTGATTTCAATAATGTTTCTTTGGTTGGGTGGGTAACTGCTATATTGGAATACCAGTGAAGTCTGAAAGATTAATAAACACTGAGAAAAGATATGATTCAACAAAGTATACAGATTGATGAGACTGAAGAACACATTTATAAGCAGTATAGCATGAAAGAATATAGGTATTAGGGATCATAATCCAAAAATGGCATGCTGGTATTTAAAGTTTTGGATGTTGATGAGTCTAGGATTTGGTACTCTCTGGAGAATGAAATGCTAAGTAAAGGTTAAAACTGTGGAAGGAAAAGGTTCAAGTAATTGTGTTCTAAGATGTTTCTAAATCCCTTTACATGGAATTCTGAAGCACCATTTATCCCCGCCTTCCACCAAAGATCTCACACTGTCGTGATAGTAGAGGGGAGGACTGTATGCCTACTGCCATGGTCCTACTAAGAAAGAAGCAGTAAAGGTGGAAAAAGTAACAAGGCATAAGCTTCAAAGGTGGTGGTGGAAAGCACTGCTTGCAGGTGAAAAACTAAAGGTTTAAACTAGGTACAGAAATGTATGTTCTACAACTAAAACCTTAAATATATGGAGGAGAGAATTGCCTTCCACACAGAGAGCTGCAGGGAGGGACAGATTTCATTGTAGCCACTGGGTTTGAAGAATTATACAAAAACTTTGACGATAAGTATTAACTAATAGAAAACTGCATGGCAAGTGTACAGAGGCAAAATGAAAGTACTCTTGTGTTTTAAAAGACAGTTTATCAAGTGGGAAAAAGTAGAGAAAATTATTCCTCTGAGAACATCTACTTCTGAATGGAGTCAACAATGGCTCCCTTGTAATTACGAGAAGGCTGACATAGGTAGTAAGAACTAGTATACACTTCCAAGGCCTTCAAGTCTAATCTCCACTTCCCTTCCCTGCCACAAAACTTTCTAGCTAGTGTGGAGGGGTGGGGTATGAGGAGGAGTTGTATCCGGAAATATCCTTTCTTGGTGTTAGTCATTTTGGGATGGAGAAGCAGCACCATTGATCCTGGTTGGACCTTCGATAACACTGTACCATCACTCCCAAAACTAGAATAATTCAAAAATGGTGCTTGGATTATTGAGCCTTCAATTCACTCATTACCCTTACCTCCCTTACATCATATTTGTGTATAATTTCTGAAAATGTCTGGCTCCCATAATGGACTGAAGTCTGAATTATGTATATAGTTACCATAAATTAATCATTTCTGTATCCTCCTTTCCAGCACTCAACAAAGTGGTTTATACAATAGCTATTCAATAAGAGTTTATTTTCTGAATCAATAAATCTCAATGATTTTGTGTCCCAGGACCTTCCGGTCTCAGGGAACAGAATAATACTCTTTGAGCAATCACTTAGTATTCTTTCAGTAAGTAGGATGCAATGCCTATCAATCTGTTCATGGAATTGATAAAAAAAAAAAAAAAAAAAAAAAAAAAAAACTTGGCATAAGTGAATGGCATGTTTTTTAATGTTTATTTATTTTTGAGATAGAGCCAGCAGGGGAGGGACAGAGCGGAGGGGGGACAGAGGATCCAAAGCAGACTCTGTGCTGAGAATGGTGAGCCCAACATAGGGTTTGAACTCACCAACTCTGAGATCATGACCTGAGCCGAAGTTGCATGCTCAACAGAATGAGCCAGGCATCTCATGAATGGCATATTTTTGATCCAAATTTCAAGTAACTAGGTTTTCTCTTAAGATCGAATGTGGATAGATTAAACGTTTTAACCCATTAATAATTGGGAGTTATAATAGGTTTGTTATTTGTCCCTCAACGTTTCAGAACACTCTTTCTGCTATGGGAAATTCAATAAAACCATCCTTCCTCCTAAGCCAGGGTTTACATATTATACATAAAGAGTATTATGTTAAATTATGTTTTATGTTAAGCTTGTGGTTTTTACCATGATTATGTTATGGCTATGTTGATTTTTACTTTTTATATTAGCCTTGTCTTTCCTGTAACATGTGCCTGTATAAAAGGTTTTTCTTCAACTTTCCATTTTTCCTCTTATTTGTTAGAAATGCATTTCATTGCAAATATCAGAAAACTAACACATATGGATTTATTTTTCTCACTTTATTGGATGTCTGGTGATAAGACGACCAGAGCTGCTGTACTGGCTCAATGATGCCATCAGGAGCCAGGGTCTTTCAATATTTCTGTGTGCCATTTGTTAGATATGGTTTTCCTTGAAGTTCCAAAAATATTCTTGTGCTTATTTATATACTGCTGGAAAGAGAAGAAGAAACAGTGAAGGGCAAAAGAGACATTTCTGCCAACCTTCTCTCTTTTAAGAAGGCTTCCTGGAAGCTCTTCTCAGCAATTCCAGTATTTACTGCCCTAGCCAAAATTGGGTTATGTGGCCACTTGTCAACCAATTTCACTAAATGGTGGCATCAGAAAGAGGGATTGTGACTGGTGGTTGATTAATCATATCACAGTGTCTATTATTACTTTTATCATTAATTGGTATGCCTGTATAACACCCTTTCCTGAGGTATATACATTTTGGACTTTAACACCATGTTTACCTTATGCATTTTGATTTATCTGTATCTTTTACAAGGATGTGTTAATAAAATTATCAACAGTAGCTCATACTTATCAGACATTTACTCAGTGCGATGTGCGTAATGATCTTATTCAGTCTTAATTATACATAGTATCAGTGAAGAACTGGGTCTTGGGTTGAACAAGTCATCTGAAGTTAAAGTTTCTTCATTTCTCAGGGAGTAGAAATTAAGCATATATTAAGCCTACTTTCTTCTATTTCTTTTGTTGTTGTTCTAATTTTCTTTGTGAATGATATTTCAGTTAAAAAGTGTTATACCATAGTATTTCTTAAAGTCTATTTGCATCAAGTGCTGTTAAAATTGATATACATTAACAAGTTAAACAGTCGAATAATATTGAAAAATGTTTGAAATATTTATATATTTGATTATGATTTGCTTTCTTATCTGAATAATAAGCTTTCTGAGCCTTGTGGCTATGTCTGTGTTGAGCATGTTTATAAACCCAGGGTCTAGTATGATGTTTGGTACAGAGAGTACACCATAATTATTTATAGACGAATCCTAGAGCTCTTCCTATGAACTGGGTGAGACTCTAAGAGATAGAATGCAGGTTCAAGTCCCTGCTTACCAAAATAAACCTCATGATTTGAAGAGCACATTATAGTTTTTGAATGTATAATACACAACACACAAACTTCAAAAGACAGAAATATAGGTCATTCTTAACTTCATTTCCCTTCACAAAATGAACAAACAATTTTCCATGGAAAGGCGCCACTGAGAATATCTTTGAACACAGGGGTGAGGCTGAAGCACCTGCCCTGCACCACAGAGTCCAAGATAGACTGTATTAGAAAAGTAAGAGGAACAGCTATAGGCTGACTGCCTTGCCCCTCCCCCAAGCTGGCACAGCACCTCATTAAGAGGTTTCCCCTCAGCCTACAGTTTCTCCAGTGGGAAAAGAGAGCCCAGGGTGACATCCAACCCCACTCCACAGTGTTGTGAACTGTTTTGTGGGAGCCCCTACTCTGGTTTTTCCCATTGGGGATTGCAGAGGAACCTCTAGGGCTCAATCACTAAGAATCTGATTTTGACAGAGAAGGGGGAAAGGCTTACAACAAACACCACTGGCTCTTGGCAGACAAAGTTCCTACATAAAGAGCCTAAAATAATCATAACCAGCGCCTTTGCTCATCTACAGAACCAAGTGAGTGGTGTTATCTGATAAGAAAACTCAGTGGGATGCAGACTGTCTGATTTGAGTACTGAAATAAGGACTTTTGCTGGCCTTGGAGCCTAGTCTGCCTGCACCCAGGCCAAAAGGCTGACTCATATCCTCACCCATTGTGTAGCAAGTGGGGCTATGACCCTTTCCAACTAAAAAAAATCAAAACCACAATGAAATACGACCTTACACCTGTCAGAATGGCTAACATTAACAACTCAGGCAACAACAGATGTTGGCAAGGATGTGGACAAAAAGGATCTCTTTTGCACTGCTGGTGGGAATGCAAGCTGGTGCAGCAACTCTGGAAAACAGTGTGGAGGTTCCTCAAAAAATTAAAAATAGAAGTACCCTATGACCCAGCAATTACACTAGTAGGTATTTATCCAAGGGATACAGGCATGCTGTTTCGAAGGGACACATGCACTCCAATGTTGATAGCGGCACTATCAACAATAGCCAAGTATGGAAAGAGCCCAAATGTCCATCAATGGATGAATTGATAAGGAAGATGTGGTGTGTGTGTGTGTGTGTGTGTGTGTGTGTGTGTGTATACAGATACAGATACACACACACACACACACACATATACATACATACATACAATGGAGTATTACTTGACAATCAGTAAGAATTAAATCTTGCCATTTGCAACTATGTGGATGGAACTGAAGGGTATTATGCTAAGCGAAATTAGGGAAAGACAAATATCGTATGACTTCACTCATATGAGGACTTTAAGAGACAAAACGGATGAACATAAGGGAAGGGAAACAAAAATAATATAAAAACAGGGAGGGGGGCAAAACATAAGAGATTCTTAAATATGGAGAACAAACAGAGGATTACGAGAGGGGTTGTGGGAGGGGGGACGGGCTAAGTGGGTAAGGGACACTAAAGAATCTACTCCTGAAACCATTGTTGCACTACATGCTAATTTCGATATGTATTAAAAAAATTAAAATTAAAAAAAAAATAAATTAAAAAAGTCTGTTTTGGAAAATTTGGGCATTTCCCAAAGTCATTCCTGTACAACTGAAGAAGAGGAGCTGAGGGGCGCCTGGGTGGCGCAGTCGGTTAAGCGTCCGACTTCAGCCAGGTCACGATCTCGCGGTCTGTGAGTTCGAGCCCCACGTCAGGCTCTGGGCGGATGGCTCAGAGCCTGGAGCCTGTTTCCGATTCTGTGTCTCCCTCTCTCTCTGCCCCTCCCCCGTTCATGCTCTGTCTCTCTCTGTCCCAAAAATAAATAAACGTTGAAAAAAAAAAAAAAAAAGAAGAGGAGCTGAGTCACGGCCTCACCTATTGCAGAACATTGCTAGAGAGGGCTAGCAAGAACACATGGAACCTGCTACATAATCTTGCAATGCTTGAGGTGAAAAGTGGATGGATAAAGCTGATTGCCCCCAGATCAAATCCAGCATCTTTGTTAGACCAGAGAACTTATGGCATGGGTTGACTGGAGTTAAAACTAGAAACAGAGTCTGATTGGCCTTGGAGCTGTTTCTCCCACTGAGCCCAGGCAGAGAAAATAATTCGCAGCCCCATTTATTGCTGAATTCAGTCTATAAGCCCCTCTGACCAGGTAAACTTAAAAGTGCATACAGGAAGCTGAGTAGCTTTTCAAATAGCCCCTTTTACAGTAGCACTTGAATAGAAAGCACAACCTGTGGCTTTTTCTGTATGCAGATAAAAACTGGTAGCCTCACCTGATCAGGATATTTAGTCCACGTTCATGCCTTATTCATTTCACTAAACAATGAGCTGTGCAGGCCCTTGGTCCTGTCCTGTTGCCCCATCAAGTTAGGTAAGCTAATTCATATCCACCTGCTACTTAGTATAGTACCAAGTCCTGATTATCTAGTAAGTCTGACCAGAGAATACAGGCAACCATGGAGTCCATCATACAGTCTCACTTGGGCCTGGAACCAAGCCAGTAGTCCTATTCAGCTGTTATCAGCCAGTGGCACACCCCTTTACCCTCAACTTCAGAGCTCAAACAATTGCCTCACTTAAAATAGACCCTAAAGCATGCCCCATCTGCCCAAGGATGTTACGAGCAGACACATAGAGAAGCCCAAACTAAGTTGACTGGTAAAGAACAGTCTCTGCCAAAGTGAACCTATGAATACTGGAAGAGGAGAATGCTTACTCAAATGCACAGATACCAACATAAGGCACCAAGGATTATAAAGAACCAGATAAATGCAATACCACCAAATGAAACTAATAAATCTTCAATAACTGATCCTAAACAATATTAAAACCATCAGACAACAAATTCAGAATAATGTTCTTAAAGAAGATTAGTGAACTAAAGAACACATAGACAACTAAACAAAATTAGGGAAACAATGCATGAGCAAAATGAAAAGTTCAACAAAGAAACAGAAATACACAATATGGAAATGCTAGAGCAGAAAAATACAGCTGAATTAAGGAATTCAATAGAAAACTTCAAAAGCAGACTCAATCATGCATAATAAAGAATCAGCAGCCTAGAAAAAAGCACATTTGATATTATTCATTCAGAGGAATAAAAAGGAAAAAAAAAAGAGAAAGGATAAAGAAAGCCCACAGGGCCTATAGGATGCAATGAAAAGAAGTATTGTTTACATCAAGGGAATTTCAGAAGAAAAAGAGAAAAACAAAGGGATAGAAAGTATATTTAAAGCAATAATGGATGAAAACATCCAAAACCTAGAGAGAGAAACATCCAGATCCAAGAGGCCCAAAGAACCCCAAGTAGGTTAAAACTGAAGAGGACTGCACCAAAACACAGTATAAGTAAATTTTCAGAAGCCAAACAAAAAAATTATGAAAGCATTAACAGAAAAGAGAAAAGTTATATACAAGAGAAACTCCCCACAAGACTACTGGTAGATTTTTTAACAGAAACCTTTTCAGATATGGAGAGAATGTTAGGACATATTCAAATTATTGAAAGAAAAAAAGTGTCAACCAAGAACACTATACTTGGCAAAGCCATCCTTCAGAAATGAAGGGGGAATGCTTTTCCACACAAAGCTGAGGAAATTCATCACAAGACCTGCTTTACAAGAAATGCTAAAGAGGGTTCTTTGAGTGGAAATAAAAAG